>NW_028317814.1:15912954-16215984 GCF_062004578.1 Staurois parvus | reverse complement strand
GAGGAAGTAAAGCCCTGCCTTTACCAAAATAGCAGCCTCTACAGAGACACAGCACAGAACAAGGCATTGTGAGTTAGTAATGGGGAAAGATCAGCTGCAAAGAGACCACAGGCTATACTGGTGATTAGTCCTTTGCCCTCTCCTTGCCTTTTCTGGGCACAGCGTTAAAGTTCAGAACCTCCTTAAAGCAGTATTAACCCCAAAAGCATATGTATTAAATTGCAGCTTAGCAACTCTTAGATGTGATGGCTGCATTAGTTTTCTTTTTTTAGGCTTTCTTTAGTCTATTTTCATCTGGAGATCCAGCCAGTAAGTCTGTTGTTTTTCAAAAGAACAATCTCTCTTGCAGTTACAGGGATGAGACAAACCATTTAAAGTGATACAAAAGTTTTTGTGTTTTTTTTTGTTAAACAAACATGGCATACTTACCTGCTTTGTGCAGTGTTATTTCCCAATGCAGCCCAATCCTCTTCTTGGGTCCCCTGATGGTGCTCCTGGCTTCTCCCCCTTGATCAGTGCCCCCAATAGCAAGCCACTTGCTATGGGGGCACTGGTGCGAGATTGCACCCAAGCCCCACTCTATGCGTCACATAGAGCTGTGGCTTGGCCCCGCCCCCCATTCTCTCCTCATTGGCTCACTGGCTGTGATTGACTGCAGTAGGAGCCAATGGCTCCCGCTGCTGTGTCTTAGCCAGGAGAGAGAGAGCCGTGACAGCCGAGGGTCCCGTGCATATTGCTAGATTGAGAGGGGGCTCAGGTGAGTATTAGGAGCAGCTGTGGGGGGAGCAGCACACAGAAGGTTGTTTAATTTCATGCATAGAATGCCTTTACAGCCACTTTAACACTGACAAGGGTGCTTACAATGATCAGCTTTTATTTATTTATGGAAAACCTTTATCCCAAAAAAGAACAAAATTGTTTGCTGTAACTGCTTATAAAGTATTAGCTGGAGGTTGGCTTCAATTTGTTAGTGTATTTAAATCTACTAGTCCATATAACATTTTCCTACCCCCAGACTGACAATGTTGCTGTCCAAAGGCACCCCCTGTGCCCCTTCATCCAGAGTGGGGGCACTGCAATACAGGAGATTTTTTACTGGCCAGTTTACCAGGTGAAAACAGAGGGAAAAAAAAATAAAGAAAGGAAATACGTAACACGGCCATAACATCTAATGATTGGTAAGCTGCAATATATTACATTTTTGGTTTTGGGTTTAATACCGATTTATTTAAAGAAAATGTTTTGGAAAACGTAACCGCTGCAATAACCTACTGCATTTTCTTTAATGCTTGCCTCTGACCAGAACTAATAAATGCATGTGTGTAAAGTAGAAAATGTTGATTCAGCATATTTTTAATATCTACCTTTTTATGCAGATATGACCAGCATCTCCATTTAAAAACCCAGCTCAGTACAATTTCTTAATGCATTTGGTCAGGGGAAAGGGAGTTTACACTGCTTTCTGTGTCCACACTTGGGAACACTTTCCCTTGCTTTCTAAAGAATGTATTTAAGTGGCACTGGGATTTCAACACTTACTTCAATAAAGCAGTGAAGGGAAAATAATCATTCAGAGAGCTCACTGGCTCCGGATAGCCAAGCTTGCTTTAAAGTGTTACTAAACCCAGGACCCTACATTCACTATATCCAGTCTCTCACAGTACACAGAACATGGAAGTGCAATTATTTTAGTAAATATAAACTGTTAAATACCTTTTCTCATCAGCAGTTAGAGCAGTCTTGTGACTCCTATCAGCGTCAAGCAGAGCGCTGGTTAAAGCTTGTAGAAGGAGTTTTCATTTTGCTCTAGGAGGATGCAGAACCCCTGCCCTCTGTCTGGACAATGCTGATTGGCCCTATGCTGATCACGTGCACTCTCCCAAGAAGAAAAAAACCTCTCTAGCAATACACACCAAACTGAGCATGTGCAGAGTGTCTCCACACGATATGTCTTATCAGGAGAGGGGACACTGGAAGAAGGGGAGGATTAGAGAAGTCAGGATCAAGCAGCCTTTTTACACAATGCAGAGGATTAATCCCTTAGGTTCCACAGTGAGTATAACAAGCATGCTTTACTGCAAATACAGACTGATTTCTGTTGTGGGTTTAGTGACACTTTGAACAACAGGGCTACGCTCCGAGGGGCACCCAGAGAAGGAGCGCTAAACAAAAAGGTGAAATGGCTCAAATTGCTTTAAATTATGTAGCTTTAAAGTGTTGCTAAAACTAAAAACAGAAAAGACAGCACACGGGACAAAACTTGTTGGAAGGATCTCTTGTGACGATTCTTCTTCTCTTAGTTGAAATCCTCCTGCATCCCTGACCCCTCCCACCCCCTCAATCTTCCAGTGCGATGGGGGTTAATACAACTAAAGGGCTGTCACAGGCAGGGCAGTGGATAAGGGGGTACCACTGGTCCTCCTGTACGGGGCCCAGACCAGCAGGGGGGCCCAGGCATCAGGGTGAAAGAGATGTGTGTAGGGAGGGTGATCAGCGCAGCAGCAGTAGGGGGTGGGGGCAATTACTGGAACTGATCTTTTGTATGGCTCTCTGCAGCACCCTCCCAGTGCATCATACATTTCCCCATGCTGCCCAAGCCCCCCCTGTGTGCCACCCCCACAGTGCTGCCAGCTTCCCTCCTTTCCTTCTCACCGGCAGATGCAAGAACACAATAAGATCAAGAGGATGGAGAGTGTGGGAAGGGTGCGTAAATATGTCACATTTACCAGCCCCTTCCTTTTCTCAATGAACACAGTGGTGATTGGTAGCAATCACTCACTGTGTTCATTCATAACTGAAGCCTAGAAAACTGTGTTTATTTGGGGGCCCTGTTACATTGGATGTACGGGGCCCCATGGTTTCTAACAGCAGCCCTGGTCACAGGCTGTCATCAAGAGAGCCCGACTTAGCCCACCCTTTCTGCCCAGCTGTGCCATTCATAGAAGCCGCACTACAGCTTCTATGACTTAAATAGCATCTCTGAATGGCTGAATGGAGGATAGGAGATGATTGATAGCTCCATCTCCCCCATTTATAGATCATGTTCCATTTATAGAAGCAGCAGTACAGATTCTATGAATGGCACAGCTGGGCAAAAAGGGCAGGCATATCCAAGCACACTTCCTTAGAGCCTATGACAGCCCCTTTGCTGTATTAAACACCAGTGAACCGGGAGATTAGAGTGGAGAGAGTAAGGGACATACTATATGAGAATTTCAAATAAAAGAAGATAAATCCTACTGACTGTAAGTTATGTCCCTTGTGCTGATTTTTAGTGTCAGATAGATAGAGGCAGATATGAGGATAAGAGGCAGAAGTGAAGGTTTTTTCAGTAATGCAGGGAAAGTTTAAAACTTCGTTGGGGCCTTAAATGCTTTTTTGTCCTTGTAACCCCCATCCTTTCCTTTCTTGTCCTGTGTTACATGAATACAGAGTGAATGGAAATCTCCCCAGTGAAGCCAAAGACAATCAATACAAATCATTCCCCAATTAAAAAAAAAAAGTCAGACCAGGTTGCTTTATTTCTTTGCTTCTGTCTTCATCTTCGTTAATTATCTTTCTTCATCCAATGACCTCCTAAGCTTCTTGGACAGCAAACATACAAGAAGATTCTCTACCCAGCCAGCAAGACAATCGCATGATATATCAGCTCAGTCAAATATTGCTATATAACACAATAAGGGCGACATCTGCTGGCAATACAGCTGCATTCAAGTTAAATCAATTGGCCAAACACACACACATCTGATCTTTAGATGCAACGATTGTTGCAATAAAAAAAATTATCTTTCAGAATTGAGGAGTAATCCAATCAAGAAATTATTTTATTGAAAAGGAAATGATCAGATTAATGGAAAAAGTAATGAAATCTAACCAATTAAAACTTTTCTTTGTTCTACTGAATTATTTTTTTAAATTGAAAGATTGAGATGACCCTATGATATATGATTCATGAGTCATTTGTATATCATTACTGCATGTATGACCAGAATAACAGTGATTTTTGAGTCATAACATTCTGTTCTCATTAGCCATGTTAGGCCAAAGTGAAAGTGGACCAAAAAACCACCCCAAGAATTGGCACATTCAGTAATTCTATGGAAATTCAATCCAAAGGCTGACACATGGATATCACTAAGTGATATGACCACCACTGGGATCTAATTATCAAGAAGACTGAAGGGAGAACTGTCCCACAACAACAAATCAGATTCAAACTTTTAGTCATATAGCTGCAAGCATCCTCCATGTACACAGATCAAACCCTTTCCACAGCTGACACTATGGTAAATGAACTGACCCATCTGATGAGTGACTAGATAAAAATGACTTTTGAGGTTATGCTTCCTTAGTTGCCTCTCCTCTGCCAGCCTGCTGATTGGACAATAAAGGAGAGGCAGTGCATTGATAATGTCAACTTTGTCCTCAACAGACCCAACTCAAGAGTTCTGCCGCAAGTACCTTGCATCCACAGAAGACTGTCCATCCACCTGGAAAAACTTTGAAGAGTATGAAGAGAGGACCAGGTTGCAGCCTTACAAAGCTGAGCAATAAAGGCTTGATGTCAGAATGTTTTGCCCTTTGTGGTGCAAACTCTTGAGATTAGTTGTCTTATCCATCTAAAGATGGTGGATCTTGAAGCATGATGTCCCTTGCAAGGTCTTGAGGGTAGTACAAAAAAGGAGTTCTACTTAATAGAAGCTGTAGAGGTAGACTCTGATGGCTCTGACCACATCCAGGCTGTGAAGAGCGTTTTCCTTTGAGTGTATGGAATAGGGCACAATGAAAGAAGGATTATGTCTTCAATGAGGTAGAAGGCTGTCACTACTTTAGGAAGAAAGGAGTGTCTTGAGCACAAGACTACTTTGTCCTTGTGAAAAATGAGGAATGGCTCCTTACAAGAGAGAGCCACCACCTCTGAGACATGTCTGACAGGCATGATAGCCACCAAGAAGGCTACTTTACAGGAAAAATTATCCAAAAGGCAGTTCTCTGATGGGTTTAAAAGGGTGGTAACTGCAGGGCACAGAGAACCAACTTGAGGTCTCATGGGAGGTTTGATTCAAAACACATCTTTAACCACCTACCGACTACTCACAGTAAACATACTACGAGCGGGCAACAGGTAAAGGTAAAATCAACTTTCTTCTTGGTTGGGAATGGACATAGCACGAGTTTGGCAGATGATTTCAGCTAATGATTTTGGCTGAAATCAGCTGATCAGCTGTGTCCAATCGCACACAGAGTTCTGTGTATTGTGAAATCAGGGAGAAGAAAAACAGCCAGATAGTGAAGTAAAAGCAGAACATATTACACTTGTTAGGAACACGCTTAACCCTTTGATTGCCCCTGGAGGTTAACCCCTTCCCAGACAGCGTCATTAGTACAGTCACAGTGTATAGTATTTGCACTGATCTCTGTATTAGTGTCACTCTTGATGCCTGTGTCAGTTACTGTCTCTCCCATCCAGTGTCACCTAGCACCATATTGCCTGCTAAATTATTACAGTCCCACTATAAGATGCTGATTACTGCCATTAGTAATATAGCATCATAGCTGCATGAATTGCAGTATATACACCATAGTTTGTAGACGCTATAACATTTGCACACAATTATACACTTAATGGGATTTTTTTTCATCACGGACTCCACTTGGTCCAGGCAGTGATGACTGAGTTAGAGTCCATTCACATATATGTGGATTGGATGGTGTATGAACTGCATCCAATCCGCATGACATGTGAAAACACATTGCTTCCTATGGTGCCTAGTCACATATGTTCAATGCACTGGCGGTGCGGAATCAGTGCGGTTTTAAAAAGAGTCATGTCCGATTTCTGAGCAGTGTAGTACGGTACAGGTGCGGATTACAGGCTATTGACTTCTATGGGAACCATTTCTAAACCGCATATGTGAACAAGATAAGATCCTCAGCTGATCCTGTCCTGAACCTGACAGAAACCTGACGTGAACCTGTGAACAACTACTGTATCAATTAGCTGTGAAACCTGAGCTTCAGTCCGCATTGCACATGTGTGAATCAGCACTAATGCAGGCCATCGACGGGGAGAAAACCGGCCGAAAATTCGTCCAAAAAAATAATCGGCCGATTTTCGGATCGTTAGTGGCTGAATTGGTCGGCCGGTTTTCTTGATTTTGACACATTTTTTTAATTGTTTATGTTGGGAAAAAAAACGGCCGATTTTGCCCATTGGCCGATTTTCACGGCAATGATGGGCAAATCGGACGATCTTTTTCCCCAATTAAAAAAATGCGCATGAGCCGTGACCAAAGAAAAAGAAGAACATCTGTATCTATTTGTATCCATACAAATAAGATACAATGTTTGCAGAAATGTCAAATCTATTAGCGGTGTCCCTGCAGAGAGCTCCGCTATGATATTTGACATTTAAAAGTATAAGGGTTGCAACATTGTATCTATTTGTATCCGAATAGAAACATCTGTATCTGAAATGGATACAAATGGATACAATGTTGCAACTTTTTCTTCTTATTATTCATATTCTATTTCTTCTTCTTTTAAATGTCAAATATAGCGGAGCTCTCTGCAGGGACACCGCTATTATATTAATTGCCGACCGTAGACGGGACAAAAATCAGCCGACTTTTTTTACCATTGGTGGTAACGTCGGCTGATTGAACGACCGATTTTTCGTTTTATCTAACAAAAAAAAACGGCCCATTTTCTCCCCGTCTATGGCCTGCATTAGTCTGCTTTTCAATTGTCCACTCCTGGGATATGGACAGCGGAGATCACCAAACAATGTTTTTCTGTCCGTGGGAGGATCAGACTTGCTTACTTCAAAGCTACATGATTACTGGTGCCCCCTTAGTAAAGGATGTAGACAACAGACGTGGCATGGTCTGATTGCACCTTGACTGGGTGACCCTAAAAATGGGCATTCCAAAGTTAAACAGTCATTTTTATTGCTCAGAAATCCAGAATGTTGATAGTGAGCTTGGCTTTCTCAGGTGACCATGTTCCCTGAACTGTGAAAGACTGAAACACACTCTCCCCCCCCCCCCCATGTCAGAGACTGACATGTGTTGTTATCACCTTCCAGTGATATGGTAGGAATGGCTTCTCCATTATCAGGCTGGGTTGTAAATCCACCAAGCTAAGTACTTCTTTGCTTGGCTGGATAGGAACATATTAGGGCAGCACAGTGGCTAGCACTTCCACCTTGCCGTACTAGGGTCGTTGGTTCGAATCCCAACCACGGCACCACCTGCCTGGAGTTTGCATGTTCTCCCTGTGCCTGCTTAGGTTTCCTCCGGGTAATCCGGTTTCCTCCCAAACTCCAAAGACATGCTGGTAGGTTAATTGGATCCTGTCTAAATTGTCCCTAGTATGTATGAAAGTTAGGGACCTTAGATTGTACGCACCTTGAGGGTTAGGGACTGATATGAATGTACAATATATATGTAAAGCGCTGTGTAAATTGAAGGCACTATATAAGTACCTGTAAAAATAAAATAAATAAAAAATGCAAGTTGAGAAAGGGAGCATGTTTGTTACATCCCAACAAGATGTTGTGTTGGAAAACCCATGAATGGAATTCTACAAATGGAACAGCCTTGAAGGAGGCCACAATGAGGCCCAGAACTTTCATGGAGAATCCGACAGAGGGGCAGTTTTTTTATCTGAAGACCAGAGCAAGAGATTTTAGAGAGAGCAGTTTGTTTTCTGTATGAAAGATTTTTGCTTGGGCTGTGTGCTAGAACGAGGCACAAGTACTCCAGGCAAAGGAAAGGTTGGAGAGCAAATTGTTGGAAGTTGTGTGCCCAACCGAACACCTG
The DNA here is from genome assembly GCF_062004578.1 of Staurois parvus. Taxonomy (NCBI): domain Eukaryota; kingdom Metazoa; phylum Chordata; class Amphibia; order Anura; family Ranidae; genus Staurois; species Staurois parvus. The sequence continues at coordinate 16,208,161 of NW_028317814.1, read as the reverse complement.
AAGGGCAAAAAGGGGTGCAAGTATCTTAATGAATACTAAGGGAGCACAGGACAGGCCAAATGGCAGTGTGACAAACTGGAAATATTTGTCAACAACTGCTAAGCACAGAAAGCACTGATGAAGTGGGTAAAAGGAAATATGCAGATAGGCATCTTGGATATATGTGGATGTAGTCCCTGTGTCTCAGAGAGGCAATAACTAACCTTGCAGATTTCATATGAAACTTTGGATTAGAAGGTACTTGCTTTGGGTTTTTAAATAGGATAGAGCTGTGAACAGGTTTGAATAGAATTCTTTGAACCTGTCCTCCAGAGGTGCTCTCTGGAATAAGAAATGGTTCAAGGCATTCAGCAAATCTGACTGTCCTTGAGCAAATTTTCCTTGGTTTGAAAGAATAAGTGCGGTAAAGTGGAAGCGTTTGGAACTCTATTTTGTACCCTTCTGAAATCATTGATTGAACTTACAGCTCTGGGATGTTTGTAACCAAAAGAAAGGCAAACTTAAACAAACATTCACCCAACTGTCAGGAGTGAGGGCAGTCCTTCAATGGGAAGACCACTTTGGGGAAGAATTTTTCTATTCCATGTGTCATGCCAAAATGAAGGGCTGAATTTTGCCTTAGCAGTTGAAGTCCAGGTAGAGTGTTTAGGTTCTCTGTGTTTGAGTAGGTAGAAGCCCCGAAGAAGGGGATTTTTGGACCTTACTTTGTGGAAGAAGGTCCTTTCCTCCTATGACATCTTAAGGAAGTTGTCAAATGCCTCACCAAACAGATGTCCTTCTTCAAAGGTATATGTGCTTCAACTGACCAGGCTTTGAGCCACAAGATTCTGCACATGTGAATAGAAATCACAGACATTCTGGAGACTTATGTCAGGACTTTTTTAGGGCATCCAGACAAAAAAAGCAAGGCAGAAGGTAATTGCCATAATTAATTAGCCAAAGGTACAGTCCTGGATACAGGATTGTGTTGGTTGCTCATTGCCCTGTGGTTTGACAAATAGAAATTGCATCAATAACTGGTTGCAAAGCTGGACCTGTCAGAGTAAAGTGAGCCTTTAAGATCGTTCTCAAACTTTCTGTCAACAGAATCTTCTATAGGTACAGTGGCTTGTTTAAAACTTAAATAGCAGGATCTACTACTGGAACAGACCACTCTTTCATAAACTCTTTTTTTACTGAATAGAGCTGGGCAATGATTTTCAAAGTGGATGGGATCATTTCTGGATTGATCCAATCGTCACAAATTGCTCAATCTATTTGTTCATGAACAGGAAATATCTTTTTAAGTTTAGCAGGTCTTTTAGTGTCCAAAGGGGCATGGCTGGATGAAGAAAACCAATACAAAGAATTTTGTGCACAGCAGGTGTGAGCATATCAACTTTGGCAAGCAAATTGCATGAAGCCAAAACATCAGGTGTATAGGAGACTGGAGGTAAGATAACTTTCACAGCCTCCTCTAACATCAGGCATATAAGGATCAGAGTCAAGTAGAGATAGAGGGGGTAGACAGGGAACCTGAAGCATTTGAGACCTGCACAGTAACGGCTGTACTAAAGTTGTTAGTTGTTTGAGGAATTGTGACAGATGCAGAAAAATCTAACTAAAGCCCTGTACACATGATGAGAATATTGGACGAATGATCATCCTTTTTGTTTTTGCATGCTAGTCTCATATTGAAAATGAAAAGGTTACTAAAGTTACGAAAATTCTTGCACGACAGAAAGAAGATTCGGAAGTGATGTAATGTGTTTGCATTGTATTTTCGGACGATTAACTGTACTGATTAAATGAAAATCTAGGATCTGGTATCGTACAAGAAACATTTTCGTGCTTATCCTTTCAAATAATTTTGGACAAAAGCTGTGTACTAACGATCAGATTATCAAATGAACGCTTCAAAGTGGTATTTTTCGTATGATTTTCTGATTGTGTGTACTAGGCTTTAGTCAGGTAAGCCATATTTTGCATGCTTGAACTAGAGTAAAGCTGGTTACACATTATGAAATTTTTTTGGTACAATTTCCTTTAGAGTTACCAAAACCACATAATATGAGGTCAAACCTAAACAATTTTGAATTCTATGCAATCAAGCAGACTCTTGCACTACATAGCTGAAGGTAAACCTAAAGGAAATTGAACAAGAAAATTGTATAATGTGTAGCCAGCTTTAGAGTCGGCTGAAGAGACAGGTGTCAAAAAAGGGTCCTGCTCCGATGCAAGGAAAGCATCACCACTCTGAGCAGTTTGAGTGTTTTGCAGGCCTTCAGCAGAGCAAAACCTCACCTAAACTTTTGCTGTGGTTCTTGCGCCTGGTTTCAGCCATTGCCATCAGTGAGGGTATTACCCTATGGGGGTACTCAAGGAGTAGGGTGCGGAAAATAAGGTAAGCATGTCCGAGAAGGAATATGCAGCAACCCAAATATAGACGGTCCTGTAGCTAAGTCCTTCTAAAGGGCTCTAGGTGGAAGTGATGGGAAAATGTGCGAGCTGTTGTGTGATAGAACACTTGGTCATCCACCTGAGACTACGGTCTGAATGGTTGAATATTATCGCTTAGTTTGAAAAGTTTACACTGAATGAGTGGTGATGTTATCCATGAAGGGGTCTTCAGGGTCTGGATTCCATACGGGTGAACCATGACCCTAGACCTCTATTGCACCCTGAGGTGCTACAAGCTTTCCACTAAGTGCCGAGGTGAGCACCCATGCAGGATCCAGTGCCCAAAGTAACATTACAGGCCATGCCCACACTGTGGGGTCCAGGTACAGCTCCCAAAGTTTTACCATGGTTACACTGATCCAGCTGCACTGCTTCAAATGTAGTATTAGTAGATGATGAAGATTGATTAAAGAATCCGAAATTAAACTAATAAACCAGGTAAGCGAAGAGTGATTTCTCCAAAGGGGTCCATCACCTTAGAACAGTAGCAAAAAAACTGAGGGCTCATGGAGTGGGGGGGGGGGCTGTGGAAACTCCCAAGGGGCATGTCCTCAAAAGCTCTGCCAATGTCTAATCACCTAAAGTACCAGTCTACCCAGTACCCAGGGTCTATGAATATCAAGCCTGTGTCCTGTACTGTATGATTAAGATGAGCCCTACTGGACTAATCCAATTGTAGTAATGCTCTCATTCTTCCAAAACTCTTCAACCCCATTTTTGGACTAAATGAAACCCAGCATCATGCAACCACTTTGAGTGTCATGTTCACACTTCCTATAGTGCTCTGGTCAAAAAGAAGTGTGTCACCAGTATCCTTTGTTCAATGTGGACATTTCTTGGAGCAAGATAGAGGAAAATACATGAACGCAGTTTTTAAAACATATGAAGAGTGGAAAAAATAACATTGTATAAGCTTGCAGAGGGAGACAGAATGTGAATGTTTTTGTTGGAAACTGGAATTGGGCTTTTATCAAGACAAATTTCTGGAAATGTGAAACCACAATAACTATACATTTTCCCAAATTTAAAGCTGAACTCAAGGTTGCAAAAAAAGTAACCCTTGCAGGAGGCCTTCTCCTCACTGCAAAGGTTAAATGCTTGATTTGTCTAGGGGATTATGCATAAGCTGAATTACTTACCCAATTCCTTGCTCACCCTTCAGCCAGATCCCTCCTTGGCCATCTGACACTCCCAAGATGTAGGTAGGCTCTTAGAATCCTCACATACAATGGCAAGACAACTGGTCTTGCCATTGTATGGGATGACATCAGAAAGCTAAAAACAGTCTAGCAGCAAAGAGGAGTAGCTTTTAGGGACTAGTTTTATGAAGGGGAGGAAGCCAGCGGAAGGGAGAAATAAGTATTTCACATTATTCCTATACCCCCAGACAAAACAAGCATTTGATCTCTGCAGTGTCCAGTGAAATCCACTGCAAGGGTTAGTTTTTCTGTAGACAAGAGTTCAGCTTTGCATAAAAATAAAACACAAATATAACATAATAACACGGCATGTGAAAAAGTGCACCCTATCTGTAAGTACTTACACCCCCTTTGTTTGAGAACTGTAGCTGAAAAACATCATAGCAGACATACACGAGACCGTCAAGATCATAAATCAAATTTCTAAAACATACTAGTATACAGAAAGCATAATGACAAACCAATGTTAGCTTGACATTATGTATTACATGAGTATTTTTCTTTAAATGCTGGAGACCACTGTGCTATAAGCTGCAGAGACTTATTCAAGGGATTGAAATCTCAGGCAGAGTGGCAAGCTTAAAAGCCTGCACATCTGTTGCTTGTATGTTATAAGGGTCATGATTATGCCAACAAGAGGATTATTGCAATTGTGTAAATGACATGCCATGTATTAGGAAAGTGGGCGAATGTCAATAAAACCAGCATTGAGGGTAGATATGGCAGACTTTAAAATACTAGAGCTAATTTAAAAGGTGGGGGTGTTACAAAGATGGCACCCCAGCATCACTTTAGCTGTGCTCATTCCTGCATTCTCTGTGCTGCCATAGCTTCTATGCAAATAGAACACAAAAAAAGTGGTGTAACTTTTTTGTATTCAATTATGTTCTATCTAGGCATATAGTCAGGTAATAAATGCTCCCTTTCTATAATCATAAGCAGGTAGCGCGGAAGGCTTATCCTTATATAATTCTATGCAAATAGGTATACATAGCATCCCCTGCAACACTTCATACATGCTAACTCCTGTGGCTTTTCTTGCATGGGGTTCTCAAAGACATGCCCTCTGCCGCATGCTCAACTCTCCTGGGCTCTGGGTTGAACACACAGAGAAAAAACACAAGTGACTGCGCTGGTCAATAAATTCCCTCTGGACTCGCTGGTAATAATAGTTCACTGGGATTCATATGACAATATGGCATTGCAGCTCTCTAAAACATCCACTGGATGGTGGCATCACATCCAGAAACAGAGAAAGGAAGAGAGCACACATCCGCTCTACTCTAATCCAGTTTATTATTAAAAACAAAAAAGGAGCTTGGTCCAGCCGGCGCCGTGCACCAGAGAATTCCTCCATCAGTGCAGTGACTTCCTCCTCCAGGTTCTCCCACCCTCTCCTGTCACTGCATTGACGGAGGAATTCTCTGGTGCGCTGCGCCGGCTGGACCGGGCGAATGCGCAGTTGACCGGGTACGTCATGGCCACAGCAGTTCCACCACAGCGGGCTCTTTGCTTATACAGCCCATGCCGACTCCCTAGGAGACCACCGAGAGTCCCACCTTTTGAGATCTTGCAGTGGCCACCCAGGAGTGAATGTGGAGTCCTGTTATATGCCTCAATTTCATCCTCCTCTTGTGAGTGTATCTATTGAGTATTTTTTTATTGTTTTTAATAATAAACTGGATTACACTAGGGGGATTTGCACTCTCTTCCTTTCTCTGTTTCGTGGGTTGAACACCCCTGTTTCAAAGCTTTTGCTGCTTGTTAAAGCTGAACTCCAACCTATCCTTCAGTCTTGCACAGCTGTACAAACTCCTCTCCTGTACTGAAATAGCTTACTCTGATTTCATGGCACATTGTGAGCTTTAGAAGCTGAAGCAATTCAAATAGAGCACGCTCATTTCATGGCTGGAGGACATCCAGCACCATCTAGCTTTTTCCTCCTCAGCCTTACTGTCTCTGGCCTGCCCCTTTCATTAATTAGATTTCAGTTCAGTCAATCAGAGGCTCAACATTACATGTGGGCGTTACCACAGCTTCCTATTTTCAACACAACATGATCTGCCTGCATTGCATAGAAAAGCACAACGACCTAGTGATGAAGTCACTAGGTCTTAAAAAATATTTGTTAAAAGAATGAAAATGTTTCGGATAATAATTACATGTTGATGAGGGGCAAGAGAAGGAAGCAGGACAGACAAAACAATAAACTTCAGCTTCAAGAACATGTGAAAAACAACTTTAACACAATTTGTAAAGGATTTTCTTTTTGTGCAATGGCTTTGCACAGAGAAGCCCCAATCCTCCTCTTCTCGAGTCTCCCGTGGGCACTCCTGGCTCCTACCACTAACCCCCTCGCCCCCCCCCCCCAGCCCCCTTCGAGTGCCCCTGCTTGCTATGTGGCATGCTCTGAGTGTCCATAAGACCGCCCCCCGCCCCAGTGGCTGTGTCTGAACCAATGAGAAGGAAGAGAGCCAGGAGAGCCTCTTCTCTTGTAAACAACACTAGATCAAGAAGGTTTTTAGGTTTTTTACATTAATGCATAAAATGTATCAGGGTAGAAAACCTTCTGCCTTCAGAACCATTTTAATACTCTTACTCTGGGAACAGGTGCAGTTTATTAAGAAGACCTTACACATACCAGCTTAACTGCACATTTTGTTTGCTTCTGTTTAAGACATTTTTTTAAGCTTTTCTAAACAGTATAACTGTTCCAAGGATAGAAAATATAAAAAAAATCTTATTCCTACCCGGTTGGCAAGGATGCTGACTTTACTGCCATTGGCATTACACCTGATAGACACAATGCTGCCCAGTCCTGGCACCAGCTCGCATAGGTTTTTACAGTTGCTGTGGGCTTTGGCTTCCCTTTAGAAAAACAAAAACGACAACATAATTAGAGTGCAGTAAGATCTGTGACCATTTCTCAATAGGAGGTTGTGATCACAAGAAAATTCAACACTGACATCATAATCTTCACTAGGAAAGGTGTTATTAAGTACATTTATGGAAGGAATGTTTGCACTTCCCTTTCGCCCAAGTAACTACCCTTGTATTTGCCTTATTTTGTCTAGCACTTAAAGCTATATTATGAGTAGATATAAGAAAACACAAATAAAGGCAGTTATGTACTTATTAAAACATCCTCAAATTTAATTTAAACATAACAAATATGAATAACTTAATTGACTTAAAAATGAATGCATTTACTAATGCAGCACACTGTATGTAATGTCAAGTGGTGTAAATATCTTGTTTTTCCTAGAGGCCATGTGATTATGCAGCTTCGGGTTCTAGGCGGCTGCTGTGGCTGGTGGCAGATGACTCCAACAATATTCAGTATGGCGTTGGTGGGGTGACATCACTGCTCTTAGAAATTCTCACAGTTGTTGGCTATCACCACACGCACAGGACCCAGAACTCACCTAACAGTGCTTCTTATTATAAACATTGCTCAGCATTAGTGAAAGCACAGGGCAGGCAACATTTAAAGCTTATTTAGTAGATAGCCTTTCCTTCTTCTTAAAGTTCAGCCTCTGTAAATCCCCTGTAGGGCAACACTGTAACTGGAAGAGGGAGGGACAGTATTTGAGGTCAATCAAGTGTCCTGCATGTTCACAGCAGGGGAGAGCATAGCAATGACTTTATCAGCCAGTTGCTCCTTCTTTGTCCAATCATCGCTTGGAAATAGGGAGGTGATTTATTTGTCCTGCTTAAAGCAGAGCTCCACCCAAAAGGGGAAGTTCTGCTTTAAGGAATGCTCCCCTCTCCCCATTAAGGATTGGCACCTTTGTGAGGCGGGAGGGAAGGGGAGCGGGTACCCGGATTTGACAGGTACCCGCTCCCACTTCCAATTCGATCGCCTAGGCGATTGGAAACGGAAGGTGTCTTCCCTCCCTCCCTGTAGTCTTTTGGGACATGTAACAGGTCCCAGAAGACTACAGGTCCATTCATGAAGCGCAGCGCTACTCGCGCATGCGCAGTGGGTACCCGGCTGTGAAGCCACAAGCTATCACAGCCGGGTGCCCACACTGAAGATGCCGGCCTCCTGGAATACAGGACAACCGGTGAAACGGGCTGTGGGAGACTGAGGGACAGGAAAGCGGCTGTTTTTTGAAAGTCAGCAGGTACAGTTTTTGTAGCTGCTGACTTTTACTTTTTGACAGGGTGAGTGGAACTCCGCTTTAACTGTAAAAGAGAAAATTCAAGTCATCAGATCACCAACCTGGCTGTGCTGTCTGGTAGAACTATGTAAATCTCATGTCTGGACAGACAAAACTACACACTGGGGTTGATTTACTAAAGAAAAATAGAATTTGCACTTTGCAAAAGCAGTTGCATTAATTTTCAGGAGAGCTTAGTGAATGTGTTGAAGCGTCATTTTATAAAGAATACCCAATCAGGTACAAGGAGAATAAAAAATAAAATTATTTTATCTTGCACATGATTGGATGATGGAAATCGACACAGATTCATCACATTCACTAAAGTCTGGGGAAAATGAGTGCAACTGAACTTGTAAAGTGCAGTCTATTTAGCTTTAGTAAACCAACCGCTTTGGCAAATAAAACAGCTCCATATATGTACTTCAATTGTGTTTTTATCTGTTTGCTTGAAGTCCACATACATTGTATGATCATCGCTCAATTCAGCCAGTTTTCATTCAGAAAGGAAAAAGTCAAATGGCAATTTCGAGCATTCTTCTAATTGCTGCAGTTCCCCTGATCTAAGGCTTGTGGTGAGGCTGTCTGCTTAATGCACTATGAATATGCAGGTCCATACACCCGCCTGCCAGGAAAAGAATATTCAGCAGATGGATCTTGAACACAACGCACACATCGTCACATGTCTTTGGCCAGCTTACTGTCACTGTATGACTTTCCTGAGCATTCTAGGAAAGGCCGAGACCAGTTCTACAGAGATTACCTTCTGGAGAGGTCAAAGAGCTTAAAGTGTGCAGTATTAGTGGCTACCACCAGGAAGCTTCCACATATGTCCAGTAAACATGGACTCCCCTCTGACACCGAGAATGGGAGTAACTGCTTGACAGTGCCCTGGAATATAAAAGGCAGGTTAATCACATATCTAAATACTAAAAGTATAATTTCTAAAGATATCTAAATCTAAACAGTCCAAGGGTAGAACTGGGCAGGCCTGATAACACTGCTTGGGATTTCAGTGTAGCAGAGGCACAGTGCACAGAAAGTTAGAAACTCACTGGATTTCTGGCAGGATTGATAACTAGTTCAACAATGTGTTTTTGAACACATATAACCTAAATGCTTTCAAAGTTTCAACTCTAATGTCAAGCGTTCTAGTTCAATTCCAGCAAATAAATTATATTCCAGTATTACAGTAAAAGAGAACTAAACACAAATCATTTTTTTTATTTTGGATAACATAAGGTAAGATTATAACTCCTATAAAGCTCATTTTTGCTGTCTGTGTCCCATTTGGGGAGATTTCTCTTCACTTCCTGTTTCATAGCCAAAATAGGAAGTAAAAGAAATTCCCTCTAAGGTGAGGGAATCCCTGGTTGCCACCAGGGTCACCAGAACTAATGCCCCAATTGGATGATATCTCCATTATTTTTGTTCTGGGGACAACCCAACATTTGGGATTTTCTTTTAATTTCACCTTGTTAATAATGGTAAATAGACAAATAGAGAGGGCACAGAGAGCAAAAAAACCCAACAGGTGTTCTAATACCTCTCCTTATAGTAAATCCAAACAAAAGGTTTTGCTTTTAGTCATACTTTAAAGTTCACCTTTTGACCAAAGATAATAAATGCACATTTTTATGCAGGTAAAAAAATGTGCATTTATTATTTTGGTTGCAGGAGCCTGGAAAGTATTGTACTAGCGATCAGCAGATCGCTGATGCCATGCAGGTCTCCTGCAGACCTGTCAGTATATCTACTTGCCCGAACAGGGTGAGAACTACAAGTCGACAACCACTACAGCTGTCAGGACTTTTAGTTCCTTCATTCACAGAACACTGTGAATGAATGATGTGGCTGTGTGGGCGGAATGCCGCACTGCTGCGCTATTTTTAAAAAGTGACAATTAATACAGGGAACTTCCCCCTGTACTTCTGTCATGGTGGGGGGGCAGCAAGCAGCGGCTGCAGCATTGGGAATGTGTTACATGTTCCACCCTAAAAATGGGTAAAACATGTAACATGTTCCCAAAGCTGAGCTTATCCTTTAAAGAAAACCCATCCGCTGAGTGTGACACTGTCATCTGGCTTGTCATGGCCTCAGCAATTGGGCAGAATTTGGAGACTTCAAGAAATACTGGAACCCAAATTGTTATCCATCTTGTCAGCAACATCAGTTTTGCCTGGTGTTTGCCTTTAAAGGTCAGATTAAGACACAGAAGGGGATATGCAGCTAGATAGACATTATTTATTATTATTAATTAATATTATACAGGATTTATATAGCGCCAATAGTTTGAGCAGCACTTTACAAAATGAAGGTAGATATTACAGTTACAATACAGTTGGGTACAAGAGGAATCAGAGGGCCCTGCATTGTCATTGAGACACAGTGCTGGTCAGACATAAGCCTTCAGCCGTCCTGCAATACAAGTTTGTTTTAGGAAGTGATGAGAGGTGTGGCTGATCATTAGCTCTGGTAGCACAGGGAACTGCAGTGTGGGACTTTGTTCACATCTGAGCATGTTGTATCGCGGGCAGAATTTTGGCGATTCTGCCGGCGATCCCAAAACGCTATGCAAAAAAGACAAAATCGCACCACACATGTTCAGGTGCCATTGATTTTCAATGGAACCTAAAACAGGGTGTAATTCTGCCGCGATTGTCCTGCAATAAATCGCACTGCAATTGCACAAATTGCATTGCGCAAAGCCCGTCGCCCCAAAAGAAGCTCCTACACTACATTTTAGGTGCCATTAAAAATCAATGGCACCTGAACAAGTGTGGTGTGATTTGTCATTTTTGCACAGCGTTTTGGGATTGCAGGCAGAATCATAGCGATTCTGCCAGTGATACAAATCGCCCTGATGTGAACGGAGCTTGAAAACTCAAACCACCATTTTTACTAAGGCTCTGCTCACATTTAGGTGTTTTGTGATTCTGCGCGCTATCACAAAACTGACAAATTGCACCACTCTTGTTCAGGTGCCATTCATTTTCAATGGCAACTAAACACAGGTGCAATTCTTCTGCGATAAGATGTTCTGCAAACGCGGTAAACTGCATCATGTGAAGCTTGTGACCCAAAAAGGAGCAAGAGCTCCTTTTGAGGCAACAAGGTTTGTGCGATTTATTACACGACAATCGAGGCAGAATTGCACCCGCATTTAGGTGCCATTGAAAATGAATGGCACGTGAACAAGCGTGGTGCAATTTTCCAGTTTTGTAGAGTGTTTTGAGATCACGGGAAAAAAAGTCTAGATGTGAATAAAGCCTTAGAGAAAAAGGTATTTAAAGGCATTTCCTAGTAAAATTCATTTATAAATTATAACAAGGGTACATGTCTATAAAGCAAATAAAACAGTGCGAAACTTCAACTGTAGCAACTAAAGTCTGTAGGCTGACCTGTAAAGTGCGAATCTGAACTCTATTTGGCTCCACAGTATAGATGTTTTCTTCATGTATTGTCAGCACAGGAGAGTCACTAGCAAAGGAGCCTAAATAGAAGACAACAATCACATTATAAAGAATACACTCAGAACACTGCAGTGATATAACAGCCACCACACACAGAGGAGCCGCAGCGCCCAGCAGGGGACACACCATCAGACAAACCCAGTAATGTTGGTCAGCAGTAGTACCTGAAGCAAAGATGTAACACACAGTTGTTGGAAAGGTAAATATAATACATCTTTTACAACCTGACATTGTTTAACCTGTTTTTGCTAAGATGACAAAGCCAACTCAATGATAACACATATGGCTTTTTTTTAAGAAAGAAAAAATTATACTTTTAACACATACACCCTTATATAGTTATTAACATATCTATTTTAAATTTCTGCCTGTGGTCCAGATTAGAACTGTTTGCACTTCAGTAGTACTGGTGAAGTGTATTTGACATTGCACTCCTAATCTACTGAATACAGTAAGTTTGGGTTTGCTTTCTGTAGGGTGCAGTGATAGTCCTCCTATAGGATAACTTACCAAGGCACTAAAGTTGTCCTTTTTAAAGTGGAACTTCACTCTCTCAATCAACATTGACTATTCTTATCCCTATGCATTTATAAATAGATAGGAAGTATATCACATGTAGTTGTTTTAAACTTTTGTTTTTACATTTCTTCAGTTACTTCCTGGTTTCCAAGCCTAGGCAAATGTTGCCATACATCCCAGGAGTCTTCAGGAGAGGTGGATGGGTTTTCCTAGTTAAGCACACTCTCCTGCCTGCATGCCTGAGCATTACGCATGCGCCAGCTTGCCGAAGGGCAAAAACAACTGCGCACGCATGCGAGGGCGCCATTTTGCCATGGACTGTTTACAGCAAGAGACTTCAACAATGTTAGCTACTGTCTATATCCCACTATACTCCAGAAAATGGATCCTTATTATAACGGAGTGATATAATGGGGCTTAAAGGACAGTGAGTAGGAGGGTATCAGATAAATAATAAAATATAAAGAACGATCGTTGGTGCATGACAATGACAGCGCTATATATAACAGCATACTGATAACGTGTCATGAACAACATAAAGAGACTCAAATCTCAAAATTGGACAGAATTTTGAATATAGATGAGAATAATAAATATATATGTATATATATAAAATCGTTTATACATAAAAAATCATAATTAAAACTATTATTTTGGAATTATTACAGTTTGCCATGAACAGAAATTACTTCTGGTTTAATAAACAATATTATTTACAGATCAAAAAAGTTGCAATTGGGGCTAAATTTGCCCCCAGCCTTGCAAACCTCTTCATGTGCCGCCTACGATATATATAGACTTGACGCACGGCAGTAATGGTGATCCTCTCTGAAGAAGTGCAAGAACGAGCCAGTACACCGTCACGTCACGCCGCCGGAGCCTCGTGTAGGTCCGGCGGCCATCTTGTTTCTGTGGATGTCGAGCTAAAATTAATTTGCAGAGCCCATTCGGGATGGTTAAGTAGCAGTATTCCATTATATCCAGAGGAGGGAGCTTTTCCATTATAATTGGCTGTAAAGCATCCATCCATTCATTAAGGAGGCCTCTGGCTGGATCTAACCTGCGCCCACCAAGGAGACATCCGTAAGGCTGTATACCACCCAGAGGGAGGAAAATCCATAATCGGCATATCTCATCCATTCCATCCTGATAAGGGGACCTCTGGCTATATTGTTTACATGCGTAATTAAAATACACATCTGGTGAGCGAGTATTTTTACCACACTTCTGGCACATCACTGAAGTTTGAAGTCATTATCAGCCTTTACACAGCACTTTACCATGAACTGTCAATTTACTGATCTCTTAATTTATTCCTTTATGAGTTACTATTTGGATTAATATTTAGTATTTTAGTGCTGCACCTTTTTATCATATATATGATTTATAGAACATCATACACTTTGCTTTGCTAGACTACGTTACAATGTAACCAGTTGGGTTGAGTGATTACCAGCAGAGGGTAACAGCATTAGAAGAGTCGGGAAATGTGTCTGTTCATCTCAGATGTGACACTGCAGTTTTCTTTTGAATCGTGTAATCTACTTGACTATATAGAACTTGTCACTGTCTGTTGGTCTACACACCTGTGCTCCTCAGTGTTGGTCCATTGAGTTCATAGACTGTCACCTGTTTTCCATTCCACACTGCAAAACAGTCCTGAAAAAAATCAGATAGATTAATTGGATTGGAACATTACAGTGGACCAATAAGGATAAAAATATGAGAGCTGTCGCTGATGATTTGCTATGCAAGTAAAAAGCTAAGAGTTGCTGCACTACCCAGTAGTCACTGACCTGGAACAAGCAAGTATGAAAAGTCTGAACTCCCATCCTGTTTGTTTATTCTAGGTTAGTAACTGATAACAGTGGCTTATGCCTAGTACACACGATGAGAAAATCGTCAGAAAATAACCGCAATCAGAGTGATTGTAATAATAACTAAGAAAAAGCACCAAACAACTGTATCTCCAATTCAGCGGCAAACCTTAGCCCAATAGGTATAAGTAATCAATAATAGAAGGGATGCACTAATCAATAATAAAGTGTCAAAAATAATTCCAAACAAAAAATAAAATATAAATATAAACTAAACTAAATATATAAAAATAAATATCCACAATTCTTATATAAAGTCCAACCACCATAAAGTGATAAACAATGTAATAATCTGTATATAAATATAAACAAAAATAATGTCCACAATTCTTGTATAAAGTCCAACCACCATAAAGTGATAAACAATGTAGCAATCTTGTATAAATAATTGACACTGTGAAGAAAATCCACCACTGAATGAATTAAATAAACTCACCAGAGCGATATGCTGATCAAATTATAAATCAGCATAATCGCTATTGCTCTGGGAGCGATGATCTGTTTGAAGTATCCAAAAGTATGGGAGCAATACTCTGCAATCAGCCAGCATGGATGAAGAACTTTAATATCAAACGAACCTCCGCAGTGAACGAGGCTCGTCCTGGGTATTGACAGAGGCGGTTTATGCTGGTGTCAGCTTGGACACCTTTTTTGTGAGTTTTTATTTGACATTTAATAAAGCTTATGTTTTAAAGAACGTACTGCACTATTATATTTCTTTTCAAATTCCGCGAGCATTTCTTTATTCATGGAGAGAGAGAGGTTACCGCAGCATGATGTCACCGCTGACAGGGCTTCCATCTTCACCCAGTCTTCCTTTCAGGTTTGTGGTCTCTGGCTGCTTGAATGGCCAAACCACGATGGTGTCACTTCTATGCATGCACGCAGGAGTCATGGCCACGGCACAGAGCTCTGAAGGAATGGCATGAGTATGCTGTTCCTTCATAACACAAGCACTGGTGATGTCATCAGCTGCAAAACAAATGAATATCTCCTATACGGTGCACATTTAGGAGAAATTCATTTTACCTACAGGAAAGCTTTATTATAAGCTTACCTGTAGGTAGAAATCAAAAAGTGGAATTTTCTACCGCTTTAAGGATAGTTTAGGTAATTACTGGTAAAGTGGGCAGCTCAACAAAAAACTGTTGAATTAGTTTGTACCCAGTACACTAGGCTGTTTAAATTAAAATCCAATTTGTAAACATAATAGAAAAGCATAACAATAAAGGCAACTACAAAGATATCAGAATTCTTATTACTGTTATGAATGCAGGCAAGAGAACAATACAAATTCCAAATCACAACAAATAAAGACTATATATTTGATCATTAAATGATTTACTTACTTTTGTGACGAAGACCCCTATGATGTACATGTCAGTTTTAAGGCTGTGTGTGGTCCCCGTATTGAAGTAGGTTATACTGAGCTGAGAAGGTGCCACTTGGATGGCTGCAACTTGTTGGTGGAAATGAGAAGACATGACATGTTCATTGAGGATCAGAACCGAGGTGAGATTGTTCACAGACAAGAGGTTTTTGGATGATCCCCACTGTGCCAAGACAGAAAAAAGACGGTAGACATCAGGAGGATGATCAGGCTATAGTAATAGGCTGAGCAATTGCAGTTTGCAGTACCAATTGTTTTATTTATGTAAAAGTAAAACATTAGGCAAGAAGCTACAATAAAGTCAAAATCCATATGACTGAACTATTTACCTACCAATAGATGTCCAGCAATGGAACCATGCAAACCACTGCCCCTCCCTCACCCCCACAACACAAATGGCAGTGTGATGATTACATGACAGGCAGCAACAAGACAGGTTGGTGGGCACTGGTTCAGTTACGGAAGAGGCATCATGCAGGGTAATGCAACAGTGGATTCAAGTAAGTCAATAAGGGATTTTTTTTTTTATTGTGAATGGGTGGAAGCGTTGTGGGTGGGAGGAATGGGGACTGTTCTAATTTTCACGGGAGATGGGTTTTAGGCTTTGCATCTTTCTGCGTCACATACCTGCTAACACAATGGGTCAGCAGTGTGGTAATGCTAATTCATAGTCCAATGAGAAGGTAAAAAGCCCAAAATGCTGCAATGCTAAACTAGAAAATAGCAGTGTCTTCCGCCTGGCTGTGTTGTTAGAAGTGTCTGAATCACAAGACTGGCTGAGCAAAATTATAAATTGGGCAGTAAGTAAAACATTTTGCTTATAATTTAAAAATCTAAAAATTTTAAATTTTGCCATTGTTTGGAAATTCCAAACAAAACTGAAATTTTAAAGCTGGGCAGATTCTGAAATTTGATTTACTCACTTGCTTTCCCTAATGGGTTTGCCAAAGGCACAATCCCTTTGCTGGATTTCCCAGCATTGCCTTACATTTCTCACTCCCCTTTCTCCAAATAAGTGAAAAAAAGCAAAAAAGGAGAGTAAATGCTAATGCAGGTAGACAGAGCTGGAACCTCTGGAGAAATTTCAAACTAGTGAGTGACCAAGGAACATATCAGATAAAAAATTATGACATCTTTCCATCAGCAGACATATTCAGGAAAGGGAGACAATTACACTGGAGTTGCTCACTTTCTGTCTTGAAATGCAGCAGATCTGCCTCTATAGCAAGAGAGCATCAACAGAACAAGAATTCATGGGTAGAGCTACAGAGGGAGAAGATCTATAAAACAAGCCCAGAACTTGTTTTCAAGTTGTGGATATATTTGGGAAGGACTAGGACTGCTGTCAGGTTTTTACTGCAATTGGATGCTCCTTTTAGAGAGATTTACCCTCACTTCCTGTCCTGCTCACAATGGTTTTAACAGAAAAGTAGTAAGGGAAAATCTGCAAGAGAAACACAGATGCAAATTTAAAAAAATCCGATGTAGGTTCTAGGATTTCCCCTTTTGTTTTTTTGGGTTTCTTTTTTTAGAGGATTGCAGCAGACAACAAGAAAAATATTGACTCCATACATGAGTCTAACATATGTTCCAAATCACTGCATATAACATTCCAAAAATATCCAGAGGGGTACAGTACAGTAGACAAAGACCAAATAGATCAACATGAATCCGCAGGAGGAGGTATCAAAAGGTCAGCTAAACAAGTTGAGAGGGCTGTGATCAATGAGTGTATTAAGACCTCTGGGATGTCGAGATTGACCACAGGATCAGAACTTAACCCCGAAAACCGCAGAACATATAAGCACAAATGTACAAGAGTCAAATATAAGCAGGCCTACCTGGATCCGTGCACATCCAAAAGGTTTTTTATTATATTACAGAAAGAGAATATAACAAGAAATAAAGAAAGCAAGAAGAGGAGGAGAAAAAAAAAAACACAAAGGGGCGGGAGGTGGGGGAAAGGGGGATAGCTTTCCCTTTCTGTACTAAAAAAAATTTGGTCTGAGCTGCTGTTGGGCTTCCTGTCTGGTAAGAAAACATTTGCAGGATAGGAATTGAGGAGTAAATCTCTCTAATGTGGTTCTGAATATCAGTAAAAAATTAACAGGGTTTCTGCACTTTTTCCAAAAAAAGCCCAAAACATGTTGGATGGACAAACATTAACATCAATCTTCCATTCATAAGCTTACCTGTACTTGAGTAATATTGCCCTCTAGTTCTGTTGGGGTCCTCAGTTTCCAGATATCTTTTCCATCAATCTTTAAGGACTTTGGCCCACCAATTACTTTGCTCCACATGGCAACCTTGCCTTTACTGGTTCCAGCTGCTAACATAGCTGATGAGTACAAAAGACTACACTCAGAAAACATCAGAATGAGTTTACAAAAAAATCAGATTTGGAGGCTCTATGTAAAGTATTTAATAGCAAACCATTCAAAATAAAACTACAGGTTTGTCCAAACAACCTCACCCGTCCATCCATTGCAGAGATTGCTATCTACTTACCTTTAAGAGATATTACAAACAACATTTTCATATTAACTGCTGAAATTGAATAAAATGAGAGAGATAATTGGATGATTCTGCAGGGAAAAGGAATTCAGTACAGCAAGCCACCCATAAGAAATGTTTAAGTTGATATTCCTGGGGGTGTTAGATAGAATGTATCACAGAGATAAACTTTTAAAAGCACCTTCTTGTAGATGGTTTTTGGGCACTATTACCTGAACTTTTTCTGTAATGCTGAAGATGTTTTTCCATGAAGCTACTTCAGTCAGGAACTACTTTAAGTGGAACTTCACCCAAAAAGGGAAGTTCTGCTATACCTCCCCCCTTCCTCTTTCACATTTGGAACAAAATTTTTTTGGAGTGGGTACCTGGAGCGGGTACCTGGTTTTGGCATGTACCTGCTCCCCCACCTCTGGCCAAATCACCGTGGTGATCTGAGCGGAACTTTGCCCCCCCCCTCCTTCCATCCCTTTTAGTCCATGTCAGAGTTAACACAGATCTAAGAACCTTCCCTCACTCCCATGTGACAATGCTCAGGTCTGGTGATTGGCCATCTAGGCACTGAGCACTGCAGAGTGAAGGAAAGCTGACACGGACAGTTAGGGGATCTTTAAGCAGCCCACTGATTCTCCTATGATCACAATCAGTGTTGACAGGGGAAACCCTCCCTTAGAGATACTGTGTGTTCTGCCAGCAGGGGGCGGTGGTCCTTCAATTCCAGCAGAATACAATGATTACTGCTGGCAGCTATAGCCATCAACAGTGACTGCATGAAAAAAATTGACATGCTGGTTATACTGAAGTCAATCGATGGACCTGCTGAACTGGCCGAGATTTAATCCATCTATGGCCGGATTTAGGAATTTATCTTGTTCTCTAGGCCAAAACTTCACATAAATAACTACTTGCACCAGGCTCTTAGTGTCAAAAACCACTTCTTATTGTTGATTGGATATTTGGAAAAGAAGTTTTAGATGCATATATTCTATATACAGTATAAACTGCGTGTGTAGTCTGGCTACTATTAGTATGTATTAGTTACCTTACTCCACTGTCCTGGAGGCTTCTGTCCAGCCACAGGACTGATCCCATGAAGTTGTTCTTCTCAGATCGCATTCCCCTTGACATCATGTACAATGAAGGACCAGTGGTGCAGCATTGCACATGATGATGTTGAGGGCCTGCCCACATTCAAGGACTGAAGGGGAGAAGACACTAGAGAGGAGTGAGCCACCTGCCACAGGATCAAGGTGTAAGCTAAATAAAATGAGCAGTGTAGTGTACGGGGACTGTCACTATTACTCTTTGCGGCCAGCCTGGAGTTGGGCTTTAAACATAACCAAATCCCATGGCACAATAAACAGAGATAATAGGATGGCAGCTAGCTGGGAGACAGGTTACCTTTAGCATCACAATAGGATATACAGTTAATGGTCTCCTCTGCTTCAAATCCCAACTGTTCATCCAGAAATAAGACATAATTGTCATCTCGATCCAGGTCCCAGAATCTGAAATTACATTTCATAGTTTAGGATAGGTCACCCTCATTTGTGTAGGAGCTGTCACCATGCTGGCAGCATCGATATAGAGAAAATTAAGTAGGGCTAGTGCAATGATACAGAGGAAGACTAATATTAGTGAATAAGAATTTCTTGCATTGTTTTTTTCTATAAATCTTCCCAGTGCTTCATAGGGAGCTCACCCAACACGCTACTGAAAACTATCTGAAAGCAAGAACATATACATTATAGTCTTTCAGTTGTTTTTTCTGGTTTTCTACCGGGACAGGATGACAAAATAAAAAAAAGGACAGGTTGACAGTTACATGTTATGTAACAAAAAGGGTGATAGATTAATTTTATTATTAATCTATCACAACTGTAAAGTTAAACATTACTGACTTGTGACTCTGAAAGCATTTGTCAAGGCAAAATTAAAAAAAATAAAATAAAAAAAAATAAAAAACACACAAACATAGTACATATCTTCAATACATGCACATTTCTCCAGGTTTTATAGCTTTCAAGACTATGAAAATAAATAAAAATATAATTAAATTTGCCAGAAATGCACTCTGCTCTAACAAACTCTTGTGAAATGACACAGCATGCCTTTTTGTGGACCGATTGGTGTCAGCCCTGTCCAATTGCCTACTGCTAAAACTACTGAGCCCACCCACTGTCATAATCTCCATAGGCCTGATTGTCCTGTAGCAAGATGTAGTAGGATTAAAACTAGGAGGCTTCTTTGAGATAACACAGTAGGTGTGAAAAGGACAGCTCTGATTTTGTGAACTGATCTATAGGTATTTTTTTCCAGATCTAAAAAAAAACAAACACTTTCAATGGTGTATTTAACAGATCACAAGGGAGAAAAAAAGGACATTGTTAGGGTTAACATTAGACGGGTCGAACATCGGCCGATTTCTCGAACGATAAACGAAAAATCGGTCGTTCATTCAGCCGACGTTACCACCAACGATTAAAAAAATCGGCTGACTAAATCATAAAGTTCACCCTATAACTTCTGTCCCTTGCAGGTCACGGCAGATTTTTTATCGTTAAAACGATCGGCCGATTTGGCCATCATTGCTGGGAAAAATCGGCCGATCACCCAAATCGGCCGCAAATTTTTCCTACATGACCAATAATCTCAAAGTGCAAAAAACCCGAAAAACGGACGACCAATTAGCCCACTAATAGTGTGAAAATCGGCCGATTTTCGAACTGTCTATGGCTGGCATTAGCCTGGTTTTTACAGGAAAGAAGAAATAAAATAAGTTTGTCTTTAACTTCAACTGCCTATAGCTCAGCATCTACGGATCATCCAAATCGGCTGCAAATTTTCCTACATGACCGATAATCTCAAAGTGCAAAAAACCCGAAAAACGGACGACCAATCAGCCCACTAACAGTGCAAAAATCGGCCGATTTTCGAACTGTCTATGGCCGGCATTAGCCTGGTTTTTACAGGAAAGAAGAAATAAAATAAGTTTGTCTTTAACTTCAACTGCCTATATATAGCTCAGCATCTACGGATCATTCTGACATGTGGTTTTCATTAAATGCAACCACTACTTATGCATTGTTCACCACATTTTCAGTTAGAGCTGCCAAGGTTTGTGTCATATTTATTCAACCTCACATAAACCTAACCTGATCCATAACTCCAGCCAGAACATTTTAATTTATTTTTTGGATAGTGTGGGGGAGGATTAGAACTTACCAGATTTTTATTGGTACCTATAGCCCCCTCAGTGATATTTTCCTGCACTTCCTGCCTGCAGATACACAGGTAATGATCCCCCATGAATTCCATGTTACTACTCTATCCTGTAGTAACATTGAGGCTGGCAGGAGAAACTACTGATCACTGTGGGAGACATGATAGATCAACTCTTACAAAAGTATCAGTGTCTGTACAGAGATCAGTGGACAATTTTCTTGTAACACAGCAGTGTTTAGCAGTACAGACAGCAAAAAAGGAATAATTACTTGCTGCTTTACATGTAACAACTTCATTTGGAAATGTATTATAAAGACAAAGTCACTTCAAGCCTCAGCCCAACCAGGAACAGTCTTAAATATTGGTAATGTTGAAGAAAAGCAAAAACAGGGCGCACTCTCTTCATGCATTACCGTGGTGAAACACGAGTTTATTAAAAAGCATAAAAGTGCATACTCACAAACCAAAGGGGATTAAAACAGAGATAAAGAGTCAGTAGTGACGGTCCCAAGTGACGGGAGACCCTTAATGAAGTACGCTGATGCGTTTCGGGAGATGTACTCCTTTCTTCAAGGGTCTCCCATCACTTGGGACCATCACCGACTCTTTATCTCTGTTTTAACCCCCTTTGGTTTGCACTTTTATGCTTTTTAATAAACTCATGTTTCACCTCGGTAATGCACGAAGAGAGTGCGCCCTGTTTTTGCTTTTCTTCACCAGTACCAAGGTTTCCCGATCTTCTAAGGGCTGCACCTCAGTGAATGAGTGTTACAGCATCCCTAGTCAGCATTACGATTTGAGCGCTGGTTTAGTTTTTTTGGCTAAATATTGGTAAATTGTATAGGATCAGGACAATTTACTATATACCTTTAAGGGGATATATATCACAATAAAAATTATGTGATAAAAGTTTTTGTGTCAATTTACAACTACCAAAATATGCTGAAAAGACGTGCACCAGACAAAAATGAACAGTAAATGGCACCAAATTTTATGAGTTGGAATGCTGGCAAAAAAGTGACCAAACCGCACTATGCACTAGCACAGGGCTTAAAATTTCAAGTCCTGAGCTCCTAGCCAGGCCTTAAGAGTTACTCGCCACCAACAAACACACACAAACAGAGACATCTGTACACACACACAGAAACATGTACATACACGCACAGAGACACATGTACTACACACACACATATAGACACACACAGGCACGTACAGACATGCATACACACAGATACATGTACATACACAGAAATATACACGCACATAAATACAGACGCATGTACATACATACATAGTCACATGTACACACAGACACATGTACGTACATACACACACATACATGTACATACACACAGACACATGTACAGATACACACATGTACATACACACAGACACATGTACGTACATACACACACATACATGTACATACACACAGACACATGTACAGATACACACATGTACATACACACAGACACATGTACATGCATACACAGGCACACACAAACATGTACACACACACACACACTGTTTAGTGTTCTCTCCTCCCACCTGAAGCCACCACAGCCCTATAAAAAGTTGCAGTACTTCGTTATTCACTCACAGAGCCCGGTACTGCACTCTAGGGGGAGGCAGAGAGCACAGCACACACTCCTTCCTTTGCTTTCACTGCGTTCAGCTATTGAGCAGTCTGACGGCTCCCAGTGCCAATGACAGATCCAACCTGAGCTCTGAGCCTGCTCAGCAAGGGGGGACACACTCGCCCCACCATAATTTCCACTCGCCATTGGAGAGCAGGCGAGTGGAAATTTCAAGGCCTGCACTAGCAACTCCACAATATATCTGAAGTCAGTACATATTTCAGCTTCTGATAACTGTCAGTCAATGGGGCCGCATCATAGCCACAAATTAAATGCTTGGCCCATAGTTGGGGAAAAAAAAAAAACAGTAGCGCCTGAACACCTGTCAGTCACTGCTAAACTGTCCCCTGAAAAATGATTCACCGCCGATCACTTTGCAGAGGGCAGAACGCTCACAGCCTGTCTGAAAGAACCTTAACTGTTCAAACACAGACAGGAAAGTGACCATACTGTATTGTTTAACTGTAATAGAAAAAAGTGAGCTTGCAAACATGGCCCTATTGTGTGGCAGAGCTGTGTAAATCACAGGACTGGGTGGACAAGAATACATTTCCTTTAATAGGTCAAACCAGCTTCCTATATGCATTTCAACTCTGTATTTTCTGCTGGGTTTCAGCTTTAGCTTCAACTTTCCCAACCCTCAATTTCAAGTTCAGTCAATAATGACATCATTCATTACACAGATGCTAGCGCAAATAATATGATTGTCCTGGAATTAAATGCACCTAAAATCTATTAAAATATGAATGAAAAAAATTCTGGCACCGACAAACAATATGGCCCATTATTTACACCAAAAAAGTGTGCTGAAATTTCCTTGTTGTATGCAACAGATCCGAACAAAGGTTTACCTTATGACACTTTCTCCTGTAGCTGTAACAAGCAAAGTCTTCTGAATACAAAGAATGTCTGCCGTCTTCCCAGTCCTTCCAGTCAGCTTCACCTGTGGGGCACAACCATACCCACTGAGACAAGCTACCATATATTACAGGCTGTAAAGTATTAAAGATGGGGTATACTAAGATTAAATGTATTGCCAGACAAAATCTTTTTTTCTTAGTTTTTGATAGGGCATGGATCTGGTTTTTACTGCTATATGGGCTCAGTTATAAAGATTTATCTGCACTTCCTTTCCAGCTGACATTTCACCAGACAGGAAGCGAGTAGAACTCACACTGATAGGCGGCATTGCTGGGCGGCACTGTTTATTTGTGCAGATCTCCTGTCACATTTGCTGGTTATTTCCTCACGCTGTCAAGTGCAGATGATAACCGACAACTGTATTTACTTTGGAAACAGCTGATCACGTGGTAAAAGATCGTTGGATGCCCTCCCACAACTGGACAACTGCGCTGTAGACGTCTTTCAGCTATAACAGTTGAGAAGCAGTTAAAGTAGTTCTAAAGGCTGAAGGTTTTTTTTACCTTCATGCATACTATGCATGAAGGTAAAAAACCTTCTAGGTGCTGCTCCCCCCTTGCCCCCCCCCACCCCCAATACTTACCTGAGCCCCATCTTGCTCCAGTAATGTGCACAAGAGCAGCGGCTCCCAGGTCTCTTTCTACTCATT
Source organism: Staurois parvus (assembly GCF_062004578.1). Taxonomy (NCBI): domain Eukaryota; kingdom Metazoa; phylum Chordata; class Amphibia; order Anura; family Ranidae; genus Staurois; species Staurois parvus. The sequence goes on along the minus strand of NW_028317814.1, from coordinate 16,184,158 downwards.
TACTCACACAGCCAGAGTCCTTCTAGGTGCTGCTCCCCCCTTGCCCCCCCCACCCCCAATACTTACCTGAGCCCCATCTTGCTCCAGTAATGTGCACAAGAGCAGTGGCTCCCAGGTCTCTTTCTACTCATTAACTCACACAGCCAGAGTCAATCACAGCCAGTGAGCCAATAAGGAGAGAGCAAAAGGTGCGGGGGGGGCAGTTGAGCTGTCTCTCTGTGTGCATGTCCATTCACAGGAGTGCGGCACACAAGAGTGAGCCTGCTTGAGTACCACTAATGCAAGAGGCTTGCTATAGGGGAACTCAGCAGGGGGGAGGGCACAGGATTACCGTCAGGGGACCCAAAAAGAAGAGGATCGGGGCTGCTCTGCGCAAAACCATTGCACAGAGCAGTATAACATATTTGTTATTTAAAAGAAAATGACAACCTTCAGAAATCACTTTAAGGCCTCATGCACAATGGGCATAAAAAAATACTGCTTATATAGGCGTTTGGCGGTTTTTCTTTTAGCATATACAGTGCTCAGCATAAATGAGTACACCCCTTTTGAAAAGTAAGATTTTAATTTATATATCTATAAATACAAGAACTATTTCCAAAATGTTGACAAAACTTAATTTTATGGAACATTTGTTTAGCTTATTACATGAAAGTAAGGTTTATAATATAACTTAGATTACAAAATCTTCAGTTTTACCCAAATTAGTTGATGCAAAAATGAATACACCCCACAAAAAAACTACTCCATCTAGTATTTTGTGTGACCTCCATGATTTGTAAGGACAGTACCAAGTCAGTACCAAGCATGGAATGAACAAGTTGGCGACATATTGCAACATTGATCTTTTTCCATTCTTCAAGAACGACCTCTTTTAGAGCCCCATAGGCATTCGATTGGTTTCAGATCAGGAGACATACTTGGACACTGAATCACTTTCACCCTGTTCTTCTTCAGAAATGCAACAGTGGCCTTAGATGTGTGTTTTGGATCACTGTCATGTTGGAAAAGTACAGTTTTGAAGCCATCTCTTCCAAAAACATTTATCTTGATCTCATCACTCCAGAGTACAGAGTCCCAGTATTCTTCTTCTTTTCCAGCATAGGCTCTGGAAAATTCTAGACGGGCTATTTTGTGCATGGATGACAACCACGCATGCCATTCCTCTGCAGTACTCGCCGTATTGTGTCATGGGAAACAATCAACACAGTTTGGTTTTCTACTTCTTTAGTTAACTGCAGTGAACTTGCATGGTGATTTTCTTCACCCCTTCTCATCAGAAGACGCTCCTGTCGACGTGTTAACTTCCATGAATGGCCTGGATGTCTATGTGAGATGGTTGCAGTTCCATTTTTGTTAATTTTTTTTTATCACTTTTGCTACAGTATTCTGACTGATAAATAAAGCTTTGCTGATCTTCTTGTATCCTTCACCATTCTTGTGTAAAGAAATAATCTTCTTTTTCAGGCCTTGTGACATTTCTCTTCCATGTGGTGCCATTGCTGACAGCATGAAATGGGAAGAGTTTTTTTTGTTAAGTAACACCTTTTTATAATCAACTGTCTACTGGACACCTGTTTAATGAATAATTAGACTCACCTGTAGTTGAAATCTTGTTAATTAGGATTTTGTTGTCTAAAATGTAGCTTTGCTCCTAAGACTTTTATTGGGGTGTATTAATTTTTGCAAAATGGTCTTGAATAATTTGTTAGGAAAAATACTTTTTTGTGTGCAAATTAACAAATTTTGTTTGCAATCAATGGCCCACATTTGTGGGAATGTTTTGTAGTATAGTGTCCCATAGTAAATGTTGATTCTGAAAGGAATGTTTTCTGATAAATCTGTACTCATTTATGCTCTGCACTGTAGAAGCAACTTTATGTTAGCCTATGTGTCCATGCTCATTTTGGCATTTATAGGCATATTTGTAGAGGAGCGTTTACAGGCAAAAAAAAAAACAAACAAAAAAAAAAAAACACACATTTTGGAGAGGAGCTTTCAGGCAGAAAAAAAAAACTTGACATGTCTAAATACAGTGTTTAGATTTGTCAATGTATTTAAGTGTACATTTTTTTTCTACTATTTTGGGGAAAACCGCTTATAAATGCAACCATGCCTAAACGGGTGTACAATATGCTTCATAGCAACATTTTTTCTGCTGTTTTTTTCTGCCAGTAGTTCTGGCATTTTTTATGCTGCCTAGTGTGCAAGGACCCTAAAGTGATAACAGACCTCCTATACAAAGGTGAGGTCCATCGCAGAAGGTGAGGGCACATCCATTACTACACATGGGTGGCATGAGTGGAGGTCTTTACAACTTTGCCGATTTACTTGTTTTACAATGATGATTGTTTATACACCGAAGTCTGGTGTGATTTGTGTCAGTCATTGGGACGGTTTACTGGAACAGTGTGCACACTTTGTGATAAAGGACATTTGTCCACAAGTTTTCATAATTTATTGGAGTTGTTTACACATCTTGTGAGAAAGCAATTTATTTGTATACATTAGTATGTTTTTTATATTTTTCTTGATCAGTTTGCACAATTTGTGAGTGAAATATTTATTCACATTTTTATGTTTGATACTCAGTTGCACAATTGTATTTGTGGATAGTTACATATTTTTATTGGCAGTTTTTGTGCACTTATTATATAGCAGGTGGAGAGTTTCACTATATTTCACCTGTATATTAGCAATGGATGTGTTGTGACTCCACACTGCTAATGGGAGCTGCTCCTGTGAGTTATCTGCTTAGACAAGAGATTGGGGTAGCGCCAGGGTATTTGTTTTATTTAACTGAAAACAAACCGGTTAATGTTACCCTCCAACCAATACGATTCACTTTTCTTTTTCTCTCAGGACACAAAGAGAGAATAGAAGGAAGAATAAATTGATAAAATATAAAGCATCACGTTCAAGATGAAAAGGGCATTAGAGAATTGCCATGTTACAACCAAATACCACCCATAAATGTAGGCATAACCATAATCTATTCTAAACAATTCTCACTACTAGTAAACTTCCTCACTTAAAAGGGAAACTAAACTTTGGTCAATTTTGTTTTTGGTTTATAAAATGATAATTTATTAATTTATTTTACTTACCGTATTTTTCGCCGTATAAGACGCACTTTTTCTTCCCCAAAACTGGGGGGGAAATGTCAGTGCGTCTTATGGGGCGAATATGGAGCGGCCGGTCTGGTATTTCCACCGCGGCCGTGTCAGAATACCGGGCCGGCCGCTCAGCTCTGCAGCGGGACCTTACCTGTTCCTCTATCCAGCGGCGTGCTGTCTTCCCGGCTTCTGTAGTGTGGGCACTGGGCATGACAGCCGGGTGCCAAGTGCGCATGCGCAAGAAGCGGTGCTTTTTGTGAATGGTAAGGCGGTACCTGGGACACATGACAGATCCCAGAAGCCGCCGGACCAATCACAAAGCGCAAGTGCTTCTCGCTCATGCGCACTGGGCACCCGGCTGTCATGCCGAGCGCCATTACAGAAGCCGGGAAGACAGCGCGCGGCTGGATCGAGGAACAGATAAGAAAAACAAACAAAAACTGCGAACGTAAGAGCGGGTACCTGTCAAATTCAGGTACCCGCTCCCCACCTCCCCAAAGATCAGCAGTCATCTGTACTGTCCGCAGTCTCTGGTCATCCCTGTGCTGTCCGCAGTCTCTGGTCATCCCTGTGCTGTCCGCAGTCTCTGGTCATCCCTGTGCTGTCCGCAGTCTCTGGGCATCTCCTGTACTGTGTCTGCAGTCCATTAGTTCAGAATTTTTTTTTTTCCTGTTTTCTGCCTCTAAAACCTAGGTGCATCTTATGGTCAGGTGCATCTTATATGGCAAAAAATACAGTATATTTATTTTTTATTGTGGATATAAAATATCTATTGTACAGATAGTCATATAATACAATGTGCTTCCAGTGCACAGAATACTAGGCTATCTAATAAGAAACATTAGCAGTGACCAGGGTGGATAAAAATCAATGATTTTTTAAAAGAAAATTTAAAAAAAAATCGGATTTTTTTTATTTAAATCAGATTTTTTTAAATAAAATGCTTTTTGAGGAAAATATATTACCATCCAAAGGTTATTCCATCATGAAATAAAGATTAGTTTTTTAATTATGTAGAATAAGGCTGTATATGTTTAATGTGTTTGGTAAATAAATTCCATTAATCAATTCACAATGTCATGCTCTTCCAGAGGTTTTTGTAAGATTATTGGGCAGTTTCTCTGCCTACAAGATATTATCACAGATGCTTGATTACTTTTGCAGTTCTCAAAACTGAATTTGACTCAGCGGAGATCACATGCCTCTTCTTCACAGCAAAAATGTTATAACATGAACAGAGTTAAGAAAAAGACCTTAATCCTAACTTCTACAAACCTATGAATACAGAATCAACCCCTTCACTGCTAAGTTTCAAGAAGTTCAGTGAATAGAATAGAAACAATATTTTTCTGATTGTTTGGAGTGGAATAGATCTGCACAAGAAGAAAGTGAAACTAAGTGTGAGGAGGAAGGGGCTGACAGTCTAAGTTTCTTAAAATATATATATTTTGTTGAGCCAAATTAGTTAACAAACATGGATGTTTGTTTAAGCAAATCACATATGCTGGAATGTTATTGTTTCAGTTGAATAAATCTATTTAAATTGTTATTATTAAGGTAATGATTATTTTTCTCCTTCCTAAGTACAACAGAAAAGTTGTCCAAATATGAATGATTAACCTATTAAACTGGGGATAAAAAAACTAATATGAAAAGTTGTTATTCTAAAAATCTTTATCTACTTGCATATTAAAGTTATACCAGCAAGAATTAGTCTTTATGTAGAAAACTATGATTTAAATCAAGCCTTACTGACTAGTGATTTAAATCGTGATTTAAATCAGTTTGATTTAAATCAAATCCACCCTGGCAGTGACTAGTCACTTTTTGACTGACTGTCTATGAGTCATAGACAGCGACTGTGTTTCTCCTCTGACTTATATAGTGGTGTACCATAGAGACAGGAGTCCTCCAAGTCTAGGCTCACCTTCGAGATCTCTTCAGCATCCCCTTCTGGAGTTATGAAGAACCGCAAGAGCAGGAAGTTCTCAGAGATCACAACCAGCATAGATTTCTTCTCTAGGAAAAGCAGTGTGCGAACTGGAGTGTCCATACCAATTATCTGGCTACTTTTACCCTGCTCATTCACCCAGTGTATCGAACCTGGAATCAAGAATCAAAATTTGCATAAAAGTGTGTACACTATATACTGCAGAATCGAACATAGAAAGTCACAACACAGTTATAAGTAAAGCTTTTTTGTTTTTCTTATTTCAGTCTCCCTTAATAATAATCCCACTTTGGTGCCTCCCCACTGAGGTGATTAATACTAGTTGCCTTGCTGCTATTCTGAACTAATCATACAAATGAAAAAATAATTCTTTGCCAAACCAATCTCAAAAAAAATAATGATAACGTGAATCAATGATCACTAATCAATATAACAACAAATGAACAAATACCTTACAGCCCTTCACACCCAATAGAGTGAACACGCTTGATATAAAAAATTATTCATAAAGAGAAAATGAATAACTGAATACATATATACAAATAGTATAACCAAAGTGTAAATTCATGAGTATCAAAAACAAGTCCCCAAGTAAATAGCAAATCAATCAAATAATCAGTTAAATAAATAAATGTATGAATAAATAAAATATATAGATAAATAAATAAAAATAAGCGATCAAATTAAACACAAGGTAATAAACAACTGAAAACCCTGCTAACCCAATAAAGTGCTAAGAAAATCCCCACAGATAAATCAGAATTTATATAAAATGAAATGCAAATCGAATAAAATGTATGAAAAACTATGACTGCTTCAAATAGTGATAAAAAGAAATTTCATAAGAACTGACACAAAGTGCAAAAATTAATAGATATATAAATAAGTCCCACAGAACAGTCCAATAACCATGAGCATCGACAGTGTTCTGCACATTCTAAGACAGTGATCACCAGTGGATCCAACAGAGCTTGTGCGCCTCCACCACATGTAATGTACCTTCACCTTAATAATTGACCCGTGTTCCACAGGTCAAATGTGCTCTCAGCTCTGAAATCAGGCTTATCATGATCACCTGCCAGATAGAACCATACACCATACACATTGGATGGCTCAGATGGAAAACGGTGACAGATCCCTTTAAGGCTTTAGTGGTCCCGGGGGAAGATTAATACTCCAAGAAGGAAAAAAAAAAAAATCGCTTCTCACAGTGCATTAATTTATTAAAATAAAATACTTAATATTCAAACACACAATTTAAAAGTGAGTCATAGACTCTAAATGGCATGGATATAAGGCTGCATTCATGCTTATCCATTTTGTAGCTTGAAGCTCGAAGCTCCAAAAACATTCAAACTTAAAAAAATCAGTTGTTCTCTATGGTACCTGTATGCGCAATCAGGTGTGAACAGGCACCGTAGAGAACAATTGATTTTTTAAGTTTGAGCTTTCTTGGAGCTTCAGCCTGGGTTCACATATATGCGGTGCGGTAAATCGCATGTGATTCGCACAGAAACTGCACCGCATTCCTGTGCAAATCACATGCAATTTGTGTACGGTGTGATTGGAGCCATACATTTTGTATGGCTCTAATCGCACCGCACCCACACCAAAAACGTGCAGAACCCTTTTTTTGGTCCACACTAGAATCGGATCTCATGGGTATTCACACCTATGCGATACGATTCTGCACCGCATTTTGTGGACCACTTTCGGGGTGTTGTTAATTTAACATACACACCCGCAGTGGTTCGGGATGCGATTCTGATGCAGTACGGAATTCGCACTGAAAACGCTGTGAATTCCACAATACATCAGTGTGAACCAGGGCTTAAGCTTCGAGCTCCAAGCTACAAAACACTCTTTTTTTTTTTATAAAGGACTTGTGTGTTTATTTACATTTGACTTATTTGTGTGAATACGTAGGGGTGATGTGTACCCCTTACTCACTCACATGGGGGGGAGGGGGCAAATATCTGGGGGCCCCATCAAAAGGGGCTTCCAGATTCTGATACATCCCCTACGCACTCCCACAACCATTGGGCTACGGATGTGGGAAAAGGGGCCCTTGCCCTCATTGACATGGGACCCCCACTTCCCATTTGAGGACATGTGGCCTGGTATGGTTTCAGAAGGAGAAGGGGGTAGCAAGACTTTTTTGCCAATTCCTTAGCTATTAGCTTAAAAAAAAGGGAGACAATTGATCTGACAGTTCAACTTCTATTGACTTCAATGGAGTTCACATTTGACATCCAAATTTTTACTATGTTCAGCTGAATCTCCCCAAACTAAACCCAGGTGTGTTCGGCTCATCCCTACTGCTGAACATACTGCTGGGAAGGGATGCAGGAGAAGCTGCTATGATAAATTACTACTGGCATAGGGTAGAAAGGGGATGCTGAGAGAATACCTTCAACAGTGATTCTGGGGTGAATTCTGAGTTTGAATTACTCCACAATGTTCGCTGCTACAGACCTCAATAAGGGTTTGTTTTTTAGTTATTTCTCTACTGGTTAAGAACATGTTAACACTTGATATTCATATCCTGGCCATAGATTCATTTTGAAATGGATATTTTAGTTTTTAGTGGTCGCTGGCAACTTGAATCACTTGCTGACTTCTTATATCTCTTGAGAACTTTGCTGGCAAGAAATTTGAGCCAGAGTTTCCAGTTTTGTCCAACTATGTTTGATCTTACAATGCCAAAAATGTGTCATTCTGCCCATGAAAGCTCCATAATGTATAGCTAACAAATAGTTGGGAATCCAACTGCAAGCATGACAACTTTGTTGTAGTCTTGCGGGAAAGGGCGGCAACTACAGGGAGATCTCACCACAGAGGTCTCTGAGACACTGAATTTAATTAGTTTCAATGGGATCTATGTGCTCAGTATAGCAAGGAAAGCAGCATGCACATACATTCATCCTGGATTATTTTCAGTGTGCCTGATCATGTCATTCCCACTGAAATGAGGTTGATGTGATATTGAAATCAATTATATCCTCTTAGCATTGTTCCCATAATCTGTAGTACCTTAAGCACCATTTAAAGTCTCCCCATCTAAACAAACATCAGACAATTGCTGTACTATGCATGATTTGGGATAACAACCTTGTCTTGTGTTGCGGTCTATAACAAAATGTTCACCTTGTCTTTTCATAGGAATGTTCCAGGATGTAGTCACAATAAATTCAACACATTGCACATTAAAAAGCACAAGTGTGTATGTTCCACAACATGTATAATCCTTTAGTTATTGACTGTATTAAAATATATAACATTTCTGATTCTGCACCTAATGCATTGGGTACATATGAAATTCTCATTTATACAACGATGTCGCTCCACTTCCTTAAACTGAACCTCTCCAAAACCGAGTTTCTTGTCTTCCCCCCCAGCCCGGACACCACCCCCCATTGACTTCTCCGTCACATCCAACAATGCCACCATCAAACCCGCCCCGCAGGCCAGAGTACTTGGTGTCATTCTGGACTCCAACCTATCCTTCCAGCCCCAAGTCCAATCTTTAACAAACTCGTGCAGACTCCACCTCCGCAACATCGCCAAAATACGCGCGTTCCTAACCCCAGAAACCACTAAACAGCTCATCATATCACGACTCGACTACTTCAACTCCCTCCTCACTGGCCTGCCTCGCCGCTGGCTATCCCCGCTTCAGTTGATCCTGAATACGGCTGCCAGACTCATTCACCTTTCCAACCGCTCCATTTCCGCCACCCCCCTCTGCCAATCCCTCCACTGGCTTCCGATTGCGCAACGGATCAAATTCAAAATCCTAACACTGACGTACAAAGCTGTCCCCCATTCTGCCACGTACTACATCACTGACCTAATATCCAAGAACCGCCCAGCACACACACTCCGCTCCTCACAAGACCTCCTTCTCTCTAGTTCCCTGGTCTCCTCCTCCCATGCCCGCCTCCAAGACTTCTCCAGGGTGTCACCCATCCTCTGGAACTCCCTGCCCCAACCCATCAGATTATCACCTACTCGCCTCTCCTTTAGGCGCACCCTGAAAACCCATCTCTTCAGGGAAGCCTACCCCACCCCCTGCTAACCTGCCGACCTCCTCCACTCTTCCTACCACTCCATCCCCCACAGCTATCTCCTCCTGTGCCACCATCCCCTCCCTCCTAGATTGTAAGCTCGAAAGAGCAGGGCCCTCGATCCCCCCGTGTTTTGCATTGTATTGGTATTGTTCTGTCACATGTTCTGTCCCCCTTTGTAATGTACAGCACTGAGCGAACCATTGGCGCTTTATAAATACTGTATAATAATAATAATACAACTGAGGAGCCAAGACCCACCATTACTGTTAGACTAGGCAACAAGTAGCAGCACTGCACAGACATTTTCTACACAGCTTGCAAACACCACTAACAGCTGTAATCAAATAAAGTGTTAGACATGTCCAATATTTTGGCTCCTTGCAACAATTGTGGCAAGCTACAGTCACTAATACTTATCACAAAGACCACAATCTTTGATTAGTTACTAGCTATAGTTATTGGTTACATAATGGCACAGTCGAGACATATGCTATGTAACAAAATAACATTACCCATATATTGTACACTACAATTGTTGTAGAGAAATTAGTTGTACGTGTTTTTAAAAGGTTGATGTATATACATTTTAAATCCATACAATGTTTGCTTTACAAACAAGCCTTTAATAAAAGACAAATGATTTCCAGAGTACTGTGTAATAGCTAAAGGAACATTATAGCAGTAATCAAGTCCTTTCACTGAAACCTAGAACTAAGCCATCTAACAAAGGATCACTGCAATGTAAGATTCACTTGGGTGTATATTCATCTTGATTTAAAGATCTCTATAAACAGCAAAGGGTAGGGTAGGGTAAACATATATAAATATGTGAAAGGGAGACTAAAGCTTTAACTGCTTTAACTGCTATGGTTCACTTCTTGTTGAAATTATATCTAAAGGCAAAACCTTTTTTTCTGGACATAGTAAGGAAAGCCTAACACAACTGTACCTTTAGTATGGTGGTCCATTCATTAATCCCTCCACACCTCTAAGTGTGGTTTGCTTGGTAAAATCCCTGTCTGCAGTGAAAACATTCTGGCCAGGTTCCCTTCTTAAAGTGGTTGTAAACCTCAGACATGAAGTGTGTGCTTCTCAATCCAGAGCACCAAGTGTCATTTCTGTCTGCTGCCCCTTCCTCTGTTATCAGCTCTCCTCACTAATGTATCATTAGCTCTCTATCCTCTAATTTTCAGAGTGGAGAGATCCTGTATGAATTTTGCACTTTGAATGGATGCAGGTGAGAGACAGCTATAGATGAACGGGTACAACTTTTGTAGGATTATTTATTTCATCTCTATGTATCACCTGAGGCCAGTCACATCATTAGGTAAATGTAAGGGTTTACAACCACTTTAATGTGTAACTAAAGTTAAAAAAAATTAAAAACTGTGAGCAGGCAGGCTCTTCGTAGCTGAAGACAAACTATGTCTCTTCTGCTACAAAACTTACCTGCCTGTTCAAAATCTTGTTTAGAATGTGCACTGAGCTGTGACTGTGGAACTGAGTGTACATTCTCAGGCATGCATCAGGCACCCAGAGGAAGCCAGGGAGCAAATGTTGGTGCTGGTAAGGAAGCTTGCAGATGTCACAATGCTGAAGCAAAGGTTCCGATTTAATGTGTTTGTTTCCCTGCAGTCCGATTTATTCTTATTTGTGAGCCTTATGGGTGATGTTGCTAAATGATCACAAAGGTCATTCTGCCCTGACATGTTCGTTTTGAATGTGTCACAGTGCCTTGCAATAAGCATGTTGCTATGGCAGAAATGCTAGCCTAGATCATATATTGTATGCCTCCTACTTACCATCTCCTGTGCTGACGAAGAAGGAAAACTCTTGCTGTGTTCCCGTCTTCATTTTCCAATTAAATTTATCAAGGGCTTTCTCATCCCCACTCACTGCAGCCTTAGCCAGCTGGGTCATATCCCTGAAAAATCCCCAGAGGAGTCACACAGTTTCCTGTACATGCATACCAGCCTATCACAGATCTACTTGACCACTGTTAAGTATACACATATAAGTACCTTTTCTGAAAATATGGTCTTGGGCATAATTAAAGTCAATATGTTACTAAATAAAAAGTTGAATCCACATCTATCAGGGTAGGTAGCATGTACCTTCATACATTAGCAAATGTCATGTGTGTGCCACAGGAGCACCCAAGCTGCCAGTGATTCCCAGTTTAGCTTCAAATTGTAGCTATGCTTTTCTTCCCCATCCTATAAAGCAATACAGATGCTTCATCAGTCTATAGAGAGGTTCTAGGATTGCTCTATGAAATGTAGAGGCTGCCAGCCAAACAGGATCAAGGATCAGTGTGCACCTTTGAAGAGGTGATGGTTAAATTTAAAGGTACAAGCAGATACACCTTACTGTTACTTTTATTGTCTTGTCTTTTCACTGGGCAAAAAGCTAGCTTACATTAAGTATAAATGTAAATGGTTTATTGTGAAGGCTGGAATCAAATGACTGCTAAAGAAAATATACAAAGAACTACAAGCGCAACAAGATAGGCCTGAGTTGCACTCTCTAAATAATCTTTAATGGTGTGGTGCTTTTATGACCCCATAGTCAAAGCTAAACTACTAAAGGAAGGGAGAAGACACATCTTTGGGAGTCATTGGGAGTTATTTACTAAAACTGAAGAGTGCAAAAATCTGGTGCAGTTCTGCATAGAAACCAATCAGCTTCCAGGTTTTATTGCCAACGCTTAATTGAACAAGCTGAGCTTAGAAGCGGATTAGCTACCATTCACAGCTGCACTTGATTCTGAGTGCACCTGATTTAGAAAATCTACCCCATTGACTATTTATGGCACATGTGTGCATTTAGGTAGAATCTGTTATATCTGTTATAAAGAGAATCTGTACTGTTAGCTCCTTAACTGACAATAAAATGAATGATAATACAATACAATTTTATATGTGGTTATTTTGAGTATTTTAACTGAGAGTTTTCTTGCTAGCCATAACAGGACACTTCATGTTCTCCATTCTGTATGTCCATTCACTCCATTCTCCATCTTATCAAACCAAAAAGTAATCTACGTATGTAAGACAATGGTTGCATGACTTACTCTTCAGGAGCTACTGGTTTAAAGATGCAGTGAGTCAATGACTTGTGGTATTCCAACTTCAGTAAGGGGGCACCCTGAACACGACCTCGCTGATCCAATCTCCATACAATCAGCAGACCGTTCTAAACCAGAAGTATAATTATTGTTACTGCAAATTCAAATTAAATTATGTTTATTTTACTTCTAAAGAAAACCTGTACAGTACATACACACACACACACAGACAGATTAATATATGCACACACTCTGAGTTAAGCTCACAATATATAATCTGTAAATGATCAGAGTTCAAAAAAGCAGTTTTCTCCAGGATTGGAAACTCCTGGATTCAGATTTGGAGCCCAGAGGCTTTGCAGAGATATGGGAGGCATGGAGCCTTTAGCCCCGTGTCCCCTTTTTTCAGGAAACCAGCATCCTGATTGTGCACATTTAGTATAGGAGCGGTTTATGGTTTAGGGCTCTTTCCCCTGGAGACAAGCTGCTGCATAAGCAGTGTGTGTGTGAACAGACATTGGGAGTGTGTCTGTTATGGCCTTAAGGAGAGGCAATCTGACCAAGCCGCTGCCTAAGAGACTGTGTGTAATTAGGCAGGAGCCTGTGTAGCCCCAAGCTAGGCATTTGGTTTGTCACAAGGCTGAATGCAAAAACATCCTGCATGGGTAACCTTCTGTGTGAGGTTTTGAACATTACTTTTGAACAAAAGTGGGCAAAAGCCATGAAATGTACTTCATTGGCTGGATTGAAGGTGCTACATTTGAGTGAATCCACACAAGGTGTATTATAACCCAGAGCCTCAGAGCTGTAAGGTCACACTACTACACACAGCACCAGGGTGAGGCCCATATCTATTGTGGCTGAATGTCAAGTCTACTACTGCACACTACATTAGCTTTGGTTACATTTCAGGCATCCGAATGCCATAGCTGCCCTAATACCCAAGCTAGAGGTCTAATACACTACCCACTCTGTAGTATTTGCTACTCACCAAGTCTCCAGTAAGCAGACGGCTGTTGTTTACGCTCCACACCAGCAATGTGATCTCTGCGCCATGTGTTGGTGGCATTGTGTGAAACTCTTTATCCTGCTCGTTAAAAATGATCACCTCTCCCATGACCCAGCCCATGGCAAGAAGATGTTTTGTTGGGTGCCAGGTAAGCAAAGTAGGCTGGTAAGACCTCTCCACATGTGAACCAGTGACATGTTCACCCTGTACACGACATTACAAAGGAGATATTACAAGCCATAAAATCAATAAGTAGTGACAGGTACCATTAACAAGATGACATAATGTTACATGACCTGCTGATCTGACTAAAACTATTTTCTTTGCTTTTTTAATAATGGATTTTTTTGCTAGTTGATAATAATGCCACAGAACTATGGCACATATAGCCTTTTTTAGCCTTGGTATCTTCAACTAGGATGATTGAGTATGACCCTACACAAGTCTCAGCGGGCTCAATGTGCTGGCATAGCCAGTGCAGAGAATAATTTCTTCCGAAGACACTGTAAACATTGAAAATGGCCGTGGCTTTGTTAGTGTGGTAAGTAAACAGATGGGATTGGGGTTTAGTATAGATGAGTAAAAGAAGGGCTGGGAAGTGTGGGTTAGGTTTGGTGCTGTTAAATTTGTGTTATAGTCTTAAGCAGGACATACATTATATAGATTTCTTTCCTGCAATGATGGGTTGAAGGAAAGACAATTGCTTGATTCACCCATCAACACAGTCAGTATTGATGGGGGAATTCTTCCTGCAGCGCTATTGTGTTCAGCTGGTTGGGAGCCTTCCCTGCTGACAGAACACAATGATCACTGCTGGCGGCTATAGCCGCCAGCAGTGATCAAAAGAAAAATCCAACAGGCAGGTTGTCCTGAAGTTGCGACTTCAGTACAACCAGTCAACCTATAGATAGATTGAATCTCGGCTGGTTCTGGCTGAACCTGTCATGATTCGATCCATCTATGATCATCTTTACACTTACCTGTCCCCAAACAAGCATAATATCCACTGCATAATCTCATCAGTAGCAGCCGTTTGTCAGAATCTTCTGTGCTGGATCCATGCATACACTCTGCGTTCTTATTCAATCTAAAGGGAAGTTCTAGAGTATAAGCTTGTCTTCGGACCTTTTCACCATAGAACTGAATGAGAGTGCAGAGCTAGGCACAGAAGATTTTGACAAGCAGCTGTGAAGCACTGTTAAGGTTACATAGCTGATGTCTTGCTGGATTGGAGACAGGCAAGTATATGACTGGGAGACTATGCCCTATGAATCTGCACTGCTGTGTCAAACATATCACAGAGCCTGCAATCTGAACTACAAAGGTACTGAAAGGAGGAGTTACAGGAGGCAGAGGAATCACTGCTTGCAGGCATAAGGTACCATGGGATTTGTAGTCCTTAGAAATTAAAAATTAAACAGCAAAGAAGATGCAAAGTATGCAGGGAATCCAAAAAGTTGTGGGAAGAGATGGCCAGTAGACATGCGGCACTCTCAACATGAAAGGAGGTTTTTAAGTAAGCTTATATTGTTTTGTCAACAATAACTATTGTTTGTATTGTTGTTACAAAGCTGATCTTATAAAATAAAAGTGTATTCTGTGACTACAGATCTCCTTTAACACAACATGTTAATCTGTGATGCAATATATATTAATACAATGCACAAGAATGTGTGAACAGGTCCTTGAGCTGTTTGCAGGCTGTGGAGTATCAGTGAACAGTGTTATAGAAGCAGGAAGAAAAGGATCCTCAGAAATCTGGAGTTCGCAATGAAGACCACTGTTATGGTTGCAAACCAAAGAAATTTGTAGTTATTTTCTGAATTTTTATATTACATTCTATTCTTTCCATAGCAATGTCTAATGTGAATTTAAAAAAATATGTGCTTCTATTTAATAGGCTACAAAAGGTAGTCAGTCCCTAAACACTCGGTACAGTATTCAGGCCCATCCAGTAGCAGCCTCCCAGGCACACTAATCCTGGGAGGCAAGTACTGCTCCTAGATGGCCCCATGTACCAGGGCCTTAATCTGATCATACATTATACAATTTTCTTGTTCAATTTCCTTTAGATTTACCTTCCACTATGTAGTGCAAGGACCTGCCTGACTGCACACGAATTGAAAGCGTTTAGGTTTAAACTCATATTATATACTGTAGTTTTGGTAAATCTAAAGGGAAATTGTATAAGAAGATTGTATAGGGCAGTGATGGCGAACCCGTGGCACGCGTGCCACAGCCGGCACGCCGAGCCTTATCTGTGGGCACGCCAGGAGAATACCGTATTTTTCGCTCCATAAGACGCACTTTTTTTCCCCCAAAAAAGGGGGGAAAATGTCAGTGCGTCTTATGGAGCGAATATAGAGCGGCCGGTCCGGTATTTCCACCGCCGCCGTGTCAGAATACCGGGCCGGCCGCTCAGCTCTGCAGTGGGACCGTACCTGTCCCTCTATCCAGCGGCGCGCTGTCTTCCCGGCTTCTGTAGTGTGCGTGACAGCCGGGTCCCAAGTGCGCATGCGCAAGAAGCAGTGCTCTTTGTGAATGGTAAGGCGGTACCTGGGACACATGACAGATCCCAGAAGCCGCCGGAACAATCACAATCATCCCTGTACTGTGTCCGCAGTCTCTGGTCATCCCTGTACTGTGTCCGCAGTCTCTGGTCATCCCTGTACTGTGTCTGCAGTCTCTGGTCATCCCTGTACTGTGTCTGCAGTCTCTGGTCATCCCTGTACTGTGTCCGCAGTCTCTGGTCATCCCTGTACTGTCCGCAGTCTCTGGTTATCCCTGTACTGTTAATTAGTTTGCACTACTGTACGAGTTGTTTTTTCTAAACCAAAAGCTCGATATTCAGGTTTCATTGCAGTGTTGGCACTTTGAAAGAAATAAGTTGGTTTTGGGTTGCAGTTTGGGCACTCGGGCTCAAAAAGGTTCGCCATCACTGGTATAGGGTTTCATCTAATTTACAAAATTCTCTTTTTCTTCCTTTGACACTTAATAGGGGGTCCAACACAGCGTCACAGGTTTGAACTCATATTATATACACTGTATTGTCAAAAGTATTGGGACACCTGCCTTTACACACACATGAACAGAAGGGGAACCTACCAGTTCACTGTAAACGTCCACACAACCTCCTGTCAACGAGCTGATAGAAGCCACAGCCAGCAGAGCATGTTGACTGTGCCAAGATATGTTCAAAGGGGATGCTGCAGGGTTCGGGGCTTCTATCCGATGGTCGAAATACACTGCCATGGCAAATGAACCTTCCGCAAGACCAGACCTGTGTAACACAGATATTACAGAGTATTAAAAATAAATGTTGCCACCTATTAATAGCTGATCTATTTGGATATATGGCAGGTGCACTTTTCCATCTAATATGGTGGATGCACCTATCTATCTCATCTCATACAACCAAATATATGCACGGTACAGCATTACAAAGCCATCATTTGTAGTCTTCAGCTCCTACAACACTGTAGCTGTTGCAGTTGTGTCACAATAAACCAATTAATGGAAAGCTGTACTAGAATATGAAGGATACCATTGCTGACCACATTCTGGAAAAACTAGTTGCATTAAATACTCACAACAAATAAGCATGCAGCTAGAAAAGTCAGAGCTCCTTATCTGCATACTTGTTTAAAGCAGGTGTAATAATGTCTCTGCATCAATGTTAAAGCCGGCAGAATGATTTGTCCTGTGAAACTGCAAGTACATTTGTTTTGTAAGAATGGGGGCAAAAACAAATGTTATTGGGCTATTTTCTATTGATATTGCTATTGGGGCCCTATGTGGCAGCCTCCCTAGTGGTCTGATTATGTCAGTATTTCTGTGCTCAAAGCAGTACATTTTTTTGCATGGAAATATGTATTTTTTTTTTGGGCCTGGAATTGTAGGCCTGGAATTTTTAGGAATAACTCACTGAAATCTGTCCGAACAAGAATCTAGTAAACATCCCGGGTATGTTAAAATTTGAAACACGAAATCATAAATTATAATATAATAAATAATCATAAAAAATAATAATATAATAATAATAAATTTAATTCAATATTATAATCAAACCAAAAACACTGAGATTTGAAATATAGCGCCAAGTTCGCACATCACTGAGCAAAGTCGCAAAATTGTTTTCAGTGTCTGATGACAAATTTCCCCACGAATCATTATCACTGAATTCTGCAAGTGGTTCTGATTTACTATCGCTGTTCTCTAGCTGGTCTAAAACCGCTTTTGACCTAAAGGGATGCTTTTTGGACGCCATGGACGTTTCTCAGTTTCCAGGCAGAAAGAACAGTAAAAATGCAGGCAGGGCACAGGACAAAGCACTCGGGACAAAATGTATGTGAAATGGTTTGATACAGTAATGTAATACTATGTGATTTTAGTGTACTAAGTGAATGTCACTTTTTCACATTTTTACATTTCCCGCCGTTCCGTCCCCGTACGTCCTGTCGTCGCAGGGAACAAAAAGCCAGAGGAGACGGCCGGGGACGCTGCAGGAGGGACATCGCGGGAGCGCAGGACAAGGTAAGAAGAGATACCGGAGCAACGCTGCAAGGTATTCCCGAGTGT
This sequence comes from Staurois parvus, assembly GCF_062004578.1. Taxonomy (NCBI): domain Eukaryota; kingdom Metazoa; phylum Chordata; class Amphibia; order Anura; family Ranidae; genus Staurois; species Staurois parvus. The sequence continues at coordinate 16,166,367 of NW_028317814.1, read as the reverse complement.
AGCTCGGGGTTACCGCTTGTGGTGCTGAAACTTTACCCCGAGCTACACTCGGGAATACCGCCAGGGAGGTTAAGGAACGAAAGGTCTAAAATGTAGAAGACCTGTGTTCTAGACCAGGGCTCAACAAATCCCAGGCACTAGGTTGCCATGGCAACTAGAAATTGCATCCTGGCACCTGGGTTCACACACTGCCTCCAACTGACTTGACAATGCAAAATTTATCCCATTGACTTCAATGCAAAAACGCCTCCTATTGACTTCAATGCAAAAACTCCTGTCAATATCAATCCTTTGTGAACACTTATCTCCACATGTCACTCTACTCTCTCACTTGCGAGTCTGGAACGCACTGCTACAAACTCACACAGGACCCTTTTAGTAATGGCACTCAAAACTTAATGTGTGTGGATCGCATCTGTGTGAACCATCTCAATAATAATTAGCCTGTCATGCGAATCTGTGCATTTGAAAACGCATGTGTGAACCAGGGTGGCTCCATTCACACTGCAGAATCACTGTGATTGCAAAACGCAGGTTCAGGTGCCATTATTTTCAATGGCACCTAAAAAGTGGAGTGCTTTTGCCATGTTTGTCGCATGGCAAATTGCATCTCGTGAAGCTTGTCGCCCAAAAGTTGCCTTGCGCCAGGCGCTGACAACCCACGCAGCACTAAAAAAAAACAAAAAAACTGGTTCCTAACTTTTTTAGCTGCTCCTAGATTAAAAGCAAATTTGCCAAGCCTGTTCTAGACTAGATCCTTGAATTCATAGGTCCCTAAACACTCGGTACAGCATTCAGGCCCATCCAGTCGCAGCCTCCCAGGCACACTAATCCTGAGAGGGAAGAACTGCTCCTAGATGGCCCCATGTACAAGGGCCTGAAGCTGCCCATACATTATATACATTATATAATTTTCCTGTTCAATTTCCTTTAGATTTACCTTCTACTATGTAGTGCAAGGACCTGCCTGATTGCACACAAATTGAAATCGTTTAGGTTTGAACTCATATTATATACTGTAGTTTTGGTAAATCTAAAGGGGAAATTGTATAAGAAAATTGTATAGGGTTTCATCTATTTTGCAAAATTCTCTTTTTCTTCCTTTGACACTTAATAGGGGGTCCACCACAGCGTCACAGGAGGGTGATATGCAGCCCCTAGGTCAGCAATAAGGACCACTACCCTACTGAAATACATAATTGCAAAATTAGAGAAAAGCATCAAGATTTCAAAAATACTATTTCTCAGTGCAAGACTCTGAGTACCAGGATTTACACATAAATTCTAATCTGTGAAGAAAAAGATGGTGTGCAACTATTGATAATTCAGTCTGTACTGGTATGTAGTAGATCAGTTCCCTATCACAGTTATAATCCTGTACCTGTGACCAGCATAATTTATTAATATTCCAATGTAATGAATTGACATGGGATGGAATAATAGGCTTTTCCTTCCCTCCACACTAGAATTCTTTGCATTCTTTCATAGTATACACCTACCTCACCAGTGGCTTTCCTTTGTCCTCAGTGACATTAGAGATTCATTGTGTAAGGACTTTCATACTGTTGTGTGTTTTTTGCAGATATGAAGTAGTTTAAAGTGAAAAGGATATCTAAAATAAAAACAAACAAAAAAAATGTGAGCAGGCAGGCTCTTTATTGCAGAAAAGACATGCAATGTCTCTTTTGCAACAAATAAAACCTACCTGCCTGCTTGCAGTCTTCTTTAGAATGTAATTTGAAGTGTAAGTGCAGCTCCGTTTACATTCTGACACCGTGCCTGTGTGTCTCAGTGACTGAACTCCTGAACACACGCTGAGAGTGACGTCATCCCGCAACAGCCAATTAAAATGGCTGAAAACTGTCATCCAGAAGATGCTAGTGAGGGACCTCACAGGCACTGGACCACTGAAGCAGAGGTAAGTATTGCGGATAGGGATGCACTGCTACAGTATATCGGCTGCCAAAAATCATCGACCGAAAATAGGGTTATCAGCATTTTGCTGATAGAAAAAAAAGATGCTGATAAAGGCATATTGCATCCCATTGGCTTGATTGCACAATTGAGTCCCTTAGACTTCAATGAAAAATAACGTCCCCTAGACTTCAATGTAAAATCGCATCCTATTGACTGCAATGCAAATTGCATCCCATAGACTTCAATGCAAAATTGTGTCCCATAGACTTCAATGCAAAATTGCATCCTATTGACTTCAATGCAAAATCGTGTCCTATTGACTTCAATGCAAAATTGCCTCCCATAGACATCAATGAAAAATCGCCTCCTATTGACTTCAATGCAAAAATGCCTCCCAAGTGACCTCAATGCAAAAACGCCAGCCACATTAATTCAATTTACATTTTTTATTATTTTTTTTTTTTAAACTGTCCGTTTTGGTTTTGGTTTTCGGCCAAGTGCATCTTGGATTTTCAGTTTCGGCACCGGAATTTTCATTTCGGTGTACCTCTAATTGCAGACTTTAGTTCCACTTTAACCACCTCAATACCGGGCACTTTTACCCCCTTCCTGCCCAGGTCAATTTTCAGCTTTCAGCGCTGTCGCGCTTTAAATGACAATTGCACGGTCATGCAACACTGTACCCATATTAAATTTTTAGCATTTTTTTCAAACAAATATATTTCTTTTGGTCGTATTTAATCAACACTATTTTTTTATACTACAAACAAAAAAAGACCAAACATTTTGGAAAAAAAAGTGTTTTTTTTCTTTATTTCTGTTATAAAATTTTGCTAATAAATAATCTTTTCACAAAAATGTAGGGCAAAATGTATTCTACATTTCTTTGGTGAAAATAACCCAAATTAGTGTTTATTACTTAGTCTGTAGGAAAGTTATAGAGTCCACAAACTATGGTATAGATCTGAAAATCAATAAATCCTGATCTGTATTGACAGACAATCTCATTTCTTGAGGCCCAAAAACGGCAAGAAAGCGCAGATATCCCCCAAATGTCCGCTTTTCAGAACGTAGACAGTCTGAGATATTTAGTAAGAGGCATGGCAAGTTTTTTGAAGTTGTAATTTTTTTTTCTCACAATTATTTGGAAAATGAAGAAATGAAATAAAATTTGGGGTTTGTTTCATCGTTATTTATTTTTGCTTTTTTTACATACTGTCACCAATGCAGTAGAGCGTCATCATATAACTGGTGTAGCGTTGATCAGGGACACTGACTGGTGACATTATGTAAAAAAAAATAAATAATATTTTTTTAGATTTTTAACTACCATAGTAACATTGTACTACTCTGGGCAACTGATCAAAAAATGTTTTTCTACAAATTATGATTGCTTATACCAGTGATTTTCACTGGTATAGGCAACCATATTTACTGAATGATTCATTTAGCAGTTATTGTCGTGATCAGCTGTGATTGGCCACAGCTGATCACATGGTACAGATGGGCTGTAATTGTTTGTATCATGTGATCACTGTGACCAATCACAGTTGTAAGAAATTAATGGCATGAAAGGAAGCCATTAATTGTTTACAACTGTCATGTGATCTGCTGTGATTGGTCACAGCAATCACATGACACTGGCAGAGGGCCAGTATAGTGAGCAGTCATCAGCTGTGTCCGGTGGACACAGCCAGTGACAGATTACGCCAGAGCACGAGGCAAAATCCTGGGAGGACATCATATGATGTCCTCCCAGGATCATAGGGATCCCACCCGGTCGTAATTTTACAATAGCAATATTACAAAAAGTGGAACTTTACCAAGAACAACTTATTAAAAAATCATGTTATTAACCTCCCTAGCGGTCTAATTATGTCCATATTTCTGTGCTCAAAGCGGTACATTGTTTTGCATGGAAATATGTTGTCTTTTTATTGTAAGCCTGTAATTTTTAGGAATAACTCACTGAAATCTGTCCGAACAAGAGTCTAGTAAACATCCCGGGTATGATAAAATTTGAAACACAAAATCATAAATGAATATAATAAATTATCATAAAAAAAAATTAATTCCATAATATAATCAAACTAAAAACACTGAAATTTGAAATATAGCGCCAAGTTCGCACATCACTGAGCAAAGTCACAAAATCATTTTCAGTGTCTGATGACGAATTTCCCCACGAATCATTATCACTCAATTCTGGAAGTGGTTCTAATTTACTATCGCTGTTCTCTAGCTGGTCTAAAACCGCTTTTGACCTAAAGGAACGCTTTTTGGACACCATGAACGTTTCTCAGTTTCAAGGCAGAAAGAACAATAAAAATACAGGCAGGGCTCAGGACAAAGCACTCGGGACAAAATGTATGTGAAATGGTTTGATACAGTAATGTTATACTATGTGATTTTAGTGTATTTAGTGAAAGTAAATTTTTAACATTTTTGAATTTCCCGCCGGTTCCGTCCCCCGTACGTCCCAACGCTCGAACAGAATGAAACCTGGAAGACGGATGCCGGCATCGGTCGGAGGAGATGGCCGGGGATGCTGCAGGGGGGACATTGCGGGACCGCAGGATAAGGTGTGTGAAAGAGGGATCCCTGAGAAATGCTGCAGGGTATTCCCGAGTGTAGATCAGGGTTACTGCTTCTGGTACTGAAAGTTAACCCCAAGCTACACTGGGGAATACCGCCAGGGGGGTTAAACAAGAAACATACAGTTAGGTCCATATACTGTACATTCCACATTAATAATTCTGCTGCCAAAATTTGTGTGTGCTGTAATTTGCCTCGAACATTGTTCCTGTTTCTTCTTGCTGGAGGCTGCCATTTTACTGAAACCCAGAGGCCCTGAGCAGCATTAAATCTTTAGACTGTCAGCAGATTTGGCTCTACAAATTCAGTACCTAAAAACAGAGAGTGAATGACCATGTGCAGAGCAGGGAGAGACAGTGTATTACTGGATTTTAAACAGTATAAGCACTTTTTAATGTTTTACATAGCTGTACCTGCAAACGGGGCCAGTCTGCAGTGATCTAGAACTTCATTTTCTGACTAAAGTTCCACTTTAAAGTGACAGTTAAGTCTGGTTAAAAAAAACATCTATTCGAGTATTCTCAACTATAAAAAGTACCTTCTATTGATCTCAAACTTCTCCAAATCTCCAAATTTCCTACAGGGACAGTTGCTGTCCTCTCAATCGCCCCGACCTCACCCGCGACTTTCCAGAGTGTCCATGTGTGAGATTTGACAGTTGACAGTTACATTTAAAGACCAGCGGAACTTTCAGTTTAAATCGGCTGTTTAAATCATTCTAGGTACATCAAAACAAAATTTGTTCAACATTTTACATTTCCTTTTCTTTCTAAGAGCTATTCTCCACTGGCGGCACATGCTGAATGCTTACAAACCCTTGAACGACGCAACTCACATTTTCAAATAATTTTTATAATATGTGTGACCTCCTTACAGCTAAGTTCACACCTATACAGTTTGCATTTGATCCGTTTCTGCAGTGCGTTTTGCATTTTTGCACATGAGTTTTGTATGCGTTTTGCGGGACTTTTTTGTTTCTTCTTTTTTTCTCCAATTTGTTGCTGGGCAGATAAAAAAGCAAAATGCATCAAAAACACAAAAAAAACACAATTTATGCATTTCTGCCGCATCTCCATTAAAGCCTATTGAACCAAAAATGCAACATTTTGAGATTAAAAAAAGTACCTGACCTTTTCCAAAAAAATGCACCTGATGAAAAAGTGGAGATGTGAACCTGTCCCATAGGAAATCATGTTAAATAGACTGCTGTGCTTTTCCGCAAACTGCAACGGAAAATGCATAGGAAAGTTGCCTTACATTGCCACTCTTGAATGACACACTTGGCACCCCCCCCCCTACAACACTTTCGTTTCCATACTGTACTGTGCAGGATGGAAAAAGCCATCCTGTTTGAACCGAGTGGAGACAAGCCCTAAAGCAGCCACCCTGCCAGTTACTGCAGAGTAGGTCCCTTGCACTCTTTTTACACAATGCAGAGGATTAACCGTTTAGGTTCCACAGTGAGAATAACAAGCATTCTTTACTGCATATGCAGACTGATTTTACTGTTGAGGTTTAGTAACCCTTTAACTTTACACGTATATTAATTGAAGGGTAATAAATTATCGCAAATTATTTTATTTTTTGGACTGATTCAAACTAGATGCAGTCCAGTTTTTTTCTGCATCAAAAATGCATGCACAGTGTTTTCCATGTATTCCAATGACCCTAGTTCCCACCAGTGCAGTCAGCTACAGTACATTTTAGTGCAGAAAAAAATAGAACATACTGCATTTTTTCGCACAGAACTGTACTGGAACACAGCAAAGCGCATCAAAAATGCACTGGAACGGAGTGCGGTGTAAATTGTAAGCAAACATGCATCCGGAGTGCATTTTTGTAGTGTGAACTGACCCTTTAGGTAAATTTATTTCTTCCTTTTTCTTTTTTTCCCACTGTACTGGAGTCCGGTTCATTTTTTTTAATGCATTTTTTATGTGTTCCAGGACAGTTCTGTGCAGGAAGAAATCAGCATGTTGTACTTTTTATTCTGGACCTGAAATGCACTGGATCTGACTGCAATGGTATGAACTATGCCACTGGAACCCATGTAGCCTACTTTCCATGCATTTTTGAAGCAGAAAACCCCCTTAGGGCCCATTTGCACCATAACGTGTGTGATGAGCGCAGGTTAATGGATGTGCGTTACATTTCAGCACTTTGCACTCCCTGGAGCATGCAAAGGGTCCACAGCAGGGATGAGATCAGGTGTGTTGGGATTCTAGTCCGAGCCCTTCTGAGCTGTCCTGCCAGGAAGCCGTCACAGCAGACCGGCAATCATAGGCAGCCGAGGAATTCCCCGCTCCACAGTCGCATGTATACATACCCCTTGTATATGGGGAATGCCTCGGCCACTTCTATTCAGAGGGCTGCAGTGATGGTTTCCTGGTGAGATAAACAGACGGGTTCAGACTATGATCCTGGCACACCTGAGCTCATCCCTAGTCTATGGCATGGAAGAGGTGCCAAACTTGTGCTGGACTTCTGTTTTCCTGTGCACTGATGCGCAATGCACTGGCATATGTCAACCACATATCACGCAGATAAAAAGTAGGATTTGATGTATTTTTTTCCACCACAAACCAACACATATCAGCACATCGCACCAGTGTGAACCTCTCCCATTGGCTCGACTTATTTTTTACAGATCCTTGCATTCGCTGCATTTACAAAATATGGTAACGCCTCTGGAGTGAATGGATTGAATGCAATCTGCTCATTCCTGGCTTCACACAGTCTGGCACAGCAAGAAAACAAACTGCAACTACCATTCCAGCTGGGAGCCAATGATAGCCTATACAGCCAGGAATTCCATGGAGGAGCACACACAGCCTAGTACTGGCCTGGGGTGATGCAAGACGCCATATTACCCTCAGCTGGGGTCTAATACATTACTTATCCTTCTCCGGCTCCAAATCCCCCCACACCACCCTCTTACCCCGCTGGCCTGCTTCTTTTTTCCTTCGGTAAGGCTTCTTCTCCTGTACCAGGCCGCTTCGCTTCCCGTTACCCTGACAACGGGCCGGGCAGACACGTGACTCGATAGCACCAACCCTGGCTTCCCTATTTGCAGCGCGCTGAACCGAACTAAACGAGCGTTTCCGAAATTAGAACGAAGAGTTCCGGAACATACCGAACCCCGCTCGTGTTTTTCCGGAGAAAAAAAAGGCCCTCTGTAGTAAGGGATTATTACTTCCTGTAAATCAGAATGATTGTGTGGGAGATGCAAATAAACGTTCTATAGAAACGTCCACTGAAATATTTTCTGTCATTTATAAAGTATATATAAAGCACAAACATTTTGTTTAGTCTTGGAGAGGTTAGGGAATGTGTATAACAACCATGTTAGCGGGAAATAAAATACTAAAAAAGGTTCCTTTTTACAGAGGTGGCAGCCCATGTGTAAAGTCTCCCCTCTATTCCAGGCCCCTAGCCTCTGTCATTGTCCTCTGTTGTGCACTGTGTTCCTTCCTCAGGACCTGTACCTCAGCAATAATGTAGAAGAAAGCGCCATTATCCGCAACAGGGGACGCAGACCGGGGCGGACTGACAACTCATGGGGCCCCCGGACAACAGGGGATCATGGGGCCCCTGTGTCCTTGCCCAAACTCATAAAAGCCTATGAAAAAGGTACCAAGGGCATCTCATGGGGCCCCCTACTGACCCTGGGCACTCGGGCAGTGCCCGAGTTTCCAAATGGTCAGTCCGCCCCTGGCCGCAGACAACCAACGCTCCTAGTAATGTGCATTGCTGAAGACACCTCATCGCAGGAACGACAGGAAGGAGGACACATGCCGCCAGAGAGAGAAATATAATTTTTCTCTTACAGAAAACTTTATGATCAATTCTGTTTTAATTATTTATTGATCTTTGTGCCATGTCTTATTTCAGAGATTAACCTTCACTTCCTGTCCTGGGGACACAACAGGAAGTGAGAGGAAAGTTATGGGATGTACTTTTGTACACAGCTGTATAGGGGCCATACAGCACATAATCCCTCTCCTGGGACCCACAAATGCTGCATACAGCTGCCCATTGACATGAGTTAGAAGATGCAGTTGTATACAGCTTGTATAAAAGTCCGGCATGGGCAGCAGCTGTACACGACAGCTCCAGGTTCTAGGAGAGAGATTCTGCAGACTCTGCACGCGGTAAGGCCTCTGTACAGCTAGGTGCATGAAGCTTTAGGATGCGTTTACACCACTTGTGGTGCAGGAAATGTGCATTTCCGTGCGCGTTTCCTGCACCATTGTGGAGATTTCCCTTCACTTCCTGTCCCATAGCCTGCAAAGGAAGGGGATTTCTTGGGGACCCCCAGGTCACCAGAACTAGTGTCCCCTTTGGAAGATTTCCCCTCAGTTACTTTTCTGGGGACAGGTCAAAATTTGAGTTTTACTTTCACTTTCAGCCTGGGTCCACACTGATGCGGTGTGAAATATCGCATGTGATTCGCACAGGAACCGCACCGCATTCCTGTGCAAATCGCATGTGAATTCTGTGCGGTGCGATATGAGCCATACAAAAAGATGCAGGAATCTTTTATTGGTCTGCACTAGAATCGGATCGCATGGGTATTTACACCCATGCAATCTGATTCTGCACACCATACCGCGTTTTGTGAACCGATTTTGGGGTGTTGTTAACAGCGGTGCGAACGGGCTGCGATTGTGATGTGGTGCAGAATTCACACAGAAACTGCTGTGAATTCTGCAGCACATCAGTGTGAACCCAAGCTCAATAATAATGGTAAACAGGCCAAATAGAGAGGATGAATCTCACTTGTGGGGACACAGACAGCAATAAAAACTGACACAGCAGTCCATTTAAAATGATTTCCTATGTGACAGGTTTACATCTCCACGTTTTCACCCGGTGTGTTTTTTGGAAAGAGTTAGGGACTTTTTTAAATGCAAAACGTTGCGTTTTTTTGTCCTATAGACTTCAATGGAAACGTTGCAGAAAAGCATGTAGTGCGTTAATGATTCATTTTTGACGCATTTTTGCTGCATTTTGTGTTTTAATCTGCCCAGCAACACGGAAAAAAAAAGCAAAATGCATCAAAAAGTGGCAAAAACGCAAAAAGCACTGCAGATATAGATCAAACGCAAACTGTATAAGTGTGAACCTAGCCTAAAGTGTTTGTAAAGGCTGAAGGTTTTTTACCTTCATGCATTCTATTCATAAAAGTAAAAAAAAACTTCTCTGTGCAGCGCCCCCCTAATACTCACCTAAGCCCCCTCTCGATCCAACGATGTGCACTGGAGTCTTGGCAATCTTGGGACTCCCTGTCCTCATTAGCTGAGACAGCAGCGGGAACCATTGACTCCCGCTTCTGTCAATCACAGCTAGTGAGCCAATGATGAGAGAGGGGGTGGGGAGGAGCTGCGGCTGTGTGTGTGAATGGACACACGGAGCAGCGGCATGGGAGCATGCCTGCTCAGGTGCCCCCATAGCAAGCTGCTTGCTGTGGGGGCACCCGACAGGAGGGAGGGGCCAGGCGCGCCGTGGGGGGACCCAAGAAGAGGAGGATCTGGGCTGATATGTGCAAAACCACTATACTCAGTAGGTAAGTATAACATGTTTTTTTTTTTGTAATTATGCCTATAGTATCACTTTAATTGTTAATGGTACCCAAAAAGCATCTACCACCCGTGTGCACGTTGCAGCTGCAAAATGCATGGTACTGTAGTACTATGCTGTTTGGTGATGAGCGGTTTTAAAAGTCAGGTCTGCCATTCTTTTCTTGTGTTCCCATGCATTTTTCAGCCCATTGAAATGAACGGGCTGTTTCTATAGTGTGAACCGGCCCTAAGCCTGGGTTCACACTGATGTGCTGCGGCACATCGCATGTGATTCGCACAGGAACTGCACCGCATTCCTGTGCAAATCAAATGCAATTTCTGTGCAGTGCAATTTGAGCCATACATTTTGTATGGCTCAAATCGCACCGTATCCGCAGAAACAAAATGCAGGAGACTTTTTTTGTCCGCATCAGAATCGGATCGCATGGCTGTTCACACCCATGCAATCTGATTATGCACATCGCACTGAGTTTTGAGAACTGATTTTGGGATGTTGTTAACTTAAAATACACACCTGCAGCGAATCGCATGAACGGGGTGTGATTATGATGCGATGCAGAAATCACACAGAAACCAGTGTGAACTCCGTACCGCATCAGTGTGAACCCGGGCTTAATGGTTGTTTTTGAGTTTAATACTGCTTTGAGATATACATGTAAATATGAGATCAGGATGCTTTTATTTTATTTTTTTTGTGGTATACGTGTACATATGTGATCGGGGAGTCTATTTTTATCTTTGTTATGGCATACATGGACATATATGATCAGGCAGTATATACTTGTACGTATGTGATATGGCTGTATATACTTGTACGTATGCGATCAGGGAGTATATACTTGGACGTATGCGATCATGTAGTATATACTTGTACGTATGCGATCAGGCAGTATATACTTGGACGTATGCGATCAGGCAGTATATATTTGGTCGCATGCGATCAGGCAGTATATACTTGGACGTATCTGATCAGGCAGTATATACTTGGACGTATCTGATCAGGCAATATATACTTGGACGTATCTGATCAGGCAATATATACTTGGACGCATGCGATCAGGCAATATATACTTGGACGCATGCGATCAGGCAGTATATATTTGGACGTATGCGATCAGGCAGTATATATTTGGACGTATGCGATCAGGCAGTATATATTTGGACGTATGCGATCAGGCAGTATATATTTGGACGTATGCGATCAGGCAGTATATATTTGGACGTATGCGATCAGGCAGTATATATTTGGACGTATGCAATCAGGCAGTATATACTTGGACATATGTGATCAGGAGGTAATTTTATTTTGTTTGTATACATGTATACCCTAAAAACTAATGATAACCGCAGTAACTAGCAGTGATCCCTGGAAATCAAGTAAGCAGGACACTCGTACGTTGGATAAATATCCTCCAATAAAACACGTTCCATCCCGAAAACTGGTCACAAAGTGGAAGTTGTCACAGTTTGAATGACAGCCAGCTTCCGGCACGCCCATCCACATCAATCAAATCTCTAACGTCCAATCGAATCCCGAGGGAGGGAAGCTGCTTGGGACAGACGAATTTACTTTTGAAACCTCGTCTTCCAGTGGATAATCTCCCTAGCCAATCCGTGCCCTCCTTTCGTTGCCCACTGACATCACTTGTCCCCTCCTTCTTCGCCCATGACTCTCAGCGCAGCTCTGGCGTTGAGATTTTCGATTGGCGATCCTACCGCAGGTGCCGCCTTTCCCGGTGATCAGACCAATCCTTGCATTTGTTTGGGTTGCGAGGGGCGTGACTTGTTTTGGCAGGCTGGCTTGGCGCGGGTTGTTGTCAGATGCGGACGCGGGCTGGGAAGAGGAAGGTCGGGAGCTGGGTTTGAAGAAGCTTTGGGCCGGGCCCAGTGAGATCGGATCTGGAATATTGTACCGTAGATGTCTGCAGAACTACAACAGGCGCTACCCGCATAGGCCTGAGGGTCTGGGCTGTCAGTTCTGGTCGTGCCGAGGATAGGGGAAGCTGCAGCAGGCCCTTCCATCATCCTGAATGCTGCAGGTAAGACCCGTGCCCCTCCTCTCATTACACTTGTATTGTCTTCAGCAACGTGGGCTGTCCTCACATTTGTAGAACTACCAAGTCCCAGCATGTGTGGCACTATAAATCCCAGCAGGCTGCTAGCAAAAGAAGACCTACCATGTGATCAGTGAACTCGGGCTGCAGCTGCCATTGCTGGCCCACTCCTATACCCAGAGGATGGGGGGGGGACATGCTTCCATATCATCTGCACAGCTGTCAGGGTGACAAATGCCTTCCATCACACCTTCATGTCACTTGCCTGTCCCTGCTGCAGTGTGATCAGCAGTGCTGGACTCCACCTCCTGTCCTGTCACACCTGTGAGCATGCTGCAGCCTGTGTCCAGCAATGGTTTACTAACCAAATGGCATTCGGAAATAAAATGGAGGGGGGGTGATCAAACTTTAAATTCCTCCAATCAGTGTCACAATATGCAGGGCATGATACACCCCCCCCCCCCCCAAACAAACAAGTGGGTTTCTGTAGAGGAAACAGGTGCTGCAGGGGAATGATGGCTGACAGCAGCTGTTGTCTGCTGCAAATCCTTATCTGCTCCATTCATCTAATACAAATCTTCCTATAGTCCTGAGAAGAAGGGGCATGGTGTGGCTAGAACTTCACTTGCCTCCCCCATTGATCATTGATTGTATCATACATTGATAGAATGTATCCATTGATTTCCTGATAGTGATCAGATGTCCTGTTATTGGTGATGAATAATTTGAAATCAGGAAGGCAGCAGCAGCTTCCATATCTTCTGTTATAAGATTCATCACCTCTGCTCATTATCATGATTCCCAGTGTGCAACAAAATGATACAAAATAATAATTCATAATCTTGTCTGCTACAATTGAAGTCTTCTCTTGGTCATGTAATGATGATACAACATAGGCTGTGCTCTTTGATCTACAAATGTCTGTATTTTAGTCTGTGTAACCGATTATTTATTTTGTGGTTATTTTATGACAGTTACTTTTTCAGTTCCCTTATTTCCTGTTATGATCCTGATATCTGTTAGATATAAACACAATTCAGTGTTTACATTGTATCAGATGTCACCATGTGACTTCTTCTTGTTACCAGTGGCAGTGTACTGTCTACTATAAATCGATTTGATTTCACTGTTTGTTTTAATATTGTTGATCTCAGAATCTTCTCAATGGTGTTCATCTCTTTTTGTTGATCTCAGTTTTTTTGTTATGAATGTTGATCAGTGTTTTCATCATTTAGTGGTCATCTCACTTTCTTATGAATGTTGATCAGTGTTTTTAATGATGGTGTGGTGATCTCAGTGTTTTCTGCATCTGTGCTTTTCTCAATGGTGTTTGATCTATTTATTTTAATTTAATGCTGATCTAATGTGTGTTTGTGTGTGTTTTTTCTATTATTGAGGTTGATTCTTTGTTTCAGTGTGTGTTTATTATTAATGCTGATCAATGTTTTCTCAGTGAGGTAATAATTTTTTTCATTAGTATAGATATTGGTGCTTTTCTCAATGGTGTTATCTTCTTTGTTCATTGATTTCAGTGTGTGTTTTATTATTAATGTTCATCAGTGATTCTTTATTAATGTTGATCTTGGTTGTTTTTTAAGTCATTTTTTTCATGCTGCTCAATGATCCATCTTTTAATGTTGATCAGTGTCTCTTCTTAAATGTTGATCAGTGTTTTTTCATTAATGTTGATCAGTGTTTCTTCATTAATGTTGATCAGTGTTTCTTCATTAATGTTGATCTCAGTGTGTTTGTGTTCTTTATTATTGTTTTTTTTATTTCATGTTGATCAGTGTTCCATCTTTTAATGTTGATCAACGTTTCTTCTTTTAATGTTGATCAGTGTTCCATATTTGTTGTTGATCAGTGTTCCATCTTTTAATGTTCATCAGTGTTCCATATTTGTTGTTGATCAGTGTTCCATCTTTTAATGTTGATCAGTGTTCCATCTTCTAATGTTGATCAGTGTTCCATCTTCTAATGTTGATCAGTGTTCCATCTTCTAATGTTGATCAGTGTTCCATCTTTTAATGTTGATCAGTGTTCCATCTTTTAATGTTGATCAGTGTTCCATCTTTTAATGTTGATCAGTGTTCCATCTTTTAATGTTGATCAGTGTTCCATCTTTTAATGTTGATCAGTGTTCCATCTTTTAATGTTGATCAGTGTTCCATCTTTTAATGTTGATCAGTGTTCCATCTTCTAATGTTGATCAGTGTTTTTCTCAATAAAGTTGATCCTTTTTTTTCATCAGTATAGATCTTAGTGTTTTTTTTCTAAGTGATCTTATCTCTTTTTTCATTATTGATCTCGTGTTATTTTTTTTTTTTTATAATTTATTCATGTTAATCAGTGTTCCTTCTTTTGGTGTTGATCTGGGTTCCTTCTTTTAATGTTGATGTTCTCTCATGGGGGTTGATCCTTTCTTCTTTCATTAGTATAGATCTGGGTGTATTTCCTCATTATTGTGTTTTTATCATGACACTGGATCTCAATGTTTTTCATTATTAGTCCAGATATCAGTGTTTTTGTAATGAGTTTGTATAATTCTTTTGGATCTGAGTGTTGATCTCCTAGACAGACATCTTTAAAATGGAGTAGTTGCTGCTGTTGTTGTTGTTGGGGATGATGGTGGCCATGGAGTGGTTGCAGTGGATCCAGTTGTGTTTTGGTGTCGTGTGTGTCATAAAGCCCCGGGGGTTTAGTGTGCAGAGTGGGGGTGAGGGGTGTATATTTTGGGGGCTCTATATATAAAACAACAATAAAATGAATAGCAGTAAAGATCTGATGACGTAGCAAACAAAGTTCAGGCAGCTCCAGACAAACCCTCCCGGCAGCCTCCTTGGTGACCCCACTTTGGCAGTCCGCCGTTTAAAATCGCGGGGCTCCCCGGGCACGGGGGACCCATCGTTGGAAAGCTGCGGGTCTGCCCTTTCGTTTGCGCCCGGTGCGGAGTGTGTGTGAGCCGGCGATGGCGAGCTAGAGGGCAGCGAAGTGCGAGTGCGGTGTCGGGCGCCTGGCTGCTCGCAGAGTAGAGGGGAGCTGAGTCTCCAGCCAGAACGAGACGCAGCAGAGAGGAGACGAGGGCGCAGAGCGGCTCCCTCCGCCGACAAGATGAGCGATCCCGGGCCGAGGGAGGCTCGGGGGGCCCCGGCTCCTGGGTGAGGACTGGGAGGACCGTCTCGGGGATCTGGGGACGGCGGAGCGGCTGGGGATCGGGCGGCCCGGGACACTTTTAGAAGGCGGGCGGGCGGAGCGGCAGAGGCGGCTGGGCTTCGGCTGATCATCATGTCGGGTTTGTCTTGTGCTCAGCCAGAGAGACAACAAAACCAGCCGCCTCCGCCGGCCCTTCCACAGGGGCCCCCAGCCTGGCCCCGGCCCCTGGGGCCCCCGCACAGCCCGGACAGGCTAGCCCCGGCCGCCCACACGGGGATCCAGGCAGGTCGGTGCAGTCGGGACAGTGAAGAGGATTTGTCACTAACAATGGCGGCCATGTTGTTCAGAAGCTCTCCTCTCTGCTTCTCTTCTCCACAACTTTACTTCTCTCTTCCCAGCATTGGGGGGCCCCTGGACAGACCCCTGGGGGGCCCCTCTTCCCTCTGTACCCCCTTTGAACCCTTTTGCTTCTTTTTTTGCAGGATGACAGTGAAGCTGAAGAGTGGGGAAGAAAGGTTGAAGAAGCCAAATAAGAGAGAAGCTGAGGAGGAGGAAGAAGAGGCTGCAGGAGAAGTGGAAGAGCCGGGCCCCAAAGAAGGGGAGCCACTCATCCCCGACACCCCCGAACAGGAGGCCAAGGAGGGTCTGACCCCCAAAGGCCCGCAGGACCAGCACCACTTCCTGAGGTCCAGCGTCCGCCCCCACAGCAAGCGCCAGAGGAGAGACTCCTGCAGCAATGGCAGAGCCACCGCCACTACCACCAAAAGCAAAGGTACACCCACCATGGCATGACCACTAACTTTGGGGGTTCGCTCCAAACGGGCCACCAACTTTAGGGGCCGCTTTTTGTTTTTTTGGGGGTTTTGTTCACAGTTTTAATATAGTGTTTACATTATTTCCCTTATCGGGTGGGATTTGAGCTCAACACCACATTTATTAATAAAGCTCAAGAAAATTTTACAATTGATTTTGCAGGTTTGGGTGGTAGGGCTCACCCCAAAATTTTTGGGGTACAACCAGATGGCCCACCAACTTAACAGCACTCCGGGGCATATTTATTTATTTATTTATTTTTTCACAGGTTTGATACAGTGTTTGCATTATTTCCCTTACTGGGTGGGATTCTGAACTCAATGCCAAATTATTAATGAAGCTCAAGAAAATTTTACAATTGATTGTGTTTGCGGGGGAGGGCTCACCTCAAACTTTTGGGGTACACCCAGATGACCCACCAACTTTACGGGCACTCTGGAGCCATTTTTTTTTTTTTTTCGCAAGGTTGATACAGTGTTTACATTATTTCCCTTACTGGGTGGGATTCTGACCTCAACGCCAAATTATTACAATTGATTTTGCAAGTTTGGGGGGTGGACTCACCCAAAAAATTTTGGAGTACACCCAGATGGCCCACCAACTTTAGGGGCACACATGGCGGCTTTTTTATTTATTTATTTTTTCCAGTTTTAATACAGTGTTTACATTATTTCCCTTACTGGGTGGGATTCTGAGCTTAACATCAAAATATTAATGAAGCTCAAGACAATTTTACAATTGGTTTTGCTGGTTTGGGGGAGGGATTACTCCAAAATTATGGGGTACACCCAGACAGCCCACCAACTTTCGGGGCGCATCGGGATGGATTTTTTTTTTCTTGGTTTTAACACAGTGTTTACATTTCCCTCACTGGGTGGAATTCTGAACTCAACGCCAAATTATTAATGGACAAGAAAATTTTACGGTTGATTTTGCAGGTTTGGGGGGAGGGTTCACCCCAAAATCTTGGAGTACATTCGTAGGGCCTACCAATTTTAGGGGCACTAAAGGGTTTTTTTTTTTTTTGTTTTTTTGTTTTTTAAGATTCTTAATTTTTTTTTAGTTTTACTGCAGTGTTTACATTATTTTTTTACTGGGTGGGATTCTGAGCTTAACACCGAATTATTAATGAAGCGCAGAAAATTTTATGATTAATTTTGCGATTTGTGGGAAGGGTTCACCCCAACATTTTGGGGTACACCCAGATGGAAGCAAGAACATTTTATAATTGTTTTTGCAGGTTTGGAGAGGGGTGGAAGAAGGGGTTACCTCAAAATTTTTTAGGCACACCATGCCATCTTTCACAAATATGGATGTATTGATGAAGTTTTGGTTGTGTTTATATTTTAATTTTGGGGTAACATTGTGATCCCCCATGCATTAGGAGAATTAATTTTTTTATTTTTTTTGTAAAAAATTCTGAAAATTAAGCTAGTCCTGTGCCAAGAGAAATGCACGGGATCATCTCCAACAGACCACCCCCCCCCCCTTTAAATTAGGGGTGAGCCATGGCCTTTTTTTTCCCACATCTGGATACAGTGTTTACATTGTTTCATTTGCAGAGTGGGATCCAGACCATCAAGCCAAATCATTAATAAAGCACAATAAGGTTTACAGTTGTCTTTGCAGGTTGGGGGGGTGCGCATGCGCACCCCAAATTTTTTTGGGGGGTGCACCATGCTATCTTTCACAGTGTCTCTGCACTTTTTAAGGTTGTGTTTATAATAATTTACTTTCCAGGTAGGATTGTAATCCTCCATGCCATATTTTCTACAGTGCATTAAACAAATTGAAAGAAATTTGTTTTTTTTTGCAAAAATAGTGACACCACCAATTAGGGGTGCACTATGTCTTTTTTTTACTTTTGCATAATTCTGTACATTTTGATGCACCATGCTGTCTTTCATAAGGTCTCAGCACTTTTTTGGGCTGTGTTTATATTTTACTTTTGGGGTAATATGGTAAATTATCAGCGGTTCATTAAAATACATTTTTTTGTTTTCTGAAAACTAAACTAGTCTAGTGCCAAGAGAAATGTGCACAGGCTTGTTCCCGAAAGACCACTCTCCCGTTTTAAATAGGGGGGCATCGTGGCCTTTTTTTTTCTCTTTTGTACAATTTGATACAATGTTTACATTATATCACTCATAGGGTAGAATTGTGACTTCAGTGGCAAAATATTAATGAAGCACAAGAACGTTTTACAATTGGTTTTGCAGGCTTGAGGAAGAGGTTGGCACCTCAAAATTTTAGGGGTGCTTCTTTCTAAATGTACCAGCACTTTTTTGGGTTATGTTTATAATATTTTACTTTCCAGGTAGAAATGTGATCTCCCATGCCAATTTGACTGTAGCGCATTAAAATTATTATTAAAATTTTTACATTTTTTTTGCAAAAATAGTTATTGTTTTTTGAAAAGTAAACTAGTCAAGTGCCAACAGAAATGCACGAGCTTATCCTCAACAGACCTCTCCCCTTTACTTTAGGGGTGCACAATTCTGTTCATTTTGATACAGCGTTTGCATTACTTCGCTCAGGGTAGGATTCTGATCATGATGCCAAATTATGATTCAAGCACAAGAACATTTTACAATTTAGTTTTGCAGGTTTGAAGAGGTGTTGTAAGGACTCATCTCAAAATTTTAAAGGTGCGCCTTGCTGTCCTTCACAGTCCTAGATATGTCGAAGTTTTGGGTTGTGTTTTGGGGTAACATTGTGGTCACTCATGCCAAATTACCAACAATGCATTAGGAGAATTGCATTTTTTTTTTCATTTTAAAATTAAACCAGCCCTGTGCCAAGAGAAATGCATGGGCCAAAATAGGGCCCAACAGCCCATACCCCCTTTATATTAGGGGTGCATCGTGGGCTTTTTTTCTTTTTGTGCACATTTTGCTACAGTAATTACATTGTTTCACACTCACAGAGTAGGATTCTGATCACCATGTCAAACTATTAATGAAGCACAAGAAAATTTTACAATTGTTTTCGCAGATTTGGCGAGGGTGGAGCATCTCAAAATGTATGGGGTGCACTACGCCATCTTTTACAGTGTCTCTGCACTTTTTGGGTTGTGTTGATAATATTTTTAATTTCAGGTAGCTTTGTAATCCCCCATGGCAGATTTTCTGCAGTGTGTTTTTAAAGAATGTACATTTCGAATGTAAATTTTGCAAAAATAGTTTTTTTTTTCTTTTTCTGAAGATTAAGCTAATCCAGTGCCAGCAGAAATGCACAGGCCCATCCCCAACAGACCATCATCCCCCCTTTTAATTAGGGGTGCACCATGGCTTTTGTTCCTGCTTTTACATAGTTCTGTACATTTTGATACAGTGTTTACGTTATTTCACTCTTAGAGTGTTATTCTTATCCGAATGCTTAATTATTAATGAAGCACAAGAAAACTTTTTTACAATTGTATTTGCAGGTTTGAGGAGGGGAGGCACCTCAAAATTTTAGAGGTGCACCACGCTGCTGTTTTTTTTTTTTTTTTTTTTTTTTTTTTTTGGGGCATGTTTATAATAATTTACTTTCAGAGTAGCATTGTTATCCCCTGTGACATATTATCAGCAGTGTGTTTAGAGAGTTTTTTTTTTTCCTAACAATTAAACTGTACAGTGCCAAGAGAAATGCACAGGCTCGACCTCAACAGAGAACCCCCTTTTAATTAGGGGTGCACCATGGCGGTTTTTTGTTTTTCCTTTTGACCAATTCTGTACATTTTGATACAGTTTACATTACTTCTCTTGCAGGGTGGTATTCTTTTTTTGTCTGGAAATTAAACTAGCTCATTACCTAAAGAAATGCACAGGCTCATTTCCAATAGACTACACCCTTTAAATTTGGGGTTCTCCGTGGGCTTTTTGTGCACAATTCTGTAAATTTTGATGTGTTTACATTTTTTTTCTCACTTTTTTTTTTCATTTTTATATTTTTCTTCTGGAAAATAAACATTGGGGCAGTCTGTGCATTTCTTTTGGCAATGCACAATAGTCACTTGCCTCCCTTTTTTAAAATTAGGGGCGTGCTGTCACCTCGTTTTGCACAGCTCAATGCATTTTCGGCCAGCGTTCTCATGATTTCTCTTGCAGGGTAGAATTATCAGCAATGCATGAAAGAAACACAAGAACATTTGACAACTGTTTTTTGCAGGTTTTGGGGGCTGACCTAAACATTTTAGGGGTACATTATACTATGTTATGCATTTCTGGATTTGTTAATATTTATAATGTTTTACTTGTGATCCCATGTCAAAATACCAGCATTGTATTGAAGAACATTTTAAATACATTCTTTTTTATGCAGGTTTTGGGGATTCATCTCAAAACTTTAGGTTGGGTGCGGGCGTGTGCCATGCGATCCTTTACAATTCTGGATGTTTTGATTTGGTTTTTGGTTGGGAGTGTCCTTATTTACAGGGTGGTAACCTAATCCCTGTGGCAAATTAAAGTGGAGCTCCACCAAAAAGGGGAAGTTCTCCTTTATGGACTGCTCCCCTGCTGCCCATTAAGGATTGGCACCTTTGGGGGGCAGGTACCCGAATTTGACAGGTACCCACTCCCACTTCTGGTTCAATCACCTAGGCGAGTGGAAGGTGTCCTCCCTCCTTCCCTGTAGTGTTTTGGGACACGTGACAGGTCCCAGAAGACTACAGGACCATTCATGAAGCGCAGCGCTACTCGCGCATGCGCAGTGGGTACTCGGCTGTGAAGCCGTAAACTATCACAGCCCGGTGTCCACACTGAAGATGCTGGCACCTGGAACACAGGACGGCCGGTGAAACGGGCTGCAGGGGACACACCGTGGGACCAAGAGACACAGGTAAGTGGTTGTTTTTTAAAAGTCAGCAGCTACAGTTTTTGTAGCTGCTGACTTTTACTTTTTGACAGGGTGAGTGGAACTCCGCTTTAAACTAGTTCAGTGCCAAGAGAAAATGCACAGGTTTGTCTCTCTTTAAACTTTGGGGTCACACCTTTGCCAATGTATAAATTTTAAAAAAATATATTTGGAATATGGGTGTGATAGGGACATTTTTAGGATAACATCTAGGGGGAGAGGAGAAAGGAGGTTTGTAGGAAAGAATCTGTATAGCAGGCACTTGTAGGGAAGACAAGGATATGGATACATTTAAAACCACATGCACACGCTTACACACAAGTTGGTGATATAGTTTTGTGCTCTTTTACAAATTTTACAATTACACTAATTGCTTGCCTTCTACTTTGATGACCACTCGTGTTTCGTGATTTCAGTGTCTCTCTTCTCAGAGGTGATCCTTTTGCACGCTACTGTTTTGTTTTTTATTTTTTTTAGGTTACTTCTCGCTTTTTTCCCTAAGTATTGCAGATGAAACTTTCAAAGGGTATTGAATGTCCCATGGGCAGTGTGAAATACAAACTTTGTTAAGCCATTTTAATAGAATTTTTTTTTTTTTTTTTATATTTTGAATTCTAGTGCTTTAGGGATCAGAGTGTTTGGACGGAAATACTGGGGACATATGTAATTTTTAGTTGTTAGTCCATATAACATTATTTTTATTTTATTTTTTTACTTTTTGCTTGCCTCTGTTAATTAAATGTTAATAATATATTCATCTTTTTGATCTCGGGAAATGGTTTTAATGTTTACTCTAATTTTCAAACCTGTTCCACAAAATGACATCTGGAGTCAGCTTGGTTGCCATCTTTTTTGTAGCCTTTTGTTTTTTGTGGGGTGTTTTTTTTTTTTGTTGTTTTTTTTGTTAATGCTTTTGTGCAATTTAGAGCTTACTATGTGCATCATTACTTTCATCATTCTGCACTGGATAAACAAAGGTAAAAGCTGGGGCACACAGAAATAATTGTTTTCTATGTTCCTCTTTCACACCACAACGCTGGTGTGGTGTGTGGTGCAGTTTGGAAATATGCAGCATGTCTGCATTGTGACACTTCAAATAAAGTTGGGGGAAAAACCCCAAAATACTGCTTTTTGTATGCAATGTACTCTGTTTCTTTTTGTGTATATTATTTCAACCAATCTTTCTATTTAAAGCAGAATTCTGGGCATTTTTTTCTTGCCCATGCAGTGGGGCTGTGCTGGCACTGCACAGGTAACTGCTTGTTTTGTTTTAGGGGGGAGGACAGCAATGATATACTCGCCTGACCCACACATCCTCCCTGCACAAGACCGGTCCTTTTGGCTCCTGCCCCCCGCGGTCTTGTAAATGGACTGTTCCTAACGGTGGTATGCTCAGCGCACCCTCCATAGACAGGTACAGTCCACCGCTGGACAGTGGGAGAGCTCTGTTTTCCATAGGAAAACAAGCAGTTGATCCATGCAGTGGGGATGCTGCTCCTCTGCATGGTAAAAAAAAAAACAATTGGCAGGAGTTCTGCTTTAAGAAAAAATAATAATGCTTTCAAAAATCTAAAGTACTGCTTGTTCTCCCAACTAGATTTAACCAAGCATAACTAACAGTTCTTAATGAAAAAACTTTAGATACATCATCGATAATTTTTTTTTTTTTAAACGCCCCTAAACAAAAGAAAAAATAATTTTAATCATTTTTTAAAACTGACGTATCGCTTCTGTTTCAGTTCAACCCTACGTAAAAACTATTAATGTTTTTTGTAGTCACTTGCAAATATAAACTTTTTTTTTAAAAGCGTATGTATGAATATGTACAATTGTCAGGAAGTAATTAGAGCAGAAGAAACTTAGAGATAGTAGAACAGGGAGTTGTATTTCCCATCCTACATCTTATTTCCTGCCCAATAATCCAAGAAATCTGCCAACTATTATTTTGGTATTTCCTTTTGCCTATTATGGTAGCTAAGGCAGGCCATAGACGGGCTGTTTATCGGCCGATAAACAAAAAGCCGTTTTTCGCGGATTTTCCCAGCATGACCGATAAAACTAAACGAGAAGATCCGTGAAAAATGGCAGAAGGGCTGGCCCCACTAACGGCGTGAATATCAGCTGATTTTTCGTGCAGACGAAATTTCGGCCAATAAACGACCCGTCTATGGCCTGCATAACACTGAGCGGTGATAAATGTCTGATATCCTAATTTCTGTGCAGGTGTGAACTTTTTATCAGCAGATAACGCATGTAATGTAACCTTGTTTGTTTTAGGCCCCATGCACACAGGGTGTTTGCCCAGCTCTCCTAAACGCCATTCCACTTGACAGCAGCATTTAGTCTCTTTAAGAAAAAATAATAATGCTTTCAAAAATCTACTAAAATTCGTTAATTTGTTTCATTGGCCAGAATAATTCTGGCCATTGGAATGAATTATGCTCAAGCGCTAAACGTGCCTGCCATTAACGCGTATATAGGCGCGTTTACATGCGTGAAACATTTTTTTTTTTTGCAAAAAAATAAGCCCTTCTGCTCCTGGACACACTGGTAGTGTTTTGGGGTTTTTTTTTTTTTTGTTTTGTTTTTTTGTTTTTTCCTGCCTCTAAGCGCCTATGTGTGTGCATGGATACATAGGCTAATATGGAGAGGTGTTTAGAGGTGGAAAAAGAGTGTGCATGAGACCTACACTTAGCTTTCCTTTAAGCATAGTAAATATTGATATCACCCATTACAGATGCAGTGAAAGCAATTCAGAGAGGACACTAACATTTGGGAATATGGTAATGTAAATGGCTCAAACAGCCAATATTAATCATGCAGTCTAAAAAGCTGTAATTTGACTGTTCGGTAATATTTATTTAAAGGTTAATAAAATGTTACGCTTTTACTGGTCTTAATTGCATTAAGAAATTGAGTTTTATTTTCTTTACCCACTTGCTGATTTTCAGTGGTTATAATAGGATGATGCGCGCAGGAATAATCTCGGTATTATTTGTTTGAGTCGACAGTCAACTAATTAACTATGGGATTGATTTTACAAGCAGCGGGAGGGGACTTCCCCTTCCGCCGCCTTCCATGGCTCTTTTGTGCTCTCTCTCGTCCCTTTGGGAGATCTGAGCAACCCGCCAGTGCTTCCGCCAGATGACCATAGAGGTAATCAAAGGGCGAAACGGCTCTGATCACCTCTGTTCTAGGAAACCACAAGTGATGAGTATGCGTCATTTGTCGCCAGTGCACAGGCGTGTGCAATTTTAAAGCATGACATGTTTGGTATCTATTAACTTGGTGTAACATCCTCTTTTAAATTTTACAAAACAATTGGGTATTATATTGTGTTTTGTGAATTAAAATTCAAAGTATTTTTTTTTTTCCCAAAAAAATTGCGTTTGAAAAACCGCTGCACATTTACCGTGTGACGTAAAAAATTGCAGCACCCACCAATTTATTTTCTACGGCCTCTGCTTTGAAAACAATATATAATGTTTGGGGGTTCTAAGATTGTTTTACATGCAAACAAAAAGTGTCAGAAAATGCCTTGTCCTTAAGTGGTTAAAGAATAAGTGTGCCTTTGTAGCCAGAAGCTCTGTACGTCCTACTTGCCCTTGTCCTACAATGTGCTGCAGTTCTCTCCATCCCATACTATCCGCCATCATATTCATCTAAATTTTCTCCTGCCTACACTGCCAATGCCTCTGCAATTCCTGTCCTGCATATACTGCTTGCCATTATATCACTTGCACTCCTCTCCTGCACACACTGCCCACTGTCCCACCTTCCAACATTCCTATCCTGCAGGTACTGACCCCATGTCGTAATCTCCGACACTCCTATCCTGCAGGTACTGACCCCATGTTGTAATCTCCGACACTCCTATCCTGCAGGTACTGACCCCATGTCGTAATCTCTGACACTCCTATCCTGCAGGTACTGACCCCATGTCATAATCTTCGACACTCCTATCCTGCAGGTACTGACCCCATGTCGTAATCTCCGACACTCCTATCCTGCAGGTACTGACCCCATGTCGTAATCTCCGACACTCCTATCCTGCAGGTACTGACCCCATGTTGTAATCTCCGACACTCCTATCCTGCAGGTACTGACCCCATGTCATAATCTTCGACACTCCTATCCTGCAGGTACCGACCCCATGTCATAATCTTCGACACTCCTATCCTGCAGGTACCGACCCCATGTCATAATCTTCGACACTCCTATCCTGCAGGTACTGACCCCATGTCGTAATCTCTGACACTCCTATCCTGCAGGTACCGACCCCATGTCATAATCTTCGACACTCCTATCCTGCAGGTACTGACCCCATGTCATAATTCTCGACACTCCTATCCTGCAGGTACTGACCCCACGTCATAATCCTCGACACTCCTATCCTGCAGGTACTGACCCCATGTTGTAATCTCCGACACTCCTATCCTGCAGGTACTGACCCCATGTCGTAATCTCTGACACTCCTATCCTGCAGGTACTGACCCCATGTCATAATCTTCGACACTCCTATCCTGCAGGTACTGACCCCATGTCGTAATCTCCGACACTCCTATCCTGCAGGTACTGACCCCATGTCGTAATCTCCGACACTCCTATCCTGCAGGTACTGACCCCATGTTGTAATCTCCGACACTCCTATCCTGCAGGTACTGACCCCATGTCATAATCTTCGACACTCCTATCCTGCAGGTACCGACCCCATGTCATAATCTTCGACACTCCTATCCTGCAGGTACCGACCCCATGTCATAATCTTCGACACTCCTATCCTGCAGGTACTGACCCCATGTCGTAATCTCTGACACTCCTATCCTGCAGGTACTGACCCCATGTCGTAATCTCTGACACTCCTATCCTGCAGGTACCGACCCCATGTCATAATCTTCGACACTCCTATCCTGCAGGTACTGACCCCATGTCATAATTCTCGACACTCCTATCCTGCAGGTACTGACCCCACGTCATAATCTCCGACACGCCTATCCTGCAAAATCTGACCACGTCATAATCTCCGACACTCCTATCCTGCAGGTACTGACCCCATGTCATAATCTCCAACACGCCTATCCTGCAGGTTCTGACCACGTCATAATCTTCGACACTCCTATTCTGCAGCTACTGTCTTCATGTCATAAGCTCCAACACTCCTATTCTGCAGATACTGTCATCATGTATTACCCTTTGACACTCCTATCCTGCAGGCTCCATGTCCTACTTTTTCTAGTAATTTATTTCTGCATATACAGCCCACTGTCATTCCCTCCGACATTCCCATCCTGCAGATACTGGCCCACATCATACCTCAGCACTCCTCTTCTGCATGTAAAGCCTACTAAACTCTTCTTTTTCATTGATTGTATTATCCTTAACCTTACCAGTTCTGGTTTATATAAATGTCATTTGCAGACTTATTCCCCTGGATCCCTGCAGCCTACATTCCAGCCAGACAATGGGGAGTCTATGTTTCTGCTGAGGAACACTTGTGCACAGTACAGGAGAAATGCCAGTTTAGGAGTTGAGTGAATTCTGGACAGAGTGTAGGACTGTAGACGGGTAAGTCTGATCTAGGTTCTGTTTTGGAGAAGAGGACGGGAAGACATGATGGTGCATTGTAGTACGGTGGTGCCCTTTGATCAAGGAGGGTTTTGTCTTTTGAAACTGAACATCCTACTACAGAAGAGGTGAGGGTGCAGCAAGATTTAGGCTTGTTTCACACCTGTGCAGCTGTGTTCGTTATGTGTGGCAGCCCATTTAATACACTGGGCTGCCTTACCCGCAGAAAAACAGAGAGAGAATTTCCCAATCCCTTTTTTAATATCGCACCGCACAATTGCCGCTCACGAAAGTGTCTACATTTTACTGGTGCGTGAGGGTACTATTAAGAATTTATAGCCCCCCTTCGTGTCTGCTAAAGTGCATCGAGCATGTTGGAGTGCACACAATTGTGCATACATTCTCAACATGCAATAATGTGAACCAAGAGGAAAAGGGTTAGGCAATTTCTATTCTATAGAAAAATTGAAGTCTGCAATTTTGTTGACTTACCAATGTTCTTGAGATTGCAGCCCATCTATTCTCATTCAGCCAGTGATATCTCTGAAAAAGGACCTTTTGGAACAGGTATATTCCTAAAGGAAATGATTGTATTGGTCATTCAGCCTAGAATTTTAGGCTGAACAAGTGACATACCTCAAGTGTGACACTCTCTTGAGGTAAATGATGATGCTAAGAGCAGTTGCAGGTAGTTGATGGTGGTCAATTTCTCAGACATTGCTAGGCTTGTTCTAAGTTGCTTTGTGCATATTATCAGGTATGCATCCTGGACATACTGAGAATTAACTGTGGCATGAGGTGTTTTATTTTGGGATGGGGGCAAGAAGGCCTAACTAGCCTCTACTACCAGGAAGTAGAGAAATTGACAGAGGTTCTAGGAAGCTCTGAGGTGAACATTTCCTCAGCAAAAGACCTACTGGTACTCTTCTCATCATTTTATTTTAGCCACAAGTTTGGTTTTAGAGGACATTTGTCAGTGGGGTCCTGACTGCAGATGGTATCCTTGGATGATCATATATATTCCAGCCTGTAAAAAGAGAATCGCATGCAGAATCGGCGCTATTCTGTCCACGATTCCAAATCTCATGCCAATCGCTGCACGTCTGGGTGTCATTCATTCTAAATGATACCCCAACTATGATGCTATTTTGTTGGAAAAACTTTCCTTTAAAAATTGCGTGAAGCTTATCGCCCAAAATGAAGCAGGAGCTTCTTTTGTGCAACAAACATATATAGGGCATTGGCTGCCCTGTGCACGACATACAGGAACTCAAATTCCTGCTACACGAGGTGTGAATGGGGCCTTACTGATCATTATGCAGGAACCTTTCTCCTAAAAAACACATCTTTATTAACACCAGTAAAATTTTTATGGCCATAAAAATACTGCCCTGCATCTCAGATTTCTGCTGTTTTTTTGTTTTTTTTCTACTGATCTATATGAGCCTGTGTGTATAGGTACATTGAAAACAATGGTGTGCATTTACATCGGTAAAGGAAAAAACACCTGTATGCCTAAAAACACTGCGTATTTAGGAAGTAGTGTGCAAGAGGCCTTGTAGACATTAGTTCTTTTTATTTAGAATTGGGTAATTTTTTTTTTCCTGGTACAGACAAGAAAGAGAAACCTATCTGTACTTTTGAGAGACTCACAATTTAGGGCCAAAGGGCACCATTGCAACTTTTTTTTTTTAAAGGCAGCCCCTTCATTTGACTGGGCTACCTAATGCACCAGAGGGTACCAAAATGTGCATTTGGCATTTTTGGTAGATCAGCACACGTTAACCTTTCTGCCCTGCAACATAGGCCCATTGACTAGGTGCATTGTGGGTGCTATTCAGATTGAATGGCACACCAACGCATAGACAGCAGTTTCACTAGAATCTAGTGGTGGCCATATGCTATGATAACATATTGACTTGAGAACAGATTGAGGAAAATTGATCTATGGTCGTCAACCTATTTGACAGATATGCCACACAGAGGGAAGTGAATTTCAACTCGAAGTTAAGATACGATCGAAAATTATCGATTGTATCTCTGTTTTCACCATGTAATCTCATAATCTGATCAATCAAAATACAATAGTAATCATGAACAGCTGCCGATTGATGCAAAACTATTAGTACTTTTCCACCATGGTCAATTAACTCAGTTTGATTGAATCCAGTTTGAATCGATTGGAAGGGAAGTTATTGATATTCGATTGTTTGCTGATTAATAGTAAAGTAGAGGAAGGTTAAAGGGGATCGGAAAAGGAAGCCATTCACTTTAGGTGCTGACAAGGCGCATGCTAAGAGGAAAGAGCAGAGAGAGGAGCTCACCACTGTACCACGCCTATTTTAATTTGCAGGCACAGACTGTAGGCGGGTACATGAAAGTAGGTTGAATGATGCTGGCCATCATTCAGCCTGGAAGAATGAGGACATCCAGTGGCAGAAAAGAAATACAATAGGGTACAGCT
This sequence comes from Staurois parvus, assembly GCF_062004578.1. Classification (NCBI taxonomy): domain Eukaryota; kingdom Metazoa; phylum Chordata; class Amphibia; order Anura; family Ranidae; genus Staurois; species Staurois parvus. Next base: position 16,137,388 of record NW_028317814.1, on the reverse strand, counting down.
CCTGAGGGAAGTTGAGTATTGCTGCAGTGGTTTTTGCATTAGCTGAAATGGAGAGTAGTTAATAAGCGATTTACAGTCTGTTCAGTTTTATATATAATAGCAGACTGTGCACATCTGCAGCTAGGAAAAGTGGAATTCTTTAAAATATTTCTATCAAAACAATAACCCACCCAAAAAATCTTCGACAGCTTCAGCTGTTTTTATTTTGTGCGTGACTGATTGCTTCAAAAATTCAGTCAATGACAAATGTGTTTCTGAATAAAATTAATCCAATCCATTCAAATGTTAAAATTGGATAAAAAGTGCATAGAAACCATTCCTGCTGATGTATTTTATCTATTGATTTTTGACTGCTCGTTGTCAGTTTTGAACACTGAATTGTTCAGGTGTTACATGGAATAACGGTTACAGGCCCTACATAAATTGCAGCACGCAGGAAAGTTCCATCTGGTTATGTGTAAATTGTTAGGGAAAATTTAGCATTTGGAGGAAAAAATAGAAACATTCTTTCCTGTATAATATATTATCAGATTGTACAAAGTATTGGTTCACTTAAGGAAGACCTTTCCTCTGAAGCATGATCCACAATCAGACCGATTTTTTTTTTTTGTTTTTTTTTTTTTTGTTTTTTTTTTTTCCTTTTTTGACAACATTGCTTTTTGATTTTTTTTTTTTTTAATTATCCTGAAGCCTCCGTTTATAGCTCCCTGCATAGTGAATTTTTCAACTGAAAGTAAACTTGCCTTCCCTTATTGGCGCTGACTTCTTTGCCCAATCTTTTTTGGGTGTGGTATCTTTGGCTGTGTTGAATGGCCGGGCCCTCACTCCCATACTGCCACCAACCTTTTTGCCTCCCCTTTTGACTGGAGCTGAATCTTTGGCCATCTTAATTGGCCAGGCCCTGACTCCCTTGTCTCTCACCAGCACCAACATCTGCACTCTGTTTCCTGGTGTGGGGTCTTCAGTTATCCTAATTGGCTAAAATGACAGGTCCAGTGCGTTATATAGTTCGCTCGTTCTTTCCTGCACCGAGGTATACACTCGTTGGCAATGACATCTTTGCCCATTCTTTTTCTGGGCATGAGATCTTCAGCCAACTTAATTAGATGGTCCCTCAATTTCTTGCCAGAACCAAAATCTTATCTCTATTTTTTTCCAAGTGTGGAATCTTAATCTGTCTTAATTTGTCACCCTTCACTCCTATATAAGCACTGATATTTTCCCTGGTCTCTTACTGGATGCAAGCTCTTCAGTCATCTTAATTAGCTGGGCCTTCATTCCCTTACCATCACTGATTTCTTCACCCCAGTCTTATCTGGTTGTGGGATCTTTGAACATCTTGGTTCACTGGGCCAGAATAACATAACTACTGTGCTCTTTCTGATATTCCAATAATGTACACAGAGTTGCTAAGGTGTTACTCAGTGTACATTCTAAGGTCCCTTTCACACAGGATGGATCTGATTTGCTCAGCAGGGGATCTGCCTGTTGATCCCCTGCTGGGCAGAGCGGACAGATGATAGGTCCATGTCCACTCAGTTTGTGGAAAGCACACACAGACTGAGCCCACTCTGCTACCTCCTGTCTGATCCGTCTACAGTGCATCCAGAAAGTAGTCACAGCACTTAACTTTTGCCACATTTTGTTATGTTACAGCCTTATTCCTAAATGGATTAAATTAATTTTTTCTGCAGCATTCTGCAAACAATACCCCATAATGACAACGTGAAAGAAGTTCGTTTTGAAATCTTTGCAATTTATTAAAAAAAAAAAAACACCATGTACATAAGTATTTACAGTCTTTGCTCAATACTTTGTTGAAGCCCCTTTAGCACCAATCACAGCCTCAAGTCGTTTTGAGTATGATGCTACAAGCTTGGCACACCTATTTTTGGGCAGTTTCTCCCATTCTTCTTTGCAGTACCTCTCAAGCTCCATCAGGTTGGATGGGGAACGTCGGTGCACAGCCATTTTCAGATCTCTCCAGAGATGTTCAATCGGGTTCAAGTCTGGGCTCTGGCTGGGCCACTCCAGGACATTCACAGAGTTGGCTCGTAGCCACTCCTTTGTTATGTGGGCTGTGTGCTTAGGGTCGTTGTCCTGTTGAAAGATGAACCGTCGCCCCAGTCTAAGGTCCAGAGCGCTCTGGAACAGGTTTTCATCAAGGATGTCTCTGTGCATTCATGTTTCCTTCGATCCTGACTAGTCTCCCAGTTACTGCTGCTGAAAAACATCCCCACAGCATGATGCTGCCACCACCATGCTTCACTGTAGGGATGGTATTGGCCAGGTGGTAAGCGGTGCCTGGTTTCCTCCAGACATGACACTTGGCATTCAGGCCACACATTTCAATCTTTGTTTCATCCAACCAGAGAGTTTCGTTTCTCATGGTCTGAGAGTCCCTCAGGTGCTTTTTGGAAAGCTCCAGGCAGGTTGCCATTTGCTTTTTACTGGGGAGTGGCTTCCATCTGGCCACTCTACCATACAGGCCTGATTGGTGGAGTGCTGCAGAGATGGTAGTTCTTCTGGAAGGTTCTCCTCTCTCCACAGAAAACCGCTGGAGCTCTTTCTGAGTGACCATCGGATGCTTGGTTACCTCCCTGGCTAAGGCCCTTCTCCCTTGATCACTCATTTTGGCTGGGTGGCACGCTCCAGGAAAATTCCTGGTGGTTCCAAACTTCTTCCATTTACGGATGATGGAGGCCACTGTGCTTATTGGGACCTTCAATGCTGCTTTTGAAGTTAAATTGAAAACTACAAGCCGACAGCCGCTAAGGCTGTTGGGACTTGCAGTTCATTCATTCACGGAAGTCCATGAATGAATGATGAGGCTGTGTGGGCAGAGCCCCGCAAGTCCGTGCTGTTTTCAAATTTGACAGACAGTATGGGGAGAAGTCTCCTCATACTATCTTTCACAGGGAGGGAGGCAGCTGCGGCTATGGGAACATGTTACACCCTAACAATGGGTGGAACATGTAACATGTTCCAAAGGTGAACTTATCCTTTTAAATGAGCATCAATGAATAAATTTATAAAATTTCATCTGCTTGATTGTGTGACCGGTTCATGTTGCAAGGTTGTAGCTGCTGTTTTAAAATTGCTCTTCCAGTGTTCCAGTTCCACTGCTAGCAATAAACAACCCTGTGTGTTTAGGGACAAGGAATGCATCCTGGACTCTCAGTAATGCTTTGAATGCTTTTTAAATTCTGTTTCTCCATTTTCTTTTCTGTTTGTATCACAGTTTGAGCACTTCCTGAAGGAGAACTTATCCAGACAACCCTTTTGGTGTAATATCTTAATATCGGCCATGGTTTCTGACATTCTGGAAGTAGTGTGTCATAGGATCCGTGATCTTTACTAGTGTGTGTGTCTATAAGATCATATAACTGCATAAACAAGCCATCCAGGCACTGTGCCATTAAATACTTCTTATTGTGAAATGGGGCTTGTTTGCATACCGTGGAAGTAATAGGGCCTGTCGAGCCATATCTCAGCTATACATCTACGCAGACTTGTTTACTAAAGAGGTACATGCAGTAGCTCAAAGCAGCCAATTAGAATTCAGCTCTTGACTACAGTCGGATCTGAAATTTTGATTATCTGCTGTGAATTTGCACTTTGTGCTGCTTTTATTTACAAATTCTGAAGGTTTGTACATAGGTGTGCATATATGTGTGTATTGTAATGGAGTCTCAATCACAGAGAAGCAATTGGCTATAGTCCAGTTAACTTTGTTGTCTCATGGCTGATGAGATTCTTTGCTTTAATTTAGGAAAATGAAAACATTACAGGTTCTTGGAGAACAAAACATACAATTTTTATTTCTCCTTCTTTAAAGAGTAACTCCACTTTTGTTGAGAAAAAAACATCCCCCTCTGGGGGATCTATGTACATTGCAGGGATTTTAACAAACTTTGTTGCAGAGTCCTACGTTTTTATTGCTCTGAAGAAATGGCTGTTTTGTTAGTCTGTGTTCATGTGCCAAGCGAATCTGTATAGTAGTGGTTTTATATTCATCAATCAGCTGCTGCACTTGCAGAGCTCTGAGTAAAGTGGCAGGGTCTGCATCCCTTTAGACGTGAGTTCCTATTGGGAGTATCTCACCAAAATTGATAATTTTGTTGCAGGTGATGCCAAAACATTTTACTTTTATCTTAGTGCAGACTTCTGGGAACATCAGTGAACCAATCACACAAGCAGGAAATTATATTTTCAGGGGGTGTTCTGCACACCATCTGTGTACAGAACGCCTCCAGGTAGCCATATTGCATTGCATTTTACTGAAAATTAAAGCACTGCAAATTGAAAAGGAATGCTAATTTTTAATCACATTCAATTACAATATGACTTCAGTCTCAGCTGTGCACACTATATTATTTTTCATTTGCTTATTTTTTTTCCCACGAAAATGCAGTTACCCTTTTAATTGAATAACATCTTGGCCTCATCTGGTATATGGGGGCCAGTCCAGCCAAATGTGATGTTTTAGTCATTGATGGAGCTTGGTGGGCTGAGCCAACCCTTGTCTTCTTATGTGTTTTTGGTATCTAAGAAGAGAGGGATCTTTGCCGTAATTCCCAACTCTGTTGCTACATATCTTTGTGTTTCCCCACATCTCTTGTTGCAGTCTCTATAACAAAAAAACAAAAGTCCAACAAAGATAGTGCAGACCCAGGAACATAACTCCTAGATATCACCAGCAGAGCCCTTCAAAATATATAAGAAATCATCATATGATGTGGCTTAATTGTCCAGTCTTCCAAAAACTATCATTTTTGTATGGTTTGACACTTGTGTAAAGAATTTGTGTTTGTGTATTCAACAATGCTACCAATTTTCCTTCCCCATAAGTGTCATTTTGAGTGCAGAAATAACTAAGAAGCACTTCACGTGTCTATTTAATGTGGATTGCCAACCATAACAACCAATATATTTCTGCATTAGAATTAAAAGAGAAGTGTGGACTTATTTTTTCTCCCCAATTATACTTACCTAGGTTGATGCTGCATCTGTCCCCCACCTGTTCTAAGTGTGTTCGCTGAGTTCTTACAGCCGCTCTTAGCGCAGAGCAGGGACGATCAGTCACTGCTGTCTGCAAACAGGCCACAGGAGTGCACAATGAACTGCACTCCTGTGACCCACAGAAGTACAGCCAAAAGAGCTTTGGCTTTACTTCTCCTTTAAAGTCCAGTTCTAGTCCCCTGGCTCCTAAACCCACCCTCTTCACCAGAGAGAAAGTAAATATTGGATGTAATTGGATGGTGACTGGCTATCAATAGGGGTGAGGTTCAGGTTTGTGGTCAAGCCACAGGATTCGTGAAGTTCACAAATTGTGAACTTTTGACCAAAAACGTTGCGGGTTTGGTGCTAAAGCCACAATAGCCAATAATTTGAAGGGATGGATAATCCTGCCCCATTTCTATTAGAAAAAACCTTCAATTTTGTCAGTGTGTGTCGGAGAGGTTAGAGAGAGCAGACAGTTCTATATAAGGAAGAATTCTATCGTGTTTGTGTGTTTTTTTTTTGTTTTTTTTTAATTTTGGCATTGGTACTCATACCATTAAATAAGATTCACCTTCCTCTCCCACAGACTTTAATGGGGGTTCACCACAAAGTTCACATACGCCAAGTAATCAGAAAACATTTCGTGACCTGAACCTGGAAAGATTTGTTCATTCTAAGTTATTAATGCATATTCTTGCATCAGAAACTTTGGATGAAGACCTTATGAAACTCCTGAAGACCTTACCTATCAATCCTGTTGGGTTAAATGAGTTTGATGGATTAGTGTAGTTTTATGGGAGCTGCACAGGACAGAAAATTTCAAGTGCACTTTATATTCCTACAAAGGGTGGACATATGCTGGAGAAGTGGAGCCAAGGTCTTTGTCAGCCTCATCATACTCTTTATTAGCTAATCTCAACCATGTACCACTCACAAGCTCCAAAGGATGTCTGCATTGCGCCTACTACATACCAGGCCATTGGAACTGTACTTAATAAGCATCTAAAAAAAAAAATGGCACATAAACTGCTTCTAATAACAGCATCCCTTACTAAATGTGCTATCTTATAAAGATGGCACTTTTATAAGGGAAACCAAGATAAAAACTAGTTGAAGCAGGTGAACGTCTTGGGTGGGGTCCTCATCTGATGACGTGTGGGAGTAACTGATTGTTAATTCACCAGCCTCTGATGACACATGCTTTCTGCTAGTCTTGCATCACTATGAATTCTTAAAGTTGGTAATGTTAGGTACGTATCTGTTCATCTATCCAGGGCAGGGTCGTTCCAGCGATATTCTGTAGTTTTACGTACATTATGAGGCCTCATCTCCTGTGTTTGGAGTATGAGAGGGCATATTAATTACAATCCTAGTATTATGGATGTCAGTGGGTCAGTCAACAGAAAACAGATATCATTTTTGGTAGCTACTGGAGAGTTAAATTTGGATTAGATTTTGCAATAGAGGACCTTTCAACACTTTTTTTTTCAAAAAAGATGCACCTTTTATCGTTAAAAGATGTCTTAAAGGCTAAGTTCACCCTTTTGGAAGAAAATATAATAAATACCCCTTTTTTTTTTTTTTGGTAAATTCTGCATTTTTTTTTTTTTTTTCCCCTAAGCATACTGAGCATTTCACCCACGATCAGCAGATCATGGGTGCAATTTCAAGCTCCTGCAAACTCCCAGGATAGCTGTCTGCCCATACCTCATCAAGAAGAATCAATGGTCTCACCAGTGCTCTTGCAGTTCATTGTGAACTATGAGCCGTCTATTACCATGGCTGATGGTACTTGTATGCTATTCATTTACAGGAGACTGTGAATGAATGACGTGGCTGTGTGAGCATACCCGCACAGCCACACTGTTTTTAAATGGGGACAGCGGGTGCTCGGAGAAGATTCCGCTCCACCCCACATGCTGCCACGAGGATAGGGGGATCGGGTGTGCTGATGCTGGAACATAGTACATGTTCCACCCTAAAAATGGGTATAGCATGTAACATGTTCCAAAGGAGAACTTCTTATTTAATCTCCAGTAAAGTCTATAGAGCTGTAATGGTAAGGTGTGGCCAGGATGTTAACAAACACCAGAGCCTGTTTCCACCAGACTGAGATAAGTATACATCTGTCGGGGGTGGGTTTAGTGAGGTCAGGGAAAGAAGGATAAGTGCATATTCAAGTTTTGATAACATAAAATGAATGTTGTATTGGCTCATAACAGTGGGGTACTAAGTTGAAACTTTAAAGGGCATCTTTGAAGTGAACCTTTCCTTTGCCCATGCAGGGCTGAGACCCTTCTAACCCATACCTAGCACCCCTTTCCAAGCAGTTTATACTCTTTTTCTCGCTCTCATGCCACTCAGTTCATTTAACTAACTTGTCTGTCTTAGAGTAACGGGGAGGTGAAGCCTCCATCAATCAAGATGTAATATCTCACCCCCCCTATTGTGTTTTAAGCTGGTTAGTGGGCATGGAGGAGTGGTCTATTGTTTACCAGTGGGTATAAATCCACATGGGTGACTCTATAGTCATATGGGCTGCTCAGATGTGATGGGGATGAAATGCTCAGAATAGAAACTGAAAACTGAGCATGTGCAGCTACTGCCAACACTGCTCTGCAAAATCCCCAACTGCAGTGGGGACATGGGCAGGAGAGGGGAGACAGAGAACAGCAGGATCAACCAGATTTTTGGCAGAATGCAGAAAATGAATGAGTATGAACAGCATGGAATACAGTATTTATTGATATTGGGGGGGGTTGTTATGATATGAGACTAGGGACGCTTTAAGCATGCCTTGTCCCTATCAAATGTTGGTATTTGTGGAGGCTTTAGCATGATGTAGATTATTATAACAAAGGTATAGTACGGATCCCTAATCTGCCTGTAGAGCACAGAGAAAATTTAGGAGTAGAAAAGAGAATGTGATATAAAAAGTGCAACACCACACTCTGAAAGCAGACAGGAGCATTTGCTTATGCACAGAACATGGGCACTTCTGAATTTTTTTTTTAATGTATGTATTTTTTTATATGTGAACTTTTGATAAGTGTGCATACAAGCTAGCTATAAAAGCCCTCGGGTTTGATTGGCAGCTTTAGCTTTTCTTCCATATATATATATATATTTTTTTTTTTTTATGTAAAGTTTTTTTTTCTCCCGCGATCCTCTCTGTGAGGAGGTGGTTTGCCAGAGCTGATTGTGTGCTTTCACGATGCTAGATTTCAGTCTAAAAATACCCACTGACTTCATTCTGCAGTCCCACTGTTCTGCTCTGGTACAAGTTAATAGCACACGTGGGAGATCTCCTCCTGGTACCTTTTTTCTCTGAGCTAGGAAGCTTCCATCTTAGAATGGCCATGTTGCAATGCCATGTCCAAAGGCCTACTAGACGTGAAAGCAGGAGATTAGTAACCCAGCGAAACCAATCAGAATTCATTTTTTTAACCTGATCTCTGCAGTAATACGGACTACAAGTCCAAATAATGTATTGTACACAACTTGCCTTTAAAATGTATTTATTTATTACAGGTACTTATATAGCACCATCAATTTACACAGCGCTTTACATATATATTGTATATTCACATCGGTCCCTAACCCTCAAGGGGCATACAATCTAAGGTCCCTAACTCACATACATACATACACATACTAGGGCCAATTTAGAGAGGAGCCAATTCACCTACTAGCATGTCTTTGGATTGTGGGAGGAAACCGGAGTACCCGGAGGAAACCCACGCAGGCACAGGGAGAACATGCAAACTCCAGGCAGGTGGTGCCATGATTGGGATAAATGCAGTGCATTCATAAAGTATTCAGACCCACTTCACTTTTTTCAGTTTTGCAAGTGTTGTTGCAAAGGGTCTGAATGCTTATGCCAATGTGATATTTTAGTTTTTCCTTGTTCATATATTTGCAAACATTTTTAAAATTCTGTTTTCACTTGTCATTATGGGGTACTGAGTGTAGATTGAGGGGAAAAAAATAATTTAAACAACTGTACTATCAGGTTACATGACAAAATTTTAAAAAAAGTGATGAACGTACTTTATATTTAGCGATTTATTAATGGATAAAGATCTGCATGATTGTATGTCCTCTATATCTTCTTGGACATCAGCTTTAATGTGTGAATCAGTGATGTCCTAATCCAGACTGCTATGATAATTGGTCACTACCCAGCAATCATTGGCAGTGAGTATGAGCTGTGCTATGTCTGTGCTCTTCCCCACATTCACTAACAAGCCACTTGATTTTCTTATGCAGTTTTGTACAGTAGAGTTCCTTTTTTTTTCTTTATTCATGTTTTAATACCGAAAAGCGGGGCCGCAATATGATCAGCTTTGTAAATAGTATGCGTTGCTCACCGTGTTCTGCTATGTTTGTACAAGCTCTTGAACTGCATATTGTACCAGTGGGAAATCGCCAAATTATGCTCATTGTCTTAGGAGAATTGTAGAATCCCTTTACAGACATTTACTTGATTCATATAGACTTTTGAATAGAATGTTTCCTCCATGGTAACAAGGAAAATTTGACCTTTTATAATTGGACAAAGTGGGTGCTTAGGATGCATTCACACTTGAGCGTTTTGTAGCTTGATGCTCGAAGCTCCAAAAAAGTGCAAACTTAAAAAAAAAAAAATCAATTGTTCTGTATGGTGCCTGTTCACATCTGTTCAGGTACCATAGAGAACAATTGATTTTTTACATTTTTTTTTTGGAGCTTCAAGCTATAAAACACTCGTGTGAATGCAGCCTAAAAGTGTTATTAATCCATAACAATAAAATCAGTCTGTATATGCAGTAAAGCATGCTTGGTATACTCCCTGTGAAGCCTAAGGGGTTAATCCTCCACATTGTGTAAAAAAAAAAAAAAAAAAAAAAAAAAAAAAAAAAAAAAAAGCTGTCTGATCCTGTGTTCTATGATTCTCCCAAGCCCCCAAATCCATCTGCTGATAGAACAGAGCCTTGGGGGCAAGCTGCACATGCTCAGTTAGGTGTGTATTACTAGAGAGTGATTTTTTTTTTTTTTTTTTCACCCGTGAGAATGCATGTGACCAGCACAGGGCCAATCAGCCCAGAGGGTCAGGGGTTATGCAGTCTCATAGGAAAGTCAGGGGAGAATGAAAACTCCTCCTTCAAGCTTTAATCAGTGCTCTGCTGGACACTGATAGGAGTCACAAGACTGCTTTTAACTGCCGATGAGAAAAGGTATCTAGCAGTTTTTATTTACTAAAATATTTGTATTTCCATGTTCTGTGTACTCTGGAAGACCAGTTATAGTGAATGCCGGGTTAAGTAATTTTATAGCCAATACAAGCAAAATGGCATAAGATAGTTACAGCAGAACTCTGGTGAAAAAGTATATAGTCCATTAAAAGATAATTTAAAAAAAAAAGATTGAATAAAGATTGTACTGATCTTCATGGCACACATAAAGTCCCATTTGCCTTTCCCCACCCTTGTTGGGTAGTAAAGGGCATCCAATTTGTAATTTTAAAAAAGCTTTTTTGCTTCAGTGCTCACTTTCAATGGTTGTCTTTTGGAGTACTTTTTTTTTTTTTTTTCTCTCTCTCTCTCTTCTTCTTTTACCACTAGATATCCTCACTTCTCAGTTGAATGACAGCCACAGTCATTAGATCAATTCCTACGAGTCTAGATTGTCAGCTCAGTGATCAGCTCATCTCTGTCACTCTGCCTTTTTCCTCCTTTAAGCATGCTCCTTGTGCTCCTTTTTTCCTCTCCAACTCTAAGCTCTGCTGTACAGTAGACTGCAATACCAGGTCAAATGCAGATACATTGCTTGTATATAAAAAATGAATACAGAGCTGCATTTATTTGTCTTGAATACTAATTAAAAAATAATTGAAAGTTCTAAAGCCAAGACTTTTTACACTTTTAATTAATTCCTTGTATTAAGGTAAAAAATGTCCCAGTAGCAGTATCGCCCCCTCAACCTCCTAAATACTCGCTCAATCCAGCACTGTATCTGTCTGTAGCTGCTCTCTCCCTGCATTCACAAGACAGAGAGGCAGCAGTGGGAGTCATTGGATCCTGCAGCTGTTAGTCAAATCCTGTGAGCAGAGAGTGGGGAAGGTAGGGCTGAGCCATGCTGTGTGCATCTATAGATGCACACAGCCTGTCTCAGGAGCAAGCCTGCACATCTGAAAGCGGCGTGCTTCGGCGACAGAGAAGGAGCCAAGAGGTACAGCGGGGGACCCCAGATTAGGAGTTTCGGAGCAGCTCTGTGCAATACTATTGCACAGATCAGGTAAGTTTGTCATGTTATTTTAATAGAAAAAAAAGCCTTTGTGACTGCTTTACAAAATCTTTGCAAAATGTCAGAAAACGTGTGTTTGTTTTTTTTTTTTTTTTTGTTAACATCGAACAGTCCTGCAGATTTTTCTTGTGCTAAAGTTGTAGAAATGTATGTAAACCCAAATCACAGACCTAATAATGTATAGGCATATGTTTGGAATCCAGACATGATCTAGGCCATTCACAGTCTTTGAAAAGCATGAAATGCTAAAGTTTACCTTCTCCATGCAACTTGTCCAGGATGGAGCAGAGCGATTATGATTGGCCAGCACTGTCAGAGCATTGCTTTGGTCCGTCCTGGAAGCACTGAACAAAGAAGAGGGAGAAGAGTGGGGGGGGGGGGTTCCTTACCTGATGAGAGGGCACTGACAGCTCATCACTCAAAGGTAAGAACAGAGACCAGGGGTGTGGTCGGCAGGGTTTATAGTGTGGGTTTATGGTGTTAGTTCACCTTCACGTTTTTTTCTGTAAGGGCGAGCTAACTAAAGGTGAAAGCAATAGAAAATTCAGGTTTTGGGTTGTGCCCAGAAGGAGAATAGTAGAGAGACTTATTCCAATGAGGACACTAGTTCTGGTGACCCTGTCGAAAACCAGGGATTCCCTTGCTTTAAGGGGCTTTCTCTCTCTTCCTGTTTTGTGTATGGGAATAGGAAGTGAAGGGGACTCTTCCCAATGGGAAACAGATGACAAAAAAAAACCTTACAGGGGTTATAACCCTCTCTTACTCTTCAAAATAAAAAAAAAAGTTTTGTCTTTTTTAGTTCTACTTTAATTACCTTTTATGATGTCTTCTGCTAGAGGTTTCAATGGCGTAGGTTTTTAATGCATAATTTTTTTTCTTCTATTTAGGATTGGACAATGCCACTCTGTCCTCACCAAGCTGCTCTACTGGAGCAACTCCCAGTACGACAAAAACCTCTAACCGAAATACAGCGCCATCTGCCGGTGAGAAAGATGAGGGCAACAAGAAAAAGGTTCGGAGGCAGTGGGAGTCCTGGAGCACAGAGGACAAAAACACCTTCTTTGAGGCCCTTTATGAAGTGAGTGCTGTTTTATGTGCCTTTTTGTCAATTTAAATACTCAAAGCAAACTCACCCATCCATCCATGACTTCATGATTTATTTTGCTGAGAAATCACTTTGAAAAACACCGCTCCTCCACCCCCTAGCATTCCAGGCCATGGCCATCTTGAGTAAGGGCAGATGATACATGTAGCGTTGACTTCTGGAATCCATCTGCCCTTAGTTCAAACATACAATTACGAGGGTGTGCTTAGCTGAGAAGCCCCTCCTCCCTTTCAGAAGAACCCTGGGATGTATGACATCATTTGCCTGTGCAAAAAAAGTAACTGAAGAAACATTAATAAAAATTTTTTAAAACCGGTAAATATAATATATGTTCCTTTTCTATTTACTAATGCAAGCAACAAAGGATTAAAAATAGCCACTGTTGATTGAGAGAGTGACTTTCTACTTTTTAAGGACCATTTCACACAGGTGGCAAAAGGGTGGTAAAAACAGGCAGTTGATTCACATTTTTGCAGCCTCCCCACCACCCACCGAAATCCTAACATTGCAGCCGGGCAGTGTTTTACACTTTCCATATCCACAAGCAAAGGTAAATTTAAGTTGGATTGCGACCGTTAAAAAGTGGCACTCGTATGCGAGCCAGCTGCTTGGTTGCGGCATGGTATACAACATGGTATTTTATACAAGTTGCTTCCACATGTGTGCTCCCTTAAAAACTACATGTGCTAAATTTTTATTTTTCTAATAAAGACCTAATATAAAAAAAAATAAAATCAGAGGAAAGATACAAAAATAAGTGAAAAATACAGGGACAGCACAGCAAGAAAAAGTAAGCAATTATGAAATAAATAAACCAAATCATTTAAATGTTAAAAGCATATTTTTTTTTTTGTTTATGGTCTTGAGTAAGAAACCTAGGTATGGGAAACACTGATGGCTGTTTGCAGGGACTACATAGTAAGCACTAAAGAGATGCATTCAGCCCCCAGGCCACAAGCTTGGCACAGCAGCGCATACATTTGATGCACAAGGGTTTTTCTTACCTACTATTTATATAGCTCTACTACCCATATGGAAGAAAAATGTATTTGAAAAATATTCTTCCCCAATATACTACAATTTTGGCCATATTCAAAATATATATATATACACATACACACTGTATGTTGAAATGCGTTTTTATTACAAAATATATGAAAATTATTTTTAAAAATACATATTTTTTAAATATATTCTTCAGATTTTTTTTTTTTTTAATAATTTTAACATATATTTCTACATATATTTGTAAATGCATTCCAAAAATGTAGATTTGTATTTTTAAAGACATACAGTATTTTTGAAAATGTACTTTTAAAAATATTTTTCATATATTTTGTAATAAAAGCGCATTTCAACATACAGTGTGTGTGTGTGTATGTATATATATATATATGAGTATGGGTAAAATGTAGTATTTCAAATATATATATTTTTTCCCCATGTGGCTATCAAACTTCAAACCACCCTTTATCGCATTTTATCTATTTTTGTTTGACCAGATGTGTTATTCTTTTAATTCTTTTTTAGTATAGGGTTGCTGTCAGAGCGCATATACTATAGGTGGTCACTTTTTTTTAGCACTGCTGAGTGATGGAGCCACATCAAACAATAATTGTCGCTGCGGCTAGTAGTATTGTAGCAGGACATGGTTGAGGCAAACCTCATTTTGCATCTGTTCTTTCACTCTTTAGCATGGGAAGGATTTTGAAGCCATTCAGAACAACATCGCCCTCAAGTACAAAAAGAAAGCCAAGCCAGCCAGCATGGTAAAGAACAAGGAGCAGGTCCGCCACTTCTACTATAGAACATGGCACAAAATCTCCAAGTACATAGATTTCAACAATGGTGAGTGTCCTCTGCTTATTATTTTCTTTCCATACTTTAAACACTTTTGTATTTCTTTTCACAGTATTTAAAATGAACCTGTGTTTTGCCCGTGCATCCCTGCCATTAATATAAATATTGCCAAGTTGACATACCTGTAAAAGAAGATTGAATACTTACCTTTTCACTGCTTGTCACGAGACTCCGTTCTATTAAAGCAGAACTATAAGCAAAACATTTTTTTTTTCTCATTTTGCAATACAGTAAGGGAGGGTTATAACTAGTGGTGCACCAAAATGAAAATTCGGGTGCCGAAACCGAAAATTCAAAATGCACTTGACCGAAACCAAAATGTGCAGTTTTTAAACATGAATATATATTTTTTGGAAAAAAATACACTTTGATTAAAAAAAAACAATATATACCCCAATTGTTTTGTAAAATATGCAAGAGGATGTTACGGCAAGTAAATACCCAACATGTCACGTTTTAAAATTGCGCACGATCGTTGAATGGCGTGAAACTGCGGTGCTTAAAAATCTCCATGGGTGATTCTTTAAAAATTTCTACAGGTTAGCAGTGTAATGTTACAGAGGAGGTCTAGTGCGAGAATTACTGCTCTTGCTTCGACGTTCGTGGCGATACCTCACGTGTGTGGTTTGAACAACATTTACATATGTGGGAATGCCCTACGTATGCGTTCACCACTATGTGCGAGCACGGGGGGACGGGGGCACTTTAAACTTTTTTTTTTTTTTTTAAATGTATTTAATGTTTTTTTTTGTTATTTTTATTTTTGCACTGTTTCTTTAAAAAAAAAAAAACCAAACTGTAATCACTTTGATTCTTATCACAAGAAATGCATGCATCCCTTGTGATAGAAATAATTAGTGACAGGTTCTCTTTATAGTGAGATATGGGGTCAATAAGACCCCACATCTCTCCACTGCAATGTAAAGCATTGAATTAAAAAAAACATTGATCTAGTGCTTTTAAGAGGGAAAAAAAAATATGGCTGGAAGTGACATCGCTCCAGTGCTCCAAGGGCATACAGATGTGCGCCGGCCATCTTTCCTTCTCTCATCTCTATGCGCAACGCCGGGATCGATGGTTTCTCAGTTAAGACTGTACTACCGAGCGGTGGCGGGCGGGCGGCTTTGAGGGGCTGGGTTTTTTCGGCACCTGTATTGTTGCTTTTTTTCATTACAGCCGAAAGGGGTGTTTTCGGCTGAAATGTTTCGGCAACCGGAATTTCGATGCATCCCTAGTTATAACTGAGGTTTATTTTTGCCAACAGAGTCGCTTGGGGTAGATTTACCTTCACTTCCTGTCCCATAGCTGAAAGAAAGTGATAGCAGATCCCTGCAAATTAAAGGAAATTCCTTAGGGACCCCCAGGTCTCCAGATCTAGTGTCCCCATTGGAAAAACTCCCCTCTATTTCTTTTCTGGGGACAACCCAAAATTTGGGGTTTCTTTTGCTTTCACTTTCCCTCTGACCATCATGTCCTTACCAGACTCGGTAGTGACATGGGGGTCAGCAGGAGGAATCAGCAAGAGCTATAAAGGGCCCTGATATTGACACCCTCTGAAGACCTTAGAACAAGGTTTCTACTAAGCAGAGCAAATAGTTGTGTGGGCATCGGGAATGGTAAGTATTTACAGCCATCCTTTGCTGATGTTGTCCCCTGCCCCTCTGTTCAGCCATCGGGAGTGAAGGTTAGTTCAGCAGAGCTACTTGTCTACACCCCTGGAATATACTGCATATACTGGCAGGTTTAGCCATCCTTCTGGCTTTGTACTGTATATCTTGAGAACTCAATCAAAAATGCTTCTGCTTTTGAGTTCTCGTCTATGCCCACTTTCTTTGACCATTATCAGGAGCATCTTTCCCTCTCTCTGAAAGGGACCCAAAAACTTAGTTCTGGACATTTCACCTTCTAAGTGCCTCAAATGAAGTGGCCAGGGGATGATTCAGCTTATGACAATGCACCAGTAAATAAAGTATTACTAAAGGCAAAACGTACTTTTAGTTTTGGATAAAGTGAGAGTAAAGGAAAATTCCAAATTCTGGATTGACCTCAGAACGGTAATAGAGGGGGGATCTTTCAGTGGGGACATATTCTGACACACCAGGATTCTTTCACTTTGGAGGGATTTTCTCTAACTTTCTGTTTTTGGATTTGGGACAGGAAGTGAAGAGAAATCTCCCCAATGGAACACAGATGAAAAAGAAAATGACTGAGGTTATACCCCTCTCTTACTCCATCCAAATTGAAAAAAAAAAAAACAAACAAAAAAAGTTTTGCCTTTTAGTTACATTTTAAGATACAAATTTTGTGTGCATTAACCAGTCTATTATTTTTTATTTTAAAAATCATTTGAAACCAATCCTAACCATGTTTTCTATTGTTCCACTACCCCCTCCCTCCTAGATTGTAAGCTTGAAAGAGTAGGGCCCTCTTACCCCTCGTACGCTGTCTGTTTTTGTTGTACTGTGCCATGTATTGTCCCCCCTATTGTACAGCGCTGAGCAAACCCTTTGGCGCTATATAAACTCGATGTAATAATAATAATAATGTTTCTTTCGTTTAAAGAATGGATTGGATCAAAAGACCCAATCTACAGTGATCACACAACCTATGTTCTTCTTCGCTATTCTATATGACAGCAGTGGAATGTTTTGTTCTGTAATGCAAAATGCCTTAATACTTCAAGACATATGAAGAACTATAAACAAAAATATACTAGCATTTTTCCACTCATGACACATGTGTTTAATTTTTTTTTTTTCCCAGTATTTCCTTGTGGTTTTAAGAAGTCATCACAGGAGCTCTATGGCCTCATCTGCTATGGGGAGCTCCGGAAAAAAATTGGCGGATGTAAGTTTTTGTTTGTTTTTTTTTTTTTTTTTTCTTGGTGTAGAGGCAATGCAAACATGGAAAAGAATAAGATGACGTGATGCCAATATATTTTAGTATTAGGTAGCTTAACAACCATAATTTGTGGAATAACGTTTTCAGACATGGTTCCTTGTTCTGAGAAACTGGCAGTGTGCAGTCCTAGTTCTGAACCAATCCGTGTGCTTCCTGCTCATGTGATCTCTTTGACAGACAGTGATGGTGAAAACACTTGCAGGCTAAACATATTTATTGGTATACAAAGTTTTGCAGCATGCAGAGGTTTCACTTGCTCTCCCATTCTTTTTCTCTTTTCTCTCTCTTTCTCTTTCATACACACTTACACTCGAAGTAATCTGGTACACAGCAGGGTTTATATGGTAAATTTTTATCACGTGACGATAACCATAAGTACCGTTGAAAAGCTTTGCTTTATATAGATGCCATGTGGTGGTCATGCCACTAGCGAGTCTATGTTCCTAAAGTTTTTTTCCTTGTAGGCATGGATGATAAGAATGCGGCCAAGCTGAATGAGCTGATACAGTTAGGGTGAGTATAAAATGTTTCCTGGTACCTGATATCATATGACTTTCCATTGTTCCTCGTGCATTCCATAAATTCAACCTTGTTGTTGGTACTGGTCTTTGGGTTTAATGGTTGTTGTTTTGTTTTTGTTTTTTGTTTTTTTCAAAGCCGTCTTAGCCAAAACTTTTTGTAGGGGTAAGCAACAAGTTCACTTAAAGCGGCGTTCCACCTGGGGAAAAAAAAAAGTCAGCAGCTACAAAAACTGTAGCTGTTGACTTTTAAAATAGAGACACTTACCTGTCCCTTGGTCCAGCGGTGTCCTCACAACCGCTGGTTTCACCGGCTGTCTTCTCTCCCTGGCACCGGCATCTTCAGTGTGGGCCCCCGTTGTGACCATTTGAGGCTTCACAGCCAGGTGCCCACTGCACATGCACGAGAAGCGCTGTGCTTTGTTAATGGCCCTGTAGTCTTCTGGGACCTGTCACGTGTCCCAGAAGACTATGGGGAGGGAAGGTAGGAGGACAACTTCCGCTTCCGATCACCTAGGCGATCGCAGGGGAAGTGGGAGCGGGTACCTTTCAAATTCGGGTACCCGCTCCCCAAAGGTGCCAGTCCTTAATGGGGAGCGGGGGGACAAAGGCTTTAAAGTGTAACTCCAGGCAAAAATCGTTTCAATACTGTTGTGTATTCCTAAAGATTACCTCTATATATGTGCTCGTGAAAATCCCTCAACTTCCAGCGGTTCTTACCTGCTGATCCTGCCAGTATTCCTGTGTTGACCGCACTTCCTTTAGAAAAGGACTAGCACTGCAAGGTCATTGCTGAAATTCCAGTAGCTTGGTAACCTTCCATCTCAAGCTTGTTCCCTAAGGAACATAGGACTGCGTAGACATGCTGGGGCTTCCTCTAAGATTCAGGCTTTGCCACTGTGTCACTGTTCACCTGTTCTGTCAAGAGAGAGTGAGTTGAGGAGTAGCTGTCCTTGCAAGGACTGTTGGACAGTGCAGTCTGGAACAGAAGAAGGAAGTCACGCTCAAAGCCCCGCAAAAAAACCTGTGACCACAAGAATACCTTTGCAAAATTTATGGAAATGCATGTATAAGAGTGTAGTATCATCCTTTCCCTACACTGTCATATGTGTAGCTTTGATATCTATTTTACATTTTTAGGCATGCCCAAACGTATAATAAGAATCAATGGCTGATGACAATTCACACATGTATTTTATTAGAGCTGAAACTTCATGCGCTAAGTACCAATCTTCAGGAGTAAAAAATTTCAAGAAGCCAAATAAAAGTGTTGCATCAGATTACACTTTTCTCAGCCTTGTGGATAAAGTAAAGGGAGATCATTTTTGACTGGTTCCAGGTCACTGTGTTCATGCATTGCGTTGTGCTGTATGTTGGAGTTTTATTCGCTGGCCTCATAGTTATCCATCAGGTGTCTTTACTCTGTAGCTCAACATTTCCAGGTGTAAGTACTGCTAGTTGCTAGACCAGGCTGTCACTGATGGCTCTGATCCCCACTTTTGATCAGGAATCAATCAGCTTTTTTCCCAGTAATGTGATCACAATGACTGCCATGAAATGAGGTTTGCATGAAAGCTGCCAAAGAGTTAAATATAAGAGCTCCTCTATTGCAGGGACCTGCAGAGTCACTTTAGATGGCACTGCTAAATTAGCTCTGTACATCTAGATTTCAATGTTCTGTTGTATCACATGAAATGCGATTTATAGCGTTCACTGGTATCACAGTGCATCCAGAAAGTATTCACAGCGCTTAACTTTTGCCACATTTTATTATGTTACAGCCTTATTCCAAAATGGATTAAATTAATTTTTTTCCTCAACATTCTACAAACCATACTCCATAATGAGAACGTGAAAGAAGTTAGTTTGAAATGTTTGCAATTTATTAAAAATAAAACACACATGTACATACGTATTCACAGCCTTTGCCATGACACTCAAAATTGAGCTCTGGTGCATCCTGTTCCCACTGATCATCCTTGAGATGTTTCCACAGCTTGATTGGAGTCCACCTGTGGACATGATTAGGAAAGGCATAAACCTGTCTATATAACGTCCCACAGTTATTCCTCATGCACACGGGACGTTTTTACAGCTGCTGTTTTTGGCTTTTGGCGGTTTTCTTTCTACAGCCAGTAAACTCCCCAGCATGTTAACCTATGTGTCCATACACACACATAGAATGCAATCAGCGTTTTTTTTGGCTCTAAAAAAACCCCCCCAGAATTAGTGGGTTTCTAGAGGAGTTTTTTTAGCTGTAAAAACACTCTTAACTCTGAAAAACTTGACAAAACGTGGTAAACCAGTGTTTTTGGACTTTTCTTGAGAAAAAAATATTTCTTTTTTTGGTTAAAAAAAAACACTAAAAACCTGCAAATGCGGCAAAATGCCGCTAAAAGCTAAAGCAAAAATGCTGAAAAACGTGCCTTTACACAGCTAACGTTACCAGCATTATTAAAACTCCCAGTGTTCATGGAGCCTTATAAGTGCATGTCCGAGCACAAACCAAGCTATGAAGTCCAAGGAATTATCCGTAGACCTCCGAGACTGGATTGTATCAAGGCACAGATCTGAGGAAGGGTACAGTAAAATGTCTGCAGCATTGAATGAGCATTGATGAGCACAGTGGCCTCCATCATCCGTAAATGGAAGAAGTTTGGAACCACCTGGAATCTTCCTAGAACGGGCTGCCTGGCCGAAATGAACAATCAACAGAGAAGGGCCTTAGCCAGGGAGGCAAACAAGCCACCCGATGGTCACTCTGAAAGAGCTCCAGCGGTTCTCTGTGGAGAGCGGAGAACCTTACAGAAGAACTACCATCTCTACAGCACTCCACCAATCAGGCCTGTATGGTAGAGTAGCCAGACGGAAGCCACTCCTCGGTAAAAGGCAAATGGCAGCCCACCTGGAGTTTGCCAAAAGGCACCTGAGGAACTCTCAGACCATGAGAAACAAAACTCTCTGGTCTGATAAAACAAAGATTGAACTATTTGGTCTAAATGCCAAGCGTCATGTCTGGAGGAAACTAGCACCGCTCACCACCTGGCCAATGCCATCCCTACAGTGAAGCATGGTGGTGGCAGCATCGTGCTGTGGGGATGTTTTTCAGCGGCAGGACCTGGGAGACTAGTCAGGATCGAAGGAAAGATGAATGTAGCAATGCACAGAGACCTCCTTGATGAAAACCTGCTCCAGAGTGCTCTGGACCTTAGACTGGGGCAACAGTTCATCTTTCAACAGGACAACGACCCTAAGCACACAGCCCACATAACAAAGGAATGTCCTGCAGTGGCCCAGCCAGAGCCCAGACTTGAACCTGATTGAACATCTCTGGAGAGATCTGAAAATGGATGTGCACCGACGCTCCCCATCCAACCTGATGGAGCTTGAGAGGTACTGCAAGGAAGAATGGAAGAAAAAGCCCAAAATAAGTGTGCTAAGCTTGTAGCATCATACTCCAAACGACTTGAGGCTGTAATTGGTGCTAAAGGGGCTTCAAGAGAGTGTTGAGCAAAGGCCGTGAATAGTTATGTACATGTTTTTTTTTTTTGTTTTTTTTTTTTTAGTTTTTTATTTTTAACAAATTGCAAACATTTAAAAACAAACTTTTTTCACATTGTCATTAGGGGGTATTGTTTGTAGAATGTTGAGGAAAAAAAATGTATTTAAATAATTTTGTAATAAGGCTGTAACATAAAATGTGGCAAAAGGTAAGTGCTGTGAATACTTTCTGGATGCACTGTGTGTGTACACACACACACGCGATATATTTAAAACGTCTACACAAAGGTATATCATTTCTGAACTTTTTCCACCTTTTTAATGCGACCTATAATCTGTACAACTCAATTGAAAAACAAACTGAAATCTTTTAGGGGGACAAAGTAAACATTAAAAAACAAAAATAATAGGTTGTGTAAGTGTGCACACCCTCTTATAACTGGGGATGTAGCTGTGTTCAGAATTAAGCAATCGCATTCAAAATCATGTTAAATAGGAGTCAGTACACACCTGCCATTATTAAAAGTGCCTCTGATTAACCCCAAATAAAGTTCAGCTGTTCTAGTAGGTATTTACATTTTCTTAGTCGTATCCTACAGCAAAAGCCATGGTTCGAAGAAAGCTTCCAAAGCAACAGAGGGATCTCAATGTTAAAAGGTATCAGTAAGGAGAAGGGTACAAAAGAATTTCCAAGGTATTAGATATGCCATGGAGCACAGTGAACACAGTCATCATCAAGTGGAGTAAATATGGCGCAACAGTGACATTACAAAGAACTCTACGTCCCTCCAAAATTGGTGAAAAGACGAGAAGAAAACTGGTCTGGGAGGCTGCCAAGAGGCCTAGATCAACATTAAAGGAGCTGCAGGAATATCTGGCAAATACTGGCTGTGTGAACAATCTCCCGTATTCTTCATATGTCTGGGCAATGGGGTGGAGTGGCAAGATGGAAGCCTTTTCTTACAAAGAAAAACATCCAAGCCAGGCTACATTTTGCAAAAACACATGTGAAGTCTCCCAAAAGCATGTGGGGAAAATGTGTTATGGTCTGATGAAACCAAGGTTGAACTTTTTTGGCCATAATTCCAAAAGGATATGTTTGGTGCAAAAACAACACTGCACATCACCAAAAGAACACCTTACCCACAGTGAAGCATGGTGGTGGCAGCATCATGCTTTGGGGCTATTTTTCTTCAACTGGAACTGGGGCCTTAGTCAAGGTAGAGAGAATGATGAACAGTTCCAAATACCAGTCAATATTGGCACAAAACCTTCAGGATTCTGC
The DNA here is from genome assembly GCF_062004578.1 of Staurois parvus. Taxonomy (NCBI): domain Eukaryota; kingdom Metazoa; phylum Chordata; class Amphibia; order Anura; family Ranidae; genus Staurois; species Staurois parvus. The sequence continues at coordinate 16,114,929 of NW_028317814.1, read as the reverse complement.
TAGAAAGCTGAACATGAAGAGGAACTTCATCTTTCAGCATGACAACGACCCAAATACATCCAAATCAACAAAGGAATGGCTTCACCAGAAGATGATTAAAGTTTTGGAATGGCCCAGCCAGAGCGCAGACCTGAATCCGATTTGAAAATCTGTGGGGTGATCTGAAGAGGGCTGTGCACAGGAGATGCCCTCGCAATCAGACAGATTTGGAGTGTTTTTGTAAGGAAGAGTTGGCAAATATTGCCAAGTCAAGATGTGTCATGCTGATAGACTCATACCCAAAAAGACTGAGTGCTGTAATAAAATCAAAAGATGCTTCAACAAAGTATTAGTTTAAGGGTGTGCACACTTATGCAACCATATTATTTTAGTTTTTTATTTATACTTCACTCCAAATTTCAGTTTGTCATTCTACAGTTTGTAGGTTATATTAAAGGTGGAAAAAGTTCTGAAATCGTTTATCTTTCTCATTTTTTTATATCACAGAAACCTGACGTTTTAACAGGGGTGTGTAGACTATATATATTATTATTATTATACAGGATTTATATAGCGCCAACAGTTTGCTCAGCGCTTTACTATATATATATATATATATATATATATATATATATATATATATATATATATATATATATATATATATATATATATATATATATATAGCCCAAACTTAAATACAATAAGGTTTAACAATAAAGCATCTCTGTAAATGATGCTGCATGAATGTTGTCATTCCAACTTGTCTTCTTTTGGACATGTGCTATAAAGGGTTCAGTGCATTGTCTGCATTATTGGTAGGACATACAGACAGTTTTAGTACATTGCTTGTTTATTTTCATCTATTGGTTTTTAAAATTCTTTTCACAGAGCAACTACTGTGCGGTACAAGGGAAGGAACTTGCGGATTAAGGCTCCAATGTGTCGAGCGTTGAAGAAACTTTGTGACCCTGAAGGAAAGACAGGTAACACTTACCAGCCTATCTGCTCAAACCCAAAGGGGTTGATTTACTAAAACTGGAGAGTGCAAAATGTGGTGCAGCTGTGCATGGTAGCCAGTCAGCTTCTAACCTGTTCAAGTAAACTTTTGACAAAACAAACCTGGAAACTGAATTCTTTACAGAACTGCCCCAGATTTTGTACTCTCCAGTTTTAGGAAATCAACCCAAAGTGTTGCCTTGATACAGAGAATGCAGCTGTTTGTTGAGTAGGCTAATCGTCAATTTACAGTAACATGACCCAAGCCTTCCTTTGCTATACATTTTATATTATAAAGCACCATGAACAGGTCAGTGTGAGAGTAAAGTGAATCTGTAATCCAGTTTAACCGGTTCCCTACTGCGCTATAGCCGAAAGACGGCTACAGCGCGGTTGTTTAGTTCTGAGAGGAAGTTCATGGGCATCCTCCCTGAACACGCCCCCAGCGGCACGGACACAGCTGATCACGTGATACAGTAAACGGCCAATCACAGCGGCCTTTTACCAAATGATCAGCTGTGTCCAATGACAAAGCAGATTACCGGGTAACTAGAGTTGCCGGTTTTTTATAGTACTTTCCTCACGCTGTCACAGCATGAGGAAAGTACTACCGATAACCGGCAATTGTCAGAAAAGTGATTGGCACTGATGATCAGTGCCGCCCATCTGTGCCACCCACCTGTGCCCTGCTGTGCCACCCAGCAGAGCCACCAATCGGTGTCCAGCAGTGCCGTCACTCAGTGCCACCCATCAGTGCAGCATCATCAGTGCCAGCTCGTCAGTGCCTGTCAGTGCCGCCTGTCCGTGCCACCTCATTAGTGCACATCAGTGCCGCCTATCAGTGAAGGAGAAAAATTACCTGTTTGCAAAATTTTATAATAGAAACAAAGAAAAACTTTTCTTTCTTTTTTTTTTTTTTTTTTTTTTACTTTGTTGCTCTTTTTCTGTTTATAGCTCAAAAAATAAAGCACCCAGTGGCGATTAAATACCACCAAAAGAAAGCTCTATTTGTGTGGAAAAAAATTATAAATGTTGTATGACCGCGCAATTGTCATTCAAAGTGTGACAGCGCTGAAAGCTGAATATTGGCCTGGGCAGGAAGGGGGTAAAAGTGCCCAGTAGGCAAGTGGTTAAACCTTTGATTTTAAACTGAACCTTTTGGGGGGATTTTTTTGTTTTTTTTCCCAAATGCTTTCAGGCTGCTTAAATAAATAGATAGTAAAGGAAATGTCCGTATTCTCCTTCTGACAGCAGCAGACTAGAGATCCAGACTTCTTCTCTCACATAGAATTCCACAATCTGGATCTCCAGCAGTCTGACACACCACCTACACATTACTGCATCAACGCTGCTCAGGGAGCACAAGTGTTACTTGGAGCACAGTATTTTGGGCTGTATAGGCAATGTGTCAGAACCCTGCAGAACCAAACCACTGCACTTGATGTAAGATTTCCAGCATGCTGCCAGCACAGGAGATACAGCAAAGGCTACAGCACACTAGAACATTGAAAAAAAAAAAAATGCATGCTTGACATTTTAGGCAGCCTGACTACATCACTATAATAATAAAAAACAAGGTTCATTGAGGTTAAAGTCTTGCCTATTGCTGGTATTACCTTTTTTATTGTCCAGAAAGCCTTTTCTGTGCCCCACTTTCATTTAGCTGTGCTTTTGTACTGGGGCCTGCCATGATTATTAAACTACATTCACTGCCATCCCCCGTCTATAGTGCCCTTGCTAGTCACTGGGACAATCTCACTGCACGGTGGAAAAACATTGAGTATACATTTTGTTTTGTTTTTTTTAAACCCCGAAACTTCTCTTTTAAAGTAGTTTGTTACTGCCCACACACTGAGTAGTTTTTGATTGTAGAAGTGGGAGACAAAAACATAGAGTGTAAAAAAGCTTCTCTAAAGAAACAGGATTTTTAAAGAACACTTAAAATGGTGTGATGAGATTTATTTGCGTCTCGGAGGTGGGTTGTTTGTGTGGTAAGCTGCATGAATTCCATTTCATCCTACAATTGACTGCCTACATAGAAATTGGATGCATGTCTGTGTTTTTTTTTTTTTTTTTTCCTGGCTTCAGCTATTGGATTGATTTTATAACTTATCATTTTCCAGGCCTGAGTGATGAAGAGGATCAGAAACCAGTGCGATTGCCTCTGAAGGTACCCATAGAACTTCAGCCAAGGAGTAACCAGGCCTGGGCACGTGTACAGAGCCTGGCACAGAATCCACGCCTCAGGTATGGGAATGGATCGAAGACATTGGTTAAAGTTACTGCCTTTGTGTATTTCTCCAAGGGGAATTACAATGATATTGGGTACATTTTATTTACAGCCTTACTCTGAGCTCTAGGCTTTCCCTTTTGTGGCCCCTGCCAAAAGTATATTTTTTTTACTTTTTTCTGATGTCTTCTGGCAGGTCACATGACCTGCAAGATCGCCTTCCTCCTTGGTCTTCAGTGGTGGGCAAGGGAGATTGCGGGTAAGCTAGAGTGTTATGCTCGCACCCCATCTAGGTCCCGAGCCGCTGATGAAATGCCTAGTGAGAAGGGGGCCACAGACACACTGGATACAGCCTATGTATCGCAGCAAGACCATCCATTGCAGGAGGGAGATGGGGCAGAAGCAGCAGTGCCATTATGTGAGACAAAGGGAGAAGTGATGCAGCCAGGCAGTTCACATGCTGCTACTGAACCAACCCTGGCAGATGTGTTTCTAGCAGTACAAACTTGTAATACCTCCCTGCAAGTCCTAACCAACCAGGTCCTGAGTATTAAAGAAGACATAACAGTTGTCCGTCAGGACTTACAAAAAATAAGTGAATGTACCATTGTGCTGGAGGGAAGAGTAAGCTCAGTGGAGGATGATAATGGCCCCATGAAAGATGAACTACAACATACCAGAGCTAAGATGGTCAATCAAGAATATAGGCTGGAAGATATGGAGGATAGGCAAAGGAGGAATATTGCCAATATCCTTGGCCAATCGGGGGACGTATTGAGGTAAAACACCCAGCTGATTATATTGAAAAATGGCTAATTGCACTATTTGATAGAGAAAGTTATACTGCCACGTTTGCTGTGCAACAAGCTTATAAAATACAGGCATGCCCATTACCTCTTGATCATCTCCCACTCTTTTTTTTTTTTTTGTCTTGAAACTACTCAATGATAAGGACAAATCTATAAACCTCACACTGGCTTGTAAGTAGAGGAATATTGAATGTCATGGAGCAAAGATCTCCTCCTTACCCAGTTTTTCGGTGGAAGTGCAGATTCAGCGTGCAAAGTACACAGATGTTAAAAAATGGCTCTGAGCCCTGCAGCTTCCATATGCAATGCTCTGTTCAGCTAAACGCAGGGTTGTGTATGGAAAAACCTTGCAATTTATTTGGTATTCCGGGTGCTGCAGGATCCTGGTTAGATAGAAGTGAACAGAGGATTCCCTCCAGAAATAAAGTCTCTTCGCTTCTGAATAAGTTACTTATAGCCTCGAATTCTGCTGTTTTAGGTGTGTAGCCCCTGTATACCCGTCAACATGTTTTGGTCTTTCAGAATATGACGCTTTGCGGTTTTTAGTTGGACTCACTTTTGGGCCACGGGTTCTCTCCCCAGCAGTGTTCCTGAGAGGAAATATTGGTTTATAGTTTGCGTGCGTTTTTTACTCGTTGTTTTTTTTTTTTTTCTGCAAGGTTTTGCTGAGGTTTTTTCTAAGTCATGTGCTTACGGGTCCATGTATACCAGCTATATTCATGTTCTACCTTTTACCATTAGGAGTTGTTTGGGGCACTCTAGCCCTGTACCTTTTGCTGAAACAGTCGCTAATTTGCTTAGGCATAATCTGGATACTGTCACATGCTGTACTTTTCCCTTTTGGGGGAGATTATGGGACACATCCATACCAACTAGAGTTGGGTACTCCTACCATCATAAACAATTTGGACAATGTCTACGCAGAGAATTGTGATCTCATGGAATGTTATGGCCCTAGGAGATTCAAGTAAAAAACAGGTGGTTGGTCGGGAGGGGGTTTAGGTGTTTTGGATAATAATCTGAAGTCCATTCCTTTGGACCCTGGTCAGAAGCTAATTTCTAGATGCTATGTGGCTTTGGCTTTTAGTACTTCTAAGTTGGTGAGGAGGGCCAGAGATCATTGGTCTGCTGTTGTGCCGGAGTTGACAGGCAGTGGAGGGAGCTGCTTCACACTTATTTGTCTACGGTAATTGCAGCTATTGATACTGAATGCTACAAATACAGTTCTTGCATCAGACTTACTATATGCCTCTACGGTTGTTTCACATGCGGAAAAGGTACTCAGCGCTATGTCGCACATTTCAGTTCTTTGAAGGCACTTTTATACATATGACTTGGGAGTGTCCAAAAGGTCAGGCCTCTCTGGTCTCAGGTGACAAAGTTTATGGCTGACAATTTTGACTTCCCAAACATATATAACCCCCTTTTATGTTTGCTGGGTAACTAGTTACAAAATATTTAGTTATGGACTTTGTGTGGACATATAGAAGAGAAAAACTTCTTTTTTATGCACCGTTAAAAAATCTATTACACAACATTAAAAATTACTCCCCACATAGGGGTTCAAAGATTCTGATTAGCTTTCACATGTGGGCTCCACTCATTTCAGGAATCCTTCAGGAGCACATGTGACAGAATCCGTAAACTGGAACCCACTCCTAATCTTTAATAGAGTAACATGAGCTGGTAGGATAGGTTGGAATTCATAGGGTGCTCATGTTGCCCATAGAGGTGCAAATGAGTAAGCCAAGGTGAATCCACTACCTCTCATGTGGGAAATTCAGATACATTCAGTAAACAGCCACTGGTACACAAATTCTTAAAATGGAAGGACCAACTTCACATTGGGGAAGCATCCAGACCTAATGTAAGTAAGTCACCATAAAGACAGCATGGTAGTCCAAAGTAGTCAAGGCACATATATTCTAAAGAAAGGGCTCTTGATAAGTATATTAAAAACAAACTTCGTTCACATCAAGGCAACCTGTGAAATAATAGCCCCATAACGGAAATCATTTTTCCCCCCCACGATCGATTAATGGAGACATCAGGTTAACAATACCATATCCCTGGAAAAAGCTAATATTCCAGCAAAGAACCTGCCCACAAAAGTTAGAACAGCTATGGAGTCCCTCTTTACTGGTGTCGGAATTGGCCCCATTTGTCTTGATAGGACAAAGATATATATTTTATCTCCGCCTTAATTGTACCTTATTTATGTTCTAATTTTAAGCTAAGGTACAAGGTGATACAGTGTCTCTGGTAAAGAGTAAATAGGAGATAATAGATGCTTTGCAAATACAGTTTTTTGTGATCATTTTATTGACTCCTTGACTGTTTACGAGAACAAATGTATATGCAAACAGTAAACCATCTCACATGAGCTAGTTATATGTATTAATTGCAGATATTATGCATTGTGAACAAATGTGCTACACTATTGAAATTCAAAAATTCTATACTTCAATGATCACTGTGTTGTTTCTTTGTACTAACATAATTGGGTTGTATATAAAACAAAAAATGGCACATGATTGTGTGTCTGAAAAAGCAAAAAATATCTGATTTAAAAGGGAAAAAAAAGTGTCTTGTATTTTATTAATTTTTTGTGTTTCCTTTCATTACTAGGATGATAGTCGAGCTGCACAGAAAAGTCTCCAGCCTCATAGAGTTCTTAAAACAGAAGTGGGCACTACAAGAGGTCCGGGTTGTATCCTTGTTTATTTCAGGTATTTGGGCTTTGGATGCAATACCAAGGTAAATTAAAGGTAACCCCATCTGCTATCTATTAGCTCAAAACATCAGACTGGTTGTAAACTACAGAGACTATGTCTAAAGCTAATTTTGTTTTTCATTTTGGATAGAGTAGGGGAGGATTGAAACCAATGTTGGTTTCATTTTTGCCATTTGTGCCTCATTACGGAAATTTCACTTTACTTGTCCAGTCCTGTAGACTCCACAGGAAGAGAGGGGGTATCTCTGCAATGTGAAGAAAATCACCTCTAAGGCTAGGTTCACATATGTTCTGGGGGTGCCGCTGTGGATCCGCACGAAAATCCGTTCAGCCGCACCACCCGCACTGAGGAATGTGGACCCGCGGGCTGGTGCCATTAGTTCTAATGGCACGCCACCCACACTGGAAAACTCAACCGTACTGGGAACCGAGGTTCCCATGCGGGCTGCGCTTTCAGAAGAAGTGCAGAGACTTCTTCTCTGCGTGTCAGGGGGCACGGGAGTCCATTCAAATGAAGGGGCTCTTGTGCCTGCTTAAAATGCAGCCTGCATGGCAGCATATGTGAACCAGGGGTAAGACAATTGTGTTCACATTTGAAGATTTCCCCTCTATGTTTGTTCTGGTGGTAACTAAAAATTTTATATATACCTTCTTTTTTATTCCCTTTGACATTAGTCATCAGGACAGTCAAAGAAAGGTGAATGTCCCTGTTAGGGACACAGACCATGATAACAACCTGACAGTGGTTATACCACCTGAGCAAAGCTAAAAAGTTTTGCCTTTCTTTATACTCTAATTCTAGTCTTCTAGATTATTGATCTTCATTATGACCTCTGTTTCTGCTGACACAGCAATACAGAGCTGTGGGGTAAAAGCTCCTATTTGTCATAAGCCTGGGAAATTTTAAAATGAAGGCATGACAAAAAAATGAATGAAATATATCCAATCCGTAACTAAACACTTTGTTTTTTCCTAAAGCACTAAGTATCATAAACAGTGGTCAAGTTTTCCTTCTAGAATTTACTGATTTTGCTTATTTAGCCCTTTGTTTTCAGCTCTGTGACACTGAACTCCTGCAACCTCTTTGTAGCCACTTCTTTCCACATTTGCTTTAGAGGTGACTGCATGGCATTGAGGTTTCTGTATGGTAACAACAGCAGAACATGCCAGTACAATGGGCGTTGGCACAACAACTGGTAGTCTACATAAGATGTCCAGATGACAGGGTGACACTGCAAAAGAGCAATTGAGGGACAGAGACAGTGTTGTCACTCTATAACAGGAAGTTCCTGAACAAGGTCCTTCATGGTAGGATTGACAGATATTTTTTTTTTTTATTGAAAGCTGCAGATTTAAAAAGATTGAAATGACTTTTGATGTTGCATAAACATGCTAACGATTATGAGATTTCAGTGTTTGGGTTTAGATCTACTTTATAGTTTACCATATGACCATCAGTTGAATTTTTTTTGTCGAAATTTCCTTTACTAACTCTCTCAGAGGAAATTCCTTGAGGATCCGCAGCTAGCAGAGGTGGAGGACTCCAAAGAGGACTTGTATCTATTCCCACCAGAGTCTGCACAGTTGTCATCTTTACCAGGTGTGGCTAGGGTGGTTCATTCCAAAGCTTACTGTACCGTCCATTGGCAAGAGTCTGGCAAGTGCAAACAAAGCTCCAAGGATGCTCTCTTGCCACCTGCTCAGATATTGGGTATCCAGACTGGACAAGGGACAGCGCGAGTGCAGCTAAAGTGCCCACGTGGCAGCACAGACACTAAACAAACAAACAAAATGGAAACGGCAAGCAATGCTTCAGCAGACAGGACCCCAACAATAGAAAATGGCCCTGGAGAGAACATAGCTTCTGAAGGGGTGCAAGATGGTCCGAAGACCCCTGATGAAGCCCCTCCTGAAACTATGGATATATCAACCAATCCAGACATACCTGGTGAAGTGTCCAGTAGTGAGCTGCCAATTGTGGATGAACTGTCAATAAATGACCCTTTTCCTCCTTACCTGAAGTCTTGCCAAGACCTCATTGTTCCAGAAGGAAGCCCATCAGCAGCAAATGTTGTGATAAGTCCACCCATATCTCCCAGTACCAATCCCAAAGGCTCTGGCCAGGCAGCTTCTCCCAGCCAGGAAAAGGCTGATGTTCAGTCTACAAACCCCCAGCAGGAGAATTGCACTACACAACCGTCAGGAACGGACTCTCAGGTGAAGGAGCAGAGTGGTTCGTCCAAAGCTCCCAAAGACAACTCTAACCAGCTCACTGAGCAGCTGCGTCAGGAAGGCTGGAACCAGCGCACTTCAGAAAATCTGACACTAGCTGAGGTCTACCTCATGTTGGGAAAGCCAGGCAAGTTACAGCTGGAGTACGAGTGGATGGATCCCAGCAATTCTGATGATCCTGAATGCCCACTACGCCACAAACAGAGACTCCTCAATTGTCTTTTAAGACTCATTGCTGCAGAAGTGAACTCTAAAACTGTAAGTATTTTTTTTTTTTCTTTGACCTGTGTTTGGGCTTTGTACAGAGAAGTGTAAAAGCCCTTCAATGCCTAGAGTTCATTGGAACCTAGATGCCCATGCCAAATTTAGTAATGTCGGTATGGTTTAGTTAAAGAAAAAATAATTACTGATTAAAGAAAAAACTGTGAGCAGGCTGCTCTTTATAACAGAAAAGGCATGCTATGTCTCTTCTGCATTAACAAATCCTTACCTGCCTGCTCGCAGTCTTCTATTAAACGTACACTGAGCTGTGCAGGCGCAGCACGGTGTGTATATTCCCAACGCATTGTGGCTGTGCCAGAATGATGGACTGCTATGCGCATGCATGGGATGATGTCGTTCCCTGACTGGCCAAACAGGCCAAAAACCCAGCACCTTGGAAGTAGCTGAAGATGACAGCAGCCTGCAAGGGATTTAACTGTCACATCACTGAAATGAGGACATGAATATCCCTAGGAGTTGTTTCCTCTATCCAAATAATGGTCACATGCGTGTGTTAAGGGTATATCAGGCTGTTGGAAATCTCTTTTCAAGCAATAGCCTTTTCTGTTGAGAAAGCCAAAGTAAACTTTACTGATGTGTAATTAACACCTGTTGGCTGAATCTGGGGGGGACCTTAGCAGGGCTTATTGCTGTGTAGCTTGATTGAGGATTGACAGTTGTCTTTTTTTTTTTTTTTTTTTTTTTTTTTTTTTTTCTGTTTTTCTTTGAGACATCTGTATGTCCTTTAGCCATTCTTACTATAGTAGTATCTATACATAGGCCACTTTACTAACTCACAAAAGTAATTAAAATTTTCTTTCTCATTAACTGATTTCACCAGATAGGAAGTGAGGGTAAAACCGAAACCAGGGCACAGACAACAGGAGTTTTCAGCTTTCCTCTACTCTACTGACAAAAAGCATTTTTTACTCTTCGTCCGTGTCACTGCTGAAAATCTCCATGCTTTCTGTATGGTGAAAGTGCTTTCCTGTCGGCACTCAGTGGTAGGGGCTGACGAATGGTACCATAAAGCACAGCAAAGCACCAGGAGATTGACACTACCAGAAGTGTCGGTTTCTGAAAGCCTTCACCCAACAAGCTTCCTTTATTACAGCAGTGTTTCATGGCACAGGCAGTGGGAGAGGTAAACATTACTGTAAATGTTCTTTAAGGACAGAGTTTTTGCTCACAACTGGATTTTAGTTAGTTAATTTAAACTAATTTGGCTATAAATAGGTGCAATTAAGTAATGTACACCATCACACTACTTCACGATTCCTCAAAAGTGTTTCTTTTCTTACTTCTAACTGAGATCTCATTTTGAAAGAGGAGATTAGCTGTGATTTTATGTTTGCACAGAAATGCCAGCTAATATTGGGTATGCTGAGACAGCTAAGTAAACGCCAGCAACTATGCTGATAGGCAGTCTTCTTTAAAGGATAAGTTCACCCTTCGTAACGTTACACCCATATTCAGGGTGTAACATATGTAACATGTTACTGTAGCATCAGCCCCGCACACCGGGAAATGTAAAAATTGTTCATAGTTGAATCCCAAAGGAAGTTGCATATTTTCTAGGTAAATATTTGGCTTTTTTTTTTTTTTTTTTTTTTTTTTTTTTTTTTTAGTCCTCTCAGACACCAGAAACAACCTCTGCTGCCACCTCCATTATGAAGCAACCAGTTCAGGAACAGACCCTCACACCACCTGGTAAGGTCATCACCTTGCTGTCCCGAAACCCGGACTGTCTGAGGACGCAACCCGCACAGATCCATACAACCTTTTCTCCTCCTTCCAATACCTCAGGTGAGAGAGCCCAATAATTAAACGTGTTGCCTTTTAGATGGTGCAGGAAACAGTAAATATTCGGACTCAGATTGTTGTGATAGCGATTTATCCCTTGTGAGACCTCTATGCCTAGCCTGTATAAGCAGATATAATCACTGTGGGCAATCCTTATCAGATAGCTTGAACTCACCAATACTGTGTTGCTTTATTCTGTACATGTGACAACAGGATACAGCAGAATGAATGGTTTCCAGTATTATGCGGTCAAAAGATGATACTTACTGTAGCGTACTATGCAGAATACATGTGTCCCTGTTACATGTGGACTGTTAGCTGCCTCCATGACACAGGAAGTGCTGAACTCAAGAAGAAGGGAGGAGCTTCATATACAAAGGAACTGTGTCATAGATCTCAGGGAGGCAATGTAAAACAAATGCATTACCAAATAAGGCCACTGGATGGCAGCATAACTAACTATAGAAATGTCCATAGGAAATGGTACAAAGAATAAACTATATGAATTCTCATGTACATTAACATAAATATTAACTGTGTAACAGCATAGTAAATATGAATGTCATGCATTTTAGTAGATGTTAAATTTTTTTTTTAAAAAAAGAGGAAGGTATAAATAAATGAATTTGTACTGTATGGAAGATTAGGAATGATCTAATGAAGAATATTGAGAGTACTGAAGATTTGCACATAACATTGACCGATAATGATTGTCACAATCCATGCTGATTTTTGTCATGCTTCATACTTGGTTATTTTTAACATAAATTGGGTCTGATCATGCAGCTCTGCATTGGTGTATGGAGTAAAAGACTGAAATCAGAATTTGCCTTTTCAGTGTTAGGGTGGCCACATACTGTTGGATTTGGGTTCTGATTTAATCTAACAATCCAACAGGTGAACACCTGCAGTACATTTAAATTTGTGTCCAGGCAGGTAGACTCTCACACTGCACAGTTCGCTGCACTCTCTGCTCCTCCTCTTCTAAGTGTGCCCCAATACCAAGCTGTGTGCTATGGGGAGGCGCACATGCGGGCATGTTGCTGAGTCGGGCTGTGTGTCCATAGACACGCACAGCGCTGCTCGGGCCCTGCCCCCCACTCTCTTCTCACTGGATTTGACAGACCTCAACAGGAGCCGATGGTTCCCGCTGCCGTCAGAGCCCCCAGTGAATACAGGAAGAGGAGAGAAGAGCTGCAGCAAACAGGCACAGTGCTGGATCAAGAATAGGCTCAGGTAAGTGTTTAAGGGCTGGGGGGAGCTGTTATTGAGAGGTTTTTTTTACCTTTAAAATGGTTGTAAACCTCAGACATGAAATATTAACAAAGCATATCCCTCTATAGTGTGTCCTCTGCTATAAGCATGTCACTTCTGATGAGTTTTCATGACACCAAGAAAAAAATGGTGACAGGGAGGGCACAGCCTGTGATTGACAGCCTCATTTCTGTTCCTGTGTGCTGTGTGTCCCTTCCCTCCAATCATCTCTCAGATCTCTCCTCACTGAGGTAACTGTAGCTCCCCACCTCCTGCTTTTCAAAGCTGATAGGTCCTGTGTAAATGGATATAGGGGAAAGAGGAGTAGATAAACTGGTACAACTTATGTAGGATGATTTGGGCAACACAGTGTTTAGCACTTCCACCTGGCAGTACTAAGGTCATTGGTTCGAATCCCAACCACGGCACCACCTGCCTGGAGTTTGCATGTTCTCCCCGTGCCTGCGTGGGTTTCCTCCGGGTACTCCGGTTTCCTCCCACACTCCAAAGACATGTTGGTAGGTTGATTGGCTCCTGTCTTAATTGTCTCTAGTCTGTGTATGTATGAATGTAAGTTAGGGACCTTAGTTTGTACGCCCCTTGAGGGTTAGGGACTGATGTGAATGTACAATATGTAACGTGCTGCGTAAATTGACAGCACTATACAAGTACCTGAAATAAATAAATAATCTCTGTATATCACCTGAGGTCAGTCATTTCACTGGGTATATGTAAGGCTTCACAACCACTTAAATGTAGAGAATGCATTAAGGTACAAAAACATTGACTTTAGAACCACTTTAATTGCGGTACAATCAAGTATGAGTGCATCTGCTAATATATTTCTCTTCCGGCAGGTTTCAGGAATTTATCTCGTCCTCTTGTCTTTGGTGGTCCCTTGGGGTCAGTGACAACCAGTTGCGATGGGGCGGTCTTTGCTGTTCCCACCATGCTGCCTCCTAACAGCCGGCACGCTAAGATCTCCTCTCCAAGCAAAGAGTCTGAGGTGACAGGCCGCCAGCAATTGGATACTATTAGTGTGAGTACCAAATAAGTATAAAGGAATCAACTGGATTGGAATGTGTGAATTTTTCAGTTTTATTTGTGAAGTGACTATTTTTGGAGAAAATCCATGCTATGAGGGGGGTTTGACAAGCAAGATTCCAACATAACCGTCCACCCATCTAGTGCAGATCATTCTGCGTTCCAATTGGCAAAGGATTTTATATTTCTTGGCAGCCTGTGGGGACTGCAATCCTGGGCATTATATACATTCACATATTGAGGCTGTTCTACCGTGCCAAATCCCCCCCTTCACTGCCACTCACTGAAGTCTAATTTTGGAAGATTCTAGTTTGTTGGAAATCTTTCCAGGTTCTTCCAGTTTTGAGAGGAAATAAAATGTTCCACTTTTACGTTTCCTTTTCTAGCCTCACATGTTAAGAATTCGAACTGTCTAACCCAAGGAAAGTTCGGGTGACCTAGAGTTGGTGAAGTGCGGATGGGTAGAGGGGAGTGGCAGTCAAGTGAAAGTATTTGATGGCCATCTTTAAAGTGATATTAAGGGTAAATTTTTTTTGTGTGTGTGTTATGCTTACCCTGCTCTTGTTTGCACAGGGAAGCCCCAGTCCTCCTCCTCTTTCTGGGTCTCCCGCCAGTACTTCAGGCTCCTCCTCTTCCCTGAGTGCCCCCATAGCAAGCCACTTGTTATGGGGATACTCGTGCATTCTTCTCCTGAGGCCTGCTCTGTGTTTCCATAAGACACACAGAACAATGGTTGGCCCCACCTCTGCTTCCTCCTCACTTGCTGTGTTTGACAGCAGTGGAAGTCAATAGCTCCCGCTGCTGTGTTTCAGCCAATGAGAAGAGAGAGACCCGGGAGATCTTCTGCACTCGTGTACATCACTGGATCTCGATCAGGATCGGGTAAATGCAAGGGGAGACGGGGGCTTTGGGGCTGCTGAAGGAGTTGCATATGAAAGGTTTTTTACCTCCTTGCATAGAATGCATGAAGGTAAAAAAACCTTCAGCCTTTACAACCATTTTAAGGTTATTCCACTAAAGAGGATGTTTAAGGGATGAAAGATCCCCTTTTAATGTCCATAGGCCTCCTGTAAGGGGAACAGGTTATAGCATTACTAGCTACTGTTTAATTTGTGTCTACATCAGTGAATAAGCCTGGCTAGGTGTGTCACATCATGATTAAGTACTGTCTGGGAATCCCATTCCACCTCTTAACTTACAAAGACAAAGAATATTTTTGGTCAAACTGGAAGGATCATTTCTTCAAAAGAAATTCTAATTGGAATCGTTTTAAAAGCTCACTAAATAGAAGTAACCGAGCTATGATGTTAATTTTTCAAGATATTCCATCCATCAAACCTCGTGAACATTTGTTTTTACCATTATTGCAGTTCTTTCTGTATTGAGTTTAATAACAGAACAAAATCGAATACCATTATATGTGTAACGTCTGCTGGATGGGGGTTCCCAAGTAAATAATGGCTTTAAGATGCCATTGAAAATGGGAACCAGGGTTATTTCATATTCTGTCTTTGAGACAAACATTTAGAGCCTCCAATTTCTCTAGGGTTATTATGTAGTTTGGCAGTCAGCAAAATTCTTTCTTTCAGGAGTTTTGAAGGGTAATTAAAGGGTTCGGTATGTATGTGGTGGCAATCTGGTGATTGATGTATGCCAAGGCATTTGCACTCTCTGACCGGACTCTGGAAGGCCCTTCAACTTCGACATCCAATGTCGAAGCACCAACTGGATTGGTCATAGCTCCAGAATATAGATGGGTTATACCCTTTCCTATAGGGAATATAGCCCCTGCACTGAAATATGGGCCACAACTCCTCCCCCATCAGGATGGCATCTGTCATCAGAACTTTCCAAATAATAAAGAGAAATGGCTTTCCTGTCTCCAGCCCCAGAAGAGACATCCACCAAAGACCCTAATATGTTGGGCCACAGAAAACATTCAAGAGTCCAGTGACAGAGTTCTTCTGCCCCATGCTAACAGGACATTCTGCTGTAGGGCCCGGAATGAAACTGAGCCAATGAAACTGCCTCAAACGAGGCTACTATCTTCCCTATTACTCTCATGCAGAGGGATACCTCAGATCTGAGGGTAGACACCTGATTTCTCAGGGCTACACACCTCCCTGCCAGGAGAAAAAAAATCTTGTCTTTCTACCAGATCAAGCCCAGATATTCTAGTCTCTGGGTTGGAAACAATGACTATTTCTGGAGATTGAGAACCCGGCAGAACCTCTCCAAAGTCTAACTGCAATAGCCACATTGTACTCCAATAAATGAACCAATTGCCCTCTGAGCAATAGATCCTCTGGGTAAACTAGGTTCCCCCTGGAGTCCCAAGACCGGGGCCAAAATCTCATTGAACATTTAAAGGGCAATGGGCAGCCAAAAAGGCAAGGCCACAAACTGAAAATACTTGTTCTCCACTGATGAGGAGGAAAAATTAGGATATGCAGATAAGCATCCTTTATCTCCACTGATGCCAGGAAATCCCCTAGCTGAAGTGACGACACCACTGCCCAGAACCTCTGAATATGCAGAACTTGTGAAGACCCTTAAGGTCCAATATTGGCCATATATCTCCTCTTGATTTTGGGACAGTGAAGAGATTTGAGTAAAACCTGAGAAACCTTTTGGCCTCCGGAACTGGTATAATCAGTCCTTATAAGAAACAGATGTTCGAGAGCCTGAAACGGCAACAACCTCTTTTGTGGATTCAAAAACATATGAACGCATAAAACGTGGCGGAGGAAACTTTCGGAACACCACCTTGCAACCCTGGGAGATTATGCAACTCGTCTGCGACTTTCTCCTGCCCAAGCCTTGCAAATGCCAGCAACCATCACCCCACCCAAGAGAGTGGGAGCACCCCTTCATGGAGGAGGATCAGAATCTGGCTTAGGAGCCCAGGTTGTCTTATAAAGTTTACCCTAAGGCTTTCCTTTCGAGGTAGAGGCCTGTGAGCACCAAAAAGTTCAGAGGGAACAGATCCTGAAAAAGGAGTAGTCACTTTCTCCCTGAGACTAACACTCCTTTTCCTGAGAGGCAAAAGAGAACTCTTACCTCCCAAAATCATTTGGATGTGCTGATCTAACTCTGTTCCAAAATGACTTTCCCCATGGAAGGGAAAATAGAGAAAAAAAACTGCCAATAACTTCATGCAGAGTAACTTCGCAAACCAATTCTTTAGCCCAAAAAAATCTTGTGCACATGGACGGACAAAGCCCTTCTTGATTAAGAATCTTTCAAGGTATCAACCGCAACATAGAGAGCCCGAGGTAATCTTTACCAGGACCACCCTCAGTATCTGCAGAATTATTCTTAACTAGCCTCTTAGCTTGGCCTCTGGCAGACCTCAGTAACTGTCCTGGCGGTGAGGGCATCCACCCCATGTCTGGAAAGCCTGGAACAGAGGGGAGGCACAAGCATGCTGAGCTTCTGCACCACAGAGGGTCAAGGCCAGGGTGGGCAGGCTGGATTCAGGCATATTCCATCTACTAGTGAATGTTTTCCTTCATTGGATACAGCTGTGTGAACCTCTTAGGAGAAACACCCATTCCACAAATACTACCGCCTCTAATGAGGGTGTTAGAGAAAAAAATGGAAACTTCATGCAGGGTTGTAGAAAGTTTTGAAAAAACTTCTCATCCAGGGACTAAATCGGTGCCCCAATCTACTTGTCCCTCATGACGATCTACTTGTCCAGATGAAAAAAAATACCAAAACTGTATTTAAATCGGAGGTGATATTAGGAATGTCTGGGGATTTTAAAAACAAAAGGGGCTTTATGGCGACTTAAACATTTAATATTTTTAACGTTACGCTATTTATCGCCTCCTCCCTTCCCTGCCTTTCTCCAGCACTGCACCCGGGGACTAGCAGGGAGGGGAGAGACCTTGCAGTGTAATGAGCACCGATTTGGCTGCTCCTCCAGGAAAGGGTGGGTCAGGGCTTATCATTTATCCCTTTCGCTGCCAGAGCCGTTTTTGCATTTTTTTGCACACATTTAAAAAATCATTTTAGGCCTGAAGATTACATAAAACTCCTAACCTTATATATTTTCCGAGACCCTAGAGAATAAAATAGTACTAGTTCCAATTTTTTATGTCGCATGATATTACTGCAAAATTTCAGTTAAAAAATACAAGTAAGTTAATTATAGGAAACAAAATCAATAAATCAAGTTGGTTTTTTTTTTTCTATCTTTAGTCCTGCTCACCTGTTAGGTGGAAGCATTCGAGTGGCAGCTCTGCCGCCCTATTGCTTCCACACAACGCTACCCTTCCGCTCCCCTCCCCTTCTTTTCCTGACCCGGAAGTGACATCATAACTGAAATTTTGCAGTAATATCACGCGCCATAAAAAATTGGAACTACCACTATTTTATTCTCTAGGGTCTCAGAAAATACATAATGTTAGGGGGTTTTATGTAATCTTCAGACCTAAAAATATTATTTTTAAATCTTGTGCAAAAACCACAAAAATGGCTCTGGCAGCGGAAGGGATAAAGAATAAGTCCTGACCCACCCACCCTTTCCTGACAAGCACCCAATCAGTGCTCATTACACTGCAAGGTCTCTCTGCTCCCTGCTAGTCCCTGAGTGCGGTGCTGGAGACAGGCAGGGAGGGGAGGAGGAGATAAAGAGCGCAATGTTAAAAATATTAAATGTTTAAGTCACCATAAAAAACCCTTTTTGTTTTTAAAACATTCCTAATATCACCTCCGATTTAAATACAGTTTTGATAAGTTATTTTTTTTTTTTTTTTTTTATTTGGACAAGTAGATTGTCATGAGGGACAAGTAGATTGGGGTACCGATTTAGTCCTGGACAAGTAGTTTTTTAAAAAATTTCCACACCTGTGATAATGCAAAACAGATTGGACATTGGGAGCAATCACACAGGGCTGTATGGTAATGCCTCCTAGGTGTCGCATCTAGGGAGATACGTCTCAGTACACCACACATCCACAAGGACCGCACAAATATGACCAATTGGTGATATTGTAGGAAATATCTGAAAAGATGATATATTGGATGTAGTAAAAAGAAATCCCCATATATAAATTCTCTCAGCCATATAACCTAAATAGTGATAAAGCATCCTCGGATGACATATGCTGAGCACAGGCACAATGATAATGGTTGACATAGGGTACTAAATTTACAAAAGTACAAGATCATTACAAATTGAGTCCAATGAGAGAAAAGAATAAGGCAAAACTGTGCCAGAAAAGGTAAACATGGTGATGCCTACCAATCGATGTAGTACTGGGTTACATCATTCCAGAGTGTGCTCGTTCATAGAGAGACCAGATCATATCCCAATGTTTTTAAAGGATAAGATCACCTTTCATAACATGTTACACCCATATTCAAGGTGTAACATGTTATGAATACACCAGCCCCCGCTTTGACAGCTAGTGGGGGATCTTCGCTTCGCCCGCTAGCTGTCAAATTTAGGGGAAAAAAAAAACACTGCCTTGTGGGGCTCCCGCCGCATCATTCATTCACAGTTTTCAAGTCCCAGCAGCATTAGCGACTGTTGGCTTGTTGTTCTCAATGAGCTCTACAGCGCTGTGGTAGTTCATTGATTCTTCCTGTCAGTATATTTGCTTGCTCGTACATCTCGTACGGGCAAGCAGATACAGTGTACACGTCACCCTTTTTCTTGGTAAATATATTTCTAAAGGTGCTATTGACATTAAATTTTCACCATGTGTTGGTAACAACCCATGCAATCCATACACACAAAGAAACCAAAACAAATACATTCAGAAATTAAGTTATGTGTAATAAAATGGAATGACACAGGGAAAAAAAAGTGTTGAACACTCTAACTTGAAATTTTTTCAATACTTCGTACAAAATCCTTTGTTGGTAATGACAGCTTCAAGACTCCTCCTGTATGGAGAAACTAGTCGCATGCATTGCTCAGGTGTGATTTTGGCCAATTCTTCAACACAGTCTTCTAATCTTGAGGGTTCCGTGGGCCTCTACTATGAACTCTGATCTTTAGTTCTTTCCATAGATTTTCTATTGGATCAAAGTCAGGTGATTGGCTGGACCATTCTAGCTTTATTTTTTTTTCTTTGAAACTAATTCAAAGTTTCCTTGGCTTTGTGTTTGGGATCGTTGTCTTGCTGAAATGTCCAACCTCGTTTCATCTTCATCATCCTGGTAGATGGCAGCAGATTTTTATCAAGAATGTCTTGGTACATTTTTCCATTCATGCTTTCTTCAATGATACGAAGTTTACCAGTACCGTATGCTGAAAAACAGCCCACCACCATGATGATCCCACCTCCAAACTTCACTATTGGTATGGTGCTTTTGGGGGTGATGTGCAGTGCCATTTGACCTCCAGACATGGTGTGTATTATGGTATTAAAAAAGCTCAATTTTGGTCTCATCTGACCAGACTATATTCTCCCAGTATTTTCCAGACTTGTCTAAATGTTGTGCAGCAAACGTTAAACAAGCTTCAACATGCTTTTTCATCAGCAGTGGAGTTTTGCATGGCGAGCGTGTATACAGGCCATGGCAGCTGAGTGGATTACTTACTGTTTTCTTTGAAACAATTGTACCTGTTAATTCCAGGTCTTTCTGAAGCTCTCCACAAATGGTCCATGGCTCTTGGACAACTCTTCTGGTAATTCTTTTCACTCCTCTTTTGGAAATCTTGCGAGGAGCACCTGGTCGTGGCCGGTTTATGGTGAAATTATGTTCTTTCCACTTCAGGATTATAGCCCCAACAGTGCTCACTGGAACATTCAGAAGTTTAGAGATCTTTCTGTAACCAATGCCATCAGTATGTATTGCAAAGGTCTTTAGAGAGCTCTTTGCTTTTACACATCATGAATTGTTCTTGTGTGACACCTTGATGATGAGACACCTTTTATAGGCCATCAGTTGCAACTGAACCAGCTGATATTCATTTGCACGGTCAAAGGGCAGGATTGCTTTCTAATTACTGATAGATTTCAGGTGATGTCCTCCCTTTCGTCATGTGTTCAATACTTATGCCCTGTGTCATTCCATTTTATTACACAAAACGTAAATTCTGATGTTGGTTTCTTTGCATGTATGGATTGCATGGGTTGTTACCGAAGTGGTGACATGTTCCATACTTATTTTTCCCGCTATATACTGACAGATCTGCAGGAGACCTGCATTGCACCAACAATCTGCCGATCGCTGGTGCAATGGTTTTCAGGCTTCTGCAACCAAAAATAATAAATGCACATTTTTTTTTACCTGCAAAAAAATGTACATTAATTATTTTTGGTAAAAAGGTGAACTTATCCTTTAAATAATGGACATGCGGCCAATCAGAGTTCTCTGGATGCAGCAGTCATGGCGTCAAAGAAAAGACTTCTCCAAGATGGAGAACGGCCAGATGGCAGTCCTCCTGGCCCTTCCAGCACTTGGCGCGACCCTGCCCACAGCGGGATGATATCATGCGCACAGAGAGCCATCGGTGCACATGATTGGCTGCGGCCTCCCAGACATGGGAAGAGGCAGAACCATGGGCAGACACCGCCAAATGCATCCGGAAGCAGGGGGGAGAAAAAAAAAAACACCCGCCCAAAGTCCATCCACACAGCGCACAAATAGAGGCTCCCCTGAGTGAACACCCACTGGTTATAAAAGAAGTGGCAGCTCCTGTTAGGACATCCTTCAAATATTAACATCTGGCAGAACATATAGGAAAGACTAGTAGCATACAACACAATAGGGGTAAAAAAAACTCCTGGGACCAAGGCTACCAAGGACTGAAAATCTTGTAGCAGGTTCTGACCAAGAAAGTCCAAAACCAATCTTCACCCATCACAGCGGGCAGTGCCACTCAGGATCTTCAAGGACTTGATCCCCTTTCTTGGGGCTCACTACCCCTGGACCTGTACAGCACCCTACCGGAAACACCTTTGTCCGTTACTACTGCACAGGGTTCTGTATACGCAGGGTCCAGCACTGAATGGTCCCATTACAGGCAGTCCTCACATGTTGGCCTCTTTCATCATGGCGGGGCCCGGGTACCACTCGTTTGAGCATTTTAGTTGTAGGAATGGACCCAGAAGGCCAAATTCTTGATCCCTACTGGAACCATTTTGAGCACATACCAGTGTTTGTGAGGCGAGCTGAAGCCGCACACCTTCAGACACTGGCGGAAGACTGAAGCACTTCCTGTATGGAAGGGGCCATTTAGGAGAGGACTTCTGTCTTTGTGCCAGTATCCATTTACCTATAGGTAGAACATAACCCAATAAGTAAGGATTTATATGGTCGCTCTGTGTCCCATGATGTACAATAAAGAGAAAACCATCCTGCCTTTGACACGAGAAACGGGATTGCCAGTGTGACATGGCCCTTAGGGGGTTGTGTACTAAAACTGGAAAGTGAAAAATCTGGTCCAGCTCTGCATAGAAACCAGTCAGCTTTCAGGTTTTATTGCCAAAGCTTAATTGCACAAGCTGAAGTTAGAATGCACAGCTGCAGCAGATTCTGAGTGCACCAGCTTTAGTAAATCGATCCTTAGTGTTCATGGAAGAGGACATCTGGAGTAACAACCTTTTGTTGATGGACTGAAATTCTATAGTTATCTGTATCTTTTTTTTTTTTTTTTTTTGTCTGTGCGCATATCTCAGCAGTTGAGTTCTCCTTGAGATCACTAATCACATTTTTTTGTCTTTTATCCCTTCAGCCTGATTTCTTCTTGCCGAAGGCCAAGAAGCAGAGGAGCAGACACCTTCGGAAACCCTTAGTTGTCCAGGTATGATTCTACGGTAGATCTTTACTTTGCTCCTCTTAGATATCCTAAACAAGAGGAAAGTTGATTGTTCTTGTCAATGACAAGAGAAAAGAAATGAAGTACCCCTGTGTCACGTTTTAAAAGACTGACCCACTTAAAGCCCTGTGTTGACTGGCTTTTTCATGGGCATATGCAGCCTGCTTTTGATATCGGTTTGAGACTCTTTTGAGATCATTCATAGTTCACTGTCGGTGCATTTGACCTGCATCTGCATGCCTGTAGACTTGACTGCTGACACTGACCCTATTGCTGATCTTAAAAAAAAAAATAAAATAAATAAAAGCAGCTAAAAAAAACAAATTGCAGTTATAAAAAAAAAAAAAAAAAATAGTTGTGCATTTATTAAAAATGAATCCTTAAAGGCCCATTCACACCTATTCAATGCATGTACACTGGTTATCATTGTTTGAAATAGAAGTCCTTCACATCTGCATGATGTATTATCTATTTTTTGGTGCATCAACATGCATTATCGAGGGACAGTTGATGAAAATGGCAGCACATCAGAATCTGTGATTGTTGATGACGCAAGAAAACGTGCATGGAAAGGTTTGAGCCCAGTTTTAGTGTTTTTGTTTTGGGGTTTTTTGTTTTTCAAAAAATCATGTTTCTGCATTTGACTTGATGTCTGCCACGTAATCTCCTGAACAGTGAAATTTAGATTGGAAGAGGGAGGGTCAGTACTCTTTGCCAGTCGGGCTCTACTGTAGTGCACATGACAAAGAATTGAAATCATTAGCATACGGCCTCACTGTCCATTTACATAATAGGGACAGAGTAGTGACTGAGGTATACTGCTTAAAACTGCCCAAATATTAGAAAACAGGTTGAACGAAAAAAAATTACCTGATTTCCCCATCCATATGTTCAAGGTGGGTATGAGGGAATCCTCCCCGCAGTGTCTTTGTTTTCTGATGGTGGCGAAATCTTCCCACTGCCAGAATACAAAGACACAGCACTAATTGATGGCAGGTAAGTCTCGAGCAGTCAAAATCCAGTGGTGCAGTTGAACAATTTCAAACTGGTTCAACCACAACCAGCTCCAGCCAGTTCAACCACAGTGCCCACACATAACTTGCATCCACAATCTTGGGGCATGGGCTGTGGGTGGGTATAAGCCCTGGTTCACATCTGTGCTTTCGTGTGGGCCGTGATTTGCGCGGGCACGAGAGCCCATTCATTTGAATGGACTCCCATGCCCCGAGATATGCAGGGAAGAAGTCCCTGCACTACTTTGGAAATTGCAGCCCGCATGGGAACCGAGGTTGCAATTTCCAGTGTGGGCAGTGTGACATTAGAATTAATGGCACTCACCTGTGGGTGGTGCGGCTACAGGTATTTGTGCGGGTCCCGCAGCAGCAGCACCACCTGCACAGATGTGAACTGACTGTAAGGCTCAGCGCGCCATGTTACGACACACTGACATAGCAGAGTCCCATGCTCCTCTCTGGTATCATGCCTGTAGAAAGCATGCACATACCTGATGGGCAGCCCAACACCCAAATGACGGCGTGCAAATAGCAGGACAAAGCAAAGTTTCAGCTGGTTTTTTTTTGGGTTTTTTTTGTGTTTTATTAGTAGCTGCTGACTTTTAATAAACACACACTTACCTGTCACAGGGTCCAACGATGTACTCACTTGCACCGTCCCTTCTCTCCACGGTGCCGGCATCTGAACTGTGGGCACCAGGCTGTGACAGCTTGTGGCTTCACAGCTGGGTGCCCACTGCGGATGTGCAAGTCAAGCTGCGCATCCTGATTGGTCCGGCAGTATTCTGGGACCTATGTAAGTTTCCAGGAGACTGTGGGAGGAAGGAGGGGACCAAACTTGCGGTTCACTTTGCCATGGCGAACTGAGCCAGAAGTGGGAGCTGGTGCCTGTCAAAACCAGGTGCCCGCTCCCCCCCAAAGGTGCCAAATATGGCAGTGAAAGGGGGGGGGGTAGGCAAACAAGCAGAGCTCCAGCTCCACTTTTGGGTGGAACTCCGCTTTAACAACACCACTGCTGATAGTGAAGCTTAATGTTGTAGGCCTTGCAACAAGAAGTGCTGTCACTGGCAGTATCTCCAGGTTAGGTACTTGGAAACAGATTTGCAAAAGTGATTTGCTTATGAAAAATATAAAGAGAGGCATGATACTAGACATATAGGAAAAATAGATTCATGGGATTTATACACTTTAAACACAAATTCCGATCTTGAGGAACTAAAGAGACTGCCTACTAATTAAGGAAAACCTTTGCTGATAGAATGAGGCTGCCAGTTTTGTTCTGCCTCTGAAAATGCTAGTTATTTGGGTGTCATGTTGATCCAGTGACTTCCTTACTTTTTGGGTCTGACTTTCTAGTTCTACATATTTATTTGTCATGTATTTATAATAAATATATACAAACATACAGAGACTCAGAGGGTATGAAGCCAGAGTCCGTCCAGTAGCTAATATCAGGAGATCAGCAATTGAGGCCCCTGTGTCTCTCTTAATACAGACTTTTTTAACCATGTTGTTAGAACCGGGGTCAGCTCAGGATATGTCTTTTTGCTGTCACACCAACCTCCAGTCAGCAGCAATTCTGATCTTAACTGACTCACACAATCTCAGTAGGTTGTCATGGTAACTGCTATATTCTGGTCAAGCCACTAAATCATCCTTTTGAGTTCTTCAGGTGCCACATTGAAAAATCAGTCTTTCTGAAGCCCTATGCGGACATTAACTACTGGACATTCATTTTGACCTTTTCTTCCACAGAGGACTCTCCTCCCACGGCCGTCTGGTAGCTCCTTGCCGCATGTCTGCTCCTTTTCAATTCTCTCAAACTCAACAGTAGCAGGTAATTTAAAAATTGTGACTTTAATATTTACTCTTGGAGCAAAATGTAACTAATTCCAGTTACTAAAATATAATATAGAAACCTGAAGCTAAACCACAACATCCAAAAACTGCTTGAAAAATACTCCATGAATGCAAGATGAGGGAGCTGGCTCCAAAACGGGGCTAACTTGTTACTTAAAGGGGCAAAATTTGAGAGTACAGTGGTTGCTCTTGCCATCCCACCAAGAGCCTATAGTAATAAATGCACAAAGAAGAAAATTTAGGTAAGTTACTTCGGGCTTGTTCACATTGGACAGTCTGCACTGGCAGGAATCTGTCCACCACACTGTTTTACCTTTTTTTTTTTTTTTTTCTAAACTTTATTACAATATCAAGGTCACAGTTTATAAAGTTTTAGTCACACAAGAGAGTTGCACTGCTATAGTTTGCGTCCTGTGAGCTGACAATATAGGAAACACTGGGCAAGGCTACACAGGAGAGTCGCAGTGCGCCTAGTGTGAACAAGCCTTTAAAGTAAGTATAGTTGCAAACTACCCAGCCTTTCCCCTTTCAAATGTCCTGGCTTTCATAATGACAGCTAGCATTTTAAAGGTATACCTTTGATACAGGCACGCTGCTTTGTTTGCCTCATGCTATTCCAGTATTTGACATAATATATTGTGTATTGCCTGTGGTCTGTGCAGACTAGCTTGCACTTGCAGAAGCCATTGGTAATGCTAGCTGTCCTTGGTGTATGCCCCAGTCACCGTGACTGTGCCCATGACATGGTCAGGGTTAGTTGCATAGGTCTGTGGACTACATACTCTGAAGTAAATTGAAATAGAGATCTAAAATCACTGTAGCAGTCCTAGGCAGACCTAGCAGTGTGTCTATACATCATATGTATAAATTCAGTGTGCGTGTGTACATATGCGTGCTGGGATGGAACATTTAAAGTGAACATGTTGTTTTTTCCATAATAGGGGTTGATTTACAAAAAACAGAAGGATGCAAAATCTGGTGCAGCACTACATAGAAACCAATCGGCTTCCAGTTTTTGTTTTTTTGTCAAAGCTTATTTGAACAAGCTCAAGTTAGAAGTGGATTGGCAACCATGCATAGCTGCACCAGAGTTTGCAGTCTCCAGTTTTAGTAAATCAACTCCAAAGTTCTTGTTACTAGCTATATTTTTGTTCACTTTCTTGACTTCTGGTTTGATCCAGGAAAGTAATATATCATTTCTCTTTGCAGGAAGAGGCTCCTTCCGGCCAATCCATTCCACCCTTGGTAAAGCCGTCTCCCAGCCAATTGTGCCCAAAGGGTTGACGGCCTCAACTAGCAATGCCAATTCTTTAGCTAGTAAGTATTTTAGATGTTGGTAACTCTCAGGAAGTCTGCACACAGGAACTCTCAGGAAGTCTGCAGGCAAGATTCAGTATTCAGTGGTCTATTATTGTTTTTTAAATTGTGGTTGGTGACATACCCATATCGGTAATGTTACAGTACTACATAATTTGAGTTCTACATGGAATAAATGCTACTTAAATCTCTACATAGCTTCACTGTTCTGTTCTCAGGAGTGTCTAGTGCTCATTCTATTATTTTCCATGAATACTTGGCCTTTTCAAAATGCTCAATGGAGTCCATAAAAGCAGACACTTCCAGCTTTTCATTCTGTTCCCCTTGCTTTCTCGGCTGACTTTTAGCTGTGACTACAGGGAGTGAATTCTGCTTATTGACAGCTGCTTGGAATTGAGTACATGGACCATGGAGCAAAAGTGTTCTCTTCTTTGTTCAATCCTTATACATGCCAAGTACCCCTGGTGGTATGCAGCACACACTTTGGTAAATGGTGCTGAGGCTCATAGTGGGATGGTTCAGATTTAGTTATGTTTCTGATTTTTCTATTATCTTCTCATTATGTTCTATTTTCTTCTCAGGTGCTATTGACTTGGCTGCTAAAAGTGCTGGTATTATCCCAGGCCCTTCATTACCAGTTCTTGAAACTGATGGCTTAGTTGGAATCGGCCCCTTGCCCTCAGAGGGTTTGACTGGCACAGTAGCAGAGCCCAATGTAGAAGGTACAAGCAGTGACCCTATATCAGCAGTGACTGTGTGTCCTGAGGTGAGCATAAGCCTTTTTAAGGTATTTGTTTAAACACGTATTTCCCAATTGTAGTAATGCCAACATTTTTGCACTGTTGTATGACTAAATTAGCATCTTGCATTATTTATTTATTTTCTTAGGTTCCTTTCATTGCTCTTACAACACCCCCAGTGCAAGAGTCAGCCCAGCCATTTCAGGTATTGTTTCCCAATGTTTTTGTACTGCAGAGCTGTCATTTACAGTGACTCTGGCTTTTTCTTTTCATATCCAATCTAACAATACCTGTGGATTGAGATTGTTAAAAGCTCTTAATTGCATCTTCTGTCCTATCCTAGGTGCCTAACATTCTCTGTTTAGCAAATGTACAAAAATATACCTTTTTTTTTTTTCCCCACAGAATGCACATTAGTTTTCTGAAAATAAATGTAAATGCCTGAGATTAATTTGAAATTGGCCACCTGTAATCCCGTTTTGCAGCACAGACTGGGAAAGGGATCAGTCAGGGATGCACATATTCTGAAAAGGAACATGCTGATAGGTGGATAGAGGCATGAACTTATAATTGTGCTTTTAATTCGTCATTGTTAAAAGTTGGGGAGATGAGCAGTATATATTGCTCAACTGCAGTAGACGAAAGTTAGATCTCTAAGCTAGCTGTGACTGTCTACAGCCGCACACAGGTGAAAGGAATAAGAATTTCTCTGTTCTCACATCAACACAGTCAGTGCTGATGGAGGAATCCCTCCCACAGCGCTGTTGTGTTCTGCCAGCAGGGAGCATTCCCTGCTGGAAGAACATCTTGATCGCTGCTGGAGGCTTTAGCTGCCGGCAGTGATCGCATGAAAATAAATCTGACAGGCTGGCTGTACTGAAGTCAGTTGATTGACCGATTTCAGTACAACTAGCCTGCCCATAGATGGATCGAATCTTAGCCGGTCCCTACTGAACCAGCCAAGATCTATCCATCTATGGCTGGTTTAAATCTCAAGACTAGATGGGCTGATATAGAATTCCTTTATTAGATAAAACCATTATATTTATTTCAAATGTATATGCATCGGTTTGCCAGCAATTCAGCTTTATGTGCAATACAATACAGAAAAGAAAAATTTTAATGATTTCGCCTGGAACTTATTTTGGTTTAGAGCAAATAAATTGATAATACATCTTGCAAACAACCACCCAGATCTAAAATTATGCTCTTTGATGGCTTTAGCCTTTAAAGTTGATCTGTCTTGAGTTCTTAAATGCAAAGTGAGAGCACTGAAATGCAAATCCAGTATAGAAGGATAGCAGGGTTGTTTTGCTAAAGCTTCCAAAGTTGGGGACTTTGGAGATCCAGGATCACACCAGGAATGATTTGAACAAAATTAAAAGGTACATGCAGGGACCTTGCAGGGCCTTGATTTTGACTGTTGTTGCATTGCTCTTTTCAAAATCCAAAACAGGTTTACTTTAAATACAAGAGTTCCTCCTGCACTGTAACATGTTTCATACGTGTTACTTAGGACTTTTCTCTACTATAAACAACTTCCAAAGCTTACAAAACTGAAAGTGAACAAAATGAACTATGTCAAAAACCTTTATTTATGATCTGACTTTTCTTTCAGCCATCATCTATCTTGTCCATACCTCACATCTCCCAGAGTCCTCTAGAGAATGGCCCTCCAGAGCCGTCCAATTGCACGCCCAGTAGCTCCTGCCTTTCTCCCCCAAATGTCTCTGCTTTGCTGGATATCTCCTTGCCTGGCCCTCCTGATGATGTTCTGTCACAGGGTGAACCTGCAACACACATCAGTGATTCCATCATTGAAATAGCCATAAGCTCCGGACAATATGGTGAGTTCATAGGTCTGCAATAATAGTACATGGATATTGTTTTTATGGTTTAGTACAGTTGCTGTAAAAAGATACAAGTGTGTAAAACATTATAGGGGTAGCTGTAAATTTATAAATATGATTGCTCAGGCAAAACACAACTTGTGTCTATGCCTAGTGTCAGAACTTTCATACCTGTACAGGTGATTCGTTGATATTAAAGTGAACCCATACTTTGCTCAAGCATCTTTGGGTGCCTCCTCCACTGCTATTACTCACCTAGCTGATGATCCCTTGGCTCCTCCTTCTTCTTTACTTCTAGGTGTGTGTGTGTAACAAATGTATACACCCTGATTAGCCATAACTTTATGATCACCCACCAATTATTGAGTAAAGATAGACACACACAAAGGGGTTGGACAAAAAAAAACAGAAATACTACATGATTTGCAGATGTGAAAGTGATGGCACATTTCATGTTGAAAGCAGAAGCGATGTGACATTTTTGCTTCCGCTGTGTGATGAGACACTTAGCTAACAGATGGGAAGCCTCACTTTTGTCTTTCACTGCATGTGCTTCTAGTAATACAGAGTCGTGTCAGAGCTTATTAAGCATTAAAGAGGGCAAGAAATTGTGCAAGATTGTGACCCGGAATAAGAAAACCACTGCTGCAAAAGTGACTGCAGAGCTAAATCTCAGTCTTCACTGGACTGAGTCTTCACGGGACTGAGACTGAGCACTGTGTATGCCGTCATAACCTTTTGCTATTGTACCTCGCGGACAGGGCAAATAAATTGGCAACTTCAGTCACAGAGGCACCAGCTAAGCGGTCACCAACAGTTTTATCTCTTTGAAGCTCAGAAAGCTCTGACATGACTGTATTATTAGCAGCACACACAGTGAATAACGAAAGTTACCTGTTAGGTGTGTCATTAAACAGCAGAAGCAAGAGTGTTGCATCACTTCTGCTTTCAACGCAAAAAATGTCACCTTCACACCTGCAAATCATGTTATGTTTCCATTTTTTGTAGTCAAACATTGTGGCATCTTTTATACTTCAACTCAAATGTCCTGTACTCCTTTTTTGTATGTTGAAAAAATCAACAAAAATTGTCATTTCTCAAAAAAAAAATTTTATGGCAGGTTTTGTCACCATATTCCCTTTTTCTTTCTCATGAAAGAATGATGTATGGCCACTCTTACTTTAACACTACTAAAAGTTCTTTTCTATAAACCAAATCATAATGTGGGATGTATGTAGTCTTCTTGTAATAACGAACATTTCCACCTCCTTTTTGACCGTACCTAATATATGTAACCCAGCTTGCTGCCTTCTTGGATTTCTGAAAGATTCTGTTATGCCCATCTATATCAAACTACTCCACCTTTTATTTTCTTTGCAAAAAAACTATAGTAATTTGGCTGAAATCCTCAGATCGTCCCTCCTGAAGGCAGAGGCTCGTTAATCAGGCCCTGCCAATAAATAAAATGACCTGTGAGGCTTGTGGGTGCCTGAAAAAAACTTCATAAGTTATGGACCCCCTGACTGGTGACTGGCATACAAGTGCTCTAGAATAATATGTGCAAAAAATTTTGTAATATCTCAAAATGACATATGTACCCTTGTGAAAATGAGTTCAAAAGATACAGTGAACAGGGAAGTAGCTGATATTAGGAGTTCTTTATTGCGTTATATGTAATCAGTCAACCCATCTTTACTCTAAACATGTCAAAAATTTTATATGCGCTATGTATAAATAATTATTAAGATACTTCACCTTATTTGAAACGCACAAATTCTCATGCGTTGTGGCAAAATTGTATGCTTGTGTGATATCTGATGCTGATTCGATATGTAATACTTGTAATGTTCTATTGTCAAACTATAAACCCTAAAAAACTTTCAATTTAAAAAAAGTTGTAATGCAAGCTAGTGTTTCTAATGCAGACTTTATTTTTGAAGGCGAAGCTGTGCCCCTGTCACCGGCCAAGCTAGGTGAGAACTCGAAGAGTCTTCCTTCCCCATCCTCTAGTCCTCAGCAGAGCTGGATCGCCTCCCCCAGCCATGATCCTCAGTGGTATCCCAATGACTCTACAGACTCCTCACTCAGCAGCTTATTTTGTGAGTACAAGCACATAGTGTTATGTTGTGGATTAAACTCTATATGCCACCATCCTTTTGCTTACACTGGCTCTTTTCCTGCTCACACAGCAAGCTTCATTTCTCCAGAAAAAAGTAAGAAGATGGCTCCATCCGCCACAGGAAATGCCAGCGGCACATCTCTGCTGGGCCCCAGTTTGCTAGATGGAAGTTCTAGAGATTCCTTTGTGTCCCGTTCTTTGTCAGATGTTGAGGTTTGTAAATCCGAAAAGTCTCTTTAAAGCGGAACTACACTGTATCTGAGCACAACAAGCCAAAAGCTCTGTTTATTTAATTTTTTATATTTAATGCAAACTTGCCCATCCATCCATTCATGTCCCCAAGCTGTATTTTGCTGAGAAATCGCTTAGAAAAACACCCCTAGCATTTCTGGCTGTGGTCATCTTGAATAAGGACAGATGATATATGTAGATGGTTACTTCCTGGAATCCATCTGCTCTTAGCCCAGGCATGCAGGCAGGAGGGTGTGCTTAGCTGAGAAAACCCTTTCTCCCCTCCTGAAGACTCCTGTATGACATTGTTTGCCTAGGCATGGAAATTAGGAAGGAACTAAAGAAATGTAAAAAAAAAAACAGTTTGAAGCAAGTAAATATGATATACTTTCCTATCTATGGACTAATGCTAGCCGCGTAAGCATTCAAATTAGTCAATGTTGATTAAGAGAGTGAAGTTACACTTTAAGCTACATTAAAAAAGATTAAACCGCTTAAGGACTGCCCACGGCCTTTTTACTGCAGCTGAGTGGCCCCGCTGCGCTGGATCACGTACATGTACGTGATCTAACATTTCCAGGTAGAGGGTGCTCGCCTGGTCTGTGCTGTCATTCAGTACAGCACACGTCAGTCAGCAGGTCCTGGCCAATGATTTATGGCCAATACCTGATAATTGATCTAGCAAGCTACAGTACAGAGCCCTCTATTTACTAACAACACAGGGCACTGTACAGAGAGCAGCAATGTGGCTGTGTTTTCTCTCTGCAAACACCCACATTGATTAATAAAAGCAGCACATATTATACACATTACACATTGTTAGGCACACAGTTAACCCTTTGCCCCTACAATTTAACCCCTTCTCAGCCAGTGCCATTAGTACAGTAACAGTGTATAGTATTATCACTGTATTAGTGTCACTGGAGGTGTCTGTTCCCACCCAATGCCAGTTAGTATCAGATTGGGCAGCACAGTGTCTAAATGGCTAGCACTTCCACCTTGCAGTACTAGGGTCGTCGGTTCGAATCCCAACCACGGCATTACCTGCCTGTAGTTTGCATGTTCTCCCTGTGCCTCCAGGTACTCCGGTTTCCTCCCACACTCCAAAAACATGCTGGTAGGTTAATTGGCTCCTGTCTAAACTGGCTCTAGTATGTATGAATGTGAGTTAGGGACTTTAGATTGTACGCCCCTTGAGGGTTAGGGACTGATGTGAATGTACAATATATATGTAAAGCGCTGCGTAAATTGATGGCGCTATATAAGTACCTGAAATAAATAGTATAGTATTGCAAAAAAATATATATATATACCATAGTTTGTAAGCACTAAACCTTTTACACAAACCATTTAATATACACTTATTGGGATTTTTTTACAGAATACATTTTGGTCTAAATTTCTGAGAAAATTAGATTCTTTTTTTTTAAATGTTTTATAGCAGTTGTGGGTTTTTTTTCCCCCAAAATTTTCAGTCTTTTTTTATTTATACATAAAAAAAGCAGTGGTGATCAAATACCACCAAAAGAAAGCTCTATTTGTGTGAAAAAAATGGCATAGATTTAATTTGGGTACAGCATTGCATGACCGCAGAGTCATCAGTTAAAGCAGCACAGTGCCGAATAGCAAAAAAATGCCCTGGTCATGAAGGAGGTAAAACCTTCCGGAGCTTAAGTGGTTAAACAAAAAAAAAAAAACTTTTGTTACTATTACTTAAACCTGTTGATTCAGCAGGATGTTGCTGAGTAATAAATTGGTATTTTGATTGGGAAATTCAAGTAAAGTCATAATTCCTAACTGCAAAATTCTAGTATTAATGCCTGACAACCAGCATGACTCTGCACGCCTTTGAGCGCTTCCAGGGTTAGAAATGTCAGATTCTGACTGGATGTGGGCATATAAACAGCAGATCAGTGACTGCGTCCCCAGTCTGCTTGGGCAGAGTGCGGAGAAGGCATTATGAGTTTAATAGAGAAGATCCCTAATGCCTCCATAAGGATTACCTGTCACACCAAATATGCAATCACAAGTGATCCCACTAGCAATGCCTAATAAGTGGAAAAAAAAGTGTTACAAAGGTAATAAAATGACATATATTTTATGTCGAAAAAGATGTTCTTTATTGAGAAAATAAACCGAGCAAAGTGTACAGTGAAGTACAGAACAAAGACATTATTGATGACAAGCATTGAATAAACAAACATAGCCCATTATTGGGAAATGTGCATGTACAGAGGTTAGATCAGTATCACCATAAAAAGTGAGATTACAAGACATTATTACAGGCAAATAAAAAGAAAGATGGTAACAATATTGAGTTGGTAGGGCAACCATATGTGATGGGTAGCAGTTTCAGGGTAAATAGACTAAAGAGAATAACATACATTTTTAAAATCATTGCTCAGCACATATTGGGTATCCCCACATGTGCAAGAGTGAAAGGAATAATTTTAGGGCCCGTCATTTTCTGTCCGTTAACAAGCATCTCAGGATTGCAGCCCATTGGGAGCCAAATGCCTAAAGCCCTGTTATGCGACGGTTGAAATCGGGCATCAAAAAATATCTAATCCATGAGGCTTACATAGTTCCCAGTAGTTTTGCTGTCATTTTTTTCATCAATCAGGCTCCGAGTCTTTTTTTTTTTTTTTTTTTTTTTTTTTTAAACTTCAGACAATTTAAGTGACCCTGGATAGCCACACAGTGAAGACATAGGTCAGAAGCACAAATTGATATTTAGTGTTACCCTTAACCACTTAAGTGCCAGCAACATACCCGTATGTCACTGGAGTTTGAGTAGTTATACTGGGATGACGCCTGCAGCTGCATGGATCCTAGTGGCTAACAAAATAAATGAATTTAAAGAGAAATTTTTTTACAGTGCGCGTCGGTCACGCATTCAAACAGCGATCGTCCCACACAATTGAGGTATCACCATGAACGTCAGATCCAGGGCAGTAATTCTAGTACCAAACCTCCCCTGTAAATCTAAAGTGTAAACCTGTAAAGGCTTTTAACATTTCACTTATGGATAGTAAAATTTTACGTTGTTTGTCGCCGTTGCACACGACACGTTTGGTATCCATTTACGTGGTGTAACATCATCTTTTATATTTTACCAAAAAATTGGGTTATGTATTGTGTTTCATTTTTTTTCCCCAAAAAAATTGTGTTTGAATAACCACTGCACAAATACAGCATGACATAAAAGTTTGCAAAACCCATCAATTTATTTTCTAGGGACTTTGCTTTAAAAAAAATATATAATTTTGGGGGGTTATAAGAACTTTTCTAGCAAAAAATACTGATTGTTACATGTAAACAAAAAGTGCCAGAAAAGGCCTGGTTTTCTTGTGGTTAAGTTGAGCAATACTCAAGGGTTTTGTTGAAGAGGTTTATCTGTAGACTATAGAGAATATAATATACTTTTGAATACTGCTGTTTTTAATGGATCTCATAGCGTATTTATTTTGTTGGTCCATGGACTGTTTTCTGACTTGTGCTTTTGATTGTAGGTTGTTGATTCACATCTGGCCTGCCTGATGAACGAAAACAGTATAGATTACATCTCACGCTTCAACGACTTGGCCCAGGAGCTTTCTGCTACAGACACTGTACGCCGCGAAGCTCCATTTGAAGCTGGGGCCACCGGGAGCGAGCAGCCCATCCGGGACTTATCGTGACAATTTTATCTGTTCTTGGAGTTTAACAGTCGGGAGCGTTCAGCTTCCATAACAGCAGCTACATGAAAAGGATGGAATCTGTTGTACCATTCAGGTGTAATGGTCTTTATAGGCCTGTACAGCTCAATTGGCTATAGATAATAAGCGTTGTTTTATAATGCAGTATTTACACTTCACCGGACTTAGTCACAGCACGTGACGGCTTTGTTTTGTCATCTGTGATGGCAGTTCAGGATGTACAGTAAGCTGACTGCACAGTAAGCTTTGAAATTGTTTGATTACCAATGTCTCTGTGTATGTGACGGTAACCAAACTTCTGCAGTGACGGCGTAATGAAGCCGCTGTGTACATAGGAAGCTGTTCTCTTTTTGTTTTGTTTTTTTGCTGGCGACCCCGTCAGGCCTTCTCTGGATCACCACTCCGGTGGAACACACAAATGGGAGAAATCCCAACACTCTGCAGAAGATATAAGCCATAATGAACTTCATCCAATAACAGATGGGCTTAGTGCAAAATATGCAATTTATTTGTGTCTCATGTGCTATGGACTTTTTGTTTTCTACTAATCGAAGAAAAAAAGTCAAATAGAAAAAATTTGCTTCTCACATTGTACCTTTTTGAATTATAAACCCTCAGCATTGGGGCAAAAAATTCTTTCTCGTCCATTAAGGTACAAAAGAAATGTTAATCTTTGGGCTATTTTGCCACCTGCAGGACAGTTGGACACTGGCAAACAAAAATAATTGTAAGCCAGCCTAGGATAACTCCCCTTACTACCAACATGCTTTAATGTTTTGCTAGTGTTCTAGGAGGATGGATTTCTTTTCACCGTTTTGCAGTGAAAAGTCAAAATATGTTTTTTCCTCATCGTTTTTTCCTCATCGTGTTTTCAAGATTCTTGGCATTGCTGCTAGTCTATACTTTTCAGCTATACAGAACAGCCTCGACCTGGCCTTTGGAGAGCCTTGACCCCAAACTACCCTACATGGTAGTTTGTGGTCAAGATACTCCCAAAGGCCAGGTCGAGGCTGTTCTGTATAGCTGAAAAGTATAGACTAGCAGCAATGCCAAGAATCTTGAAAAAGGGCCCACACAAGTGATGACTGGGCACTGGATTCCACGAGGGGCTTTCCAGACCCCGTTTAGGCTACAAGTTAACAAGGTCCCAGGTCCTGAGATGTTGGCATTGTCTCTGCAATTGCCCTATCTCTAAAGGCTCACTCTGTGGGTAGGCCAATCAAGCTGAGCAATGTGAGCTGCTTTATTTCTGTGGATCACTGGGCACATTTAAATTCCTCCCTGTTCTCCAGCTTCTACTGCAGAAGAAGTTAACACTGAGAAATGGATAGCTGATTTCATCTGGGTGGAGTGGTACAAACCCGCCTTTACTTTTCCCAATACGTAGCATAAAGTTGGCGTTCACCCGCTGTTGCTTCTGCATTGCAAAGAGGCTTGTGGAACTCCGACCCTTAATCTGTTCCTTCTGTCTGCCTGCAGTGACTGCAGTCACCTCTGGCCTTCAACCCTTACCTGCTGCCAGCAGCTGGTTTTGTAAATACCTTAGACTTGGTCTCATACCTTGAGTTTACAGTTCTTTGCTGCCATGCAACTTGTGCAATATGTATGATTATAGACACAGGAGGAACTGTCTTATGGTCCCTGGTGCCCCAGTTTACACTTTACTACTGCCTCCTGCAATACTTGCAGTGTGCTCACTGATGTGGCTAGGATCTGCAGCCTGAAATCATGCCTGCTGCTGCTAGTTTCTATTCCATCTTCAGAGACTTCTCTAGCATTTGTGGCCACCTCCTCAGCCTTTTCCAGGGAGGTCTCTACTTAATCATGCATGACTGCATGGTTCAAATCACCTAGTTATTTACTGTGTTTGACAGCAAAGACCACAAATGCACTTCTGTGCTTTCCCAAGCAAAATCTGTATAAGAACTGGTTCTGACTCTGTCATCAGCCATTGAGAGTCTGATCCTGAGTCTGTTCCGTCTCTTCTGAACAAGTTTGCCTCTGAGGAGTAGCAGTCTTCTGCTATTACTCCCAAACTAAAAAAAAATGTTTGACTCTTGTTGATGCACTACGGACCTCTTTAACAATGGTGGATCAGCCTGATGCTTCTACCAGTGCTGTTCTTTGCCTTGGGTGCTTTATAGAGCTCCTAAGACCCCCAAGACTTTCCCAGTGAACCTGCTGTTCCACGTTTTCAGTGGAGACTGGAAACATCTTAAAAAGATGTTTGCCCCCCTCAAGTGCCTTTAGCTTTAGGCCCCTTTCACACAAATGTTCAGGTCCACCTGCCCATTTTTAGATGGACCTGATCGGAACCTCCATTCTCCTCTACGAAGCGGCGGGTAAAAACAGACGTGTCCATTTTACCCTCACCTACATCCGATTCGATTCACTAAAAACAGACTGATGGGGATCTGTTCGTCCATCCAGCGGATCAAATCAGATGGCAGTTTATATCTGACCACCTTGAGAGCTATCTCCATGTCCACTCTACATAATCGGACCTGTAATCTGCTTGTTCAGCGGTGCTCAGCAGATAGATCCGCTGCTGAGAAAGCACATCACAGGTGTAGTCCACCCATGTGAAAGGGTTGTAATACCTGTTTGAAGAAGACTTTAAGTGATCTGCCCCCACTTAGGATCCAGCATTGTCCCACCCTAACAAAGTGACAGCCATACCATTGGAAAACGTTCCTCTTTTTAAGTACCCCACTGATAATTGGTTGGAGGCCCCCTCTAGAGTGCTGTTCTCACTAGCAGGTATTGCTTTTCACTCTATCTTAGCGGTGAGTGCCTCTTGGGTTCTTTGGCATGAGGCTATACTTGCTAAATTTGCAAGGCCTGCTCTCTTCTGTGTACACGTTCTCTAGGTACTCACTAGTTGGATTTTTAGACCTCACTTAATACCAGCTTCTTGCCTAAGGTCCTTCAGGTGGCTCTTTGTGCTGTCAGCAGTCCTTAGATCTGTTGTTTTGTTGGGCCTTTTGGCATTTTGGGTTTTTTTGTTGCCTGCCCCTCAGTTGGACTGTTTTTGGATGTCCCAAAAGTTAACGCTTTCTGTATCCCACAATGGATGATAAAGAAAATAGTATATTTGTACTCCCCATATAATCTTTTTCCTGGAGCCCATTGAGGGGCACAGGTCTCACCCTTCTGTGTGTATGATCAGGCTCTCAGTACTACTTTACTACAAAAATGAAGCATACTGGTAGTAGGAGTATAACCAAACACACTAAAGCTGGGTATACATTTTTTTTTTTCTTCAAACAAACTGCTATGAATTTTCTCATCGCTATGATCAAAAATGAATGTTGATTTGCTTCTGTTAAATATTAGAAAACTGAACAAACCTTCTCAAGATGAAACATTTCAAATGAAAATCCGCTCATGTATACCCAACCTTACTGTGTCCTTCAGTGGACTCCAAGTAAAGAATGTTATGTTGAGTTCAAAAGTCCTAGTTTTCATGCACCTGTAATGGAGTCTGCATTGATACATGGTTGCAAAAGAAAATTGTTGGTTTTGGTGGAAGAATTGGTGTTGGTGTCACAAAAGTTTGGCGTGTATTGAGAAAGTTCAAAATGGCAGCCAACTTTACATATCAAATAGAGGTGTAACTGTTGAACACTCAGAGTTCAAATATTGAAAGATTAGAAACAGGAGGTGATAAAATCACTGTATGGAGATGATTAAAACTTGCAGCACACTTCATAGTAACTGTTGCTAGTTTGCATGATTGGTAAGAGAACAATGTCACCTCAATTGCAAGGTAACATAAAGAGGCGTTCCTTCTACACAAATATTGGATATTGCGCTATTGATGTAGCCATGACATTCCCTTCGCAATGAATTCTAATGTTTGGAAAGGTGATGTGCAGTGTGTTCCGTGTCTTGGGTATTCCAGAATGATCAGATCATTGTTTCTTGAAATGTACCATCATATCAGCAGCTGCTTATTTGCCCATCTTTCAGAAGAGTTTTTGTTCTCTCTAGCTGTATTCTACCTGTATAGAGTTGAGTTTGGGCTGGAAGTGGCAGGATAATATCCTCGATTAATCAACTAAAGGAGCACTTGAGGCATGCTTAAGTGGCTTCTGAATATTATTGTATGTCTTTTTAGCATGCCTTAAGTGCTAGTTAGCATGCTTTAAAGCTGAACTACAGGCAACCTCTAAACATGTAGATACAATACATATAAGGGAGCTATTTTACCTGCCAAAGGATTTGTATTTTTGTCCAGCCTGTCCCAAAATGTACCTGCCATTGCCAAACAGCACAGCAGGGCAAAAACGCTGTAGTTAAATAACACAGGTCTCCCACTTTTCTCCCCCCAGTCTGTGACTGGACAGTGAAAGGAGAAGGGGCAGACTAATCTCTATTGTCACTCTGCTCTCTACTCCTATTGTGTCCTTTTTAGCACTTGAGCGCTGCAACAACTGACTTTGCACTTCAATCTGCTTCTCCCTTTCCCATTCTTAGCTCTGCTGTACAGGACAATACAAATTCAGGTACATACACTGTTCACATTTAAAAATATATATTTAATGATGTATTTATAAATAGAAAAGTTGTAATAATTGTTGTTTTTAACTCTACTTGAGGTTCAGCTTTAGGTGCAGATGCAGCATGGTGAATTTAAGGGCATTGTGTAATGTCACAGTGGAGAGGTATAAGAAATCAAAATTCTCCACCTGCACAACAAATAATGACCCTTTTCCTGGGCCATACCATTGTTCTTAATGGTGACTTTTATGGGGATGGTTAATCGGTCAGTAATGCTTTAGAGAACACCTAGTACTGCAACATTGTTTAAACATGCTTTGTTGTATTATGTACACTCTTACAGTATGTTTGTTCTTGATAAAGGACAAAATCCTCCTATGCAGAGGCTGTACCTTGGAATGGGTCACAATTGGCATGCTTGTTTGTAAAAACTCTTCAAGGGCTTCACCTAACTCACATTTTCCATAGCACTTATTATTTTTTTTTTTTTTGTCATATGTTTTAGTGGTTGCACCCATGTTTCCTAGCACATTCTAATTTAAAAAGATTATTTGGGTTAATTCCCTTTGGTGACCATCTTTAATGTGATAAATTCTTTTTCTAGTGTATATTTGACTTGAAATCAGTTATGATATAAAATAATTCATTTTGGTATACAGTCGTCCTCATAAGTGGCCAGTTGCTGCAACTCTGTTCACTACAATGTGACATATAGTGGTCTATACCAAAGGATAGTGTAATGTGAACGGCTAGTTGGCTCTTTTCATCCTCCGCATACTAGCAATGACTTGGTTTGCTCAGCTGAATTAAAAGACTAGCCATTGACGGGTAACGTTTTGGTCAAGTCCTGTATCAGTTGAAATTTGAGCTATGCGTGACCCTGCGAGCCCCACCCGGCTCCACAAGTTGATTTTAAAAATTGTCTGAGCCAGGTGAAAAATTGACTGAGCAATGACTGCATTCTATAAGATGCAGACATTATTTGGCTGAAAATTTGCCACCCATTGCTGCCAAACGGTAACTTCATTCTTTTATATGCAGTCACTGTAGTAGTGTGGTAGTGCCAGTGTATTGAGGCCCCCGTGGGTGCCTCAGCTGCCTGAGTGAAATAGCCAAAATCGATTTTATATTGGGGAACTGGGCCATTTATGGTTAGCTTTAGCAATTGGAGTCGATCCAGTAACCCGCAAATCTTAGCTGTACCTCTAATGCGAACACTGAGCCATTGTAAGTGAGCTAGAGTATGGAAGGGTATAATTAAAGTTGTGTTAAACCTAAAACTAAAAATGTAATATATTGCTGCTTACCAATTATTATATGTGGTGGCTGCATTAGTTTTCTTTTTAAGACTTTTTTCCTCTGTTTTCACCTGGTGATCTGACCAGTAACACTCCACCTGTATTAGAGTACCTAGACTATGGATGAAGGAGCACAGGGGGCACCATTGGACAGCAGCATTGTCAGTCTGGGGAGAAG
The DNA here is from genome assembly GCF_062004578.1 of Staurois parvus. Lineage (NCBI taxonomy): Eukaryota > Metazoa > Chordata > Amphibia > Anura > Ranidae > Staurois > Staurois parvus. Next base: position 16,073,995 of record NW_028317814.1, on the reverse strand, counting down.
GTAGTGTTAGATATACTAGCAGATTTAGCTACACTAAACAAATTGAAGAACTACTTCAGCTACACTTCATAAGTTACAGCAAACTGTTTTTATACCTTAGAAACAAAAGCTTAACAAAAGCTGATCATTGTAAACATCCCTATCAGTAGTAAATGGTTTTACCAACCCTGTAACTGCTACATCTGCAGGACAGCCTGTTCAGTTGGAAAACAACCGACTCACCAACTAGAAATAAAGACTAAAAAAGAAAACTAAAGAAGCCATCACTTCCAATAATTGGTGAGCTGCAATATTATTAAATTTTTGCTTTTGGGTTTAATACTGCTTTAAGCATGGCAACGTTTGGCTGATTTCAAGCATGGCAACGTTTGGCTGATTTCAACAGGCTGGGATTGAAAGTCAAACAGCAATGAGGCTGAAATTGAAAAAGCCACAGTTGGACCTAGTGAAAAAAAACATGATTGCTTTCTATTAACTTGCCATTTTGTGTTTTTTTTTGTTTTTTTTTTCTGCATTTTCGATTTCATCTTTTTTCCTTCAACCTGCTTTTTGGCTTGACATTACAAGCACAGGAAATGGGAGTGTTTCAATCCTACTCAACCTGAATACATCTACTAGACTTGTATATGAAAGTGCGTAATCAAACTCGTAGGTTAGTACTCTGCTTGGTTGTTGGTGATTATTTGCAATTTTGATTTCTGCTCATTGGAATGTGGTTTGAAATCACATGAAAGTTGCTATGCATTTGACCAACTTGGGAGCTATTTCACCAGCCCTTGAGTTATGGTTGGAGCTTTGCAACAAGAGGCCACTTTTGTACAGAAGTGTATATTAGAAAAATATCATTGTAAATAGCCATTTTCAAATGAAAAGTTTTCCAGAAAGAGACAGGTCCTCTTTTTAGGTGGCCTGTTGAAAATGCAGACAGTGATTCTTCAGGTTGCATGAAATAGGTATACTTTTTAGGCAACATATTTCCCATGTCCGATGGGATAGTGAAAGTGTAAAAATACAATTGTCTCAGATAATTGAAAAGAGTTGCTGGAAACAAAGTCTTAAACCTGTATTCAGATTTTCATTTGAATGTTCAGATCTTTGTTCTATAAATATGAGTTAACCTATATATAAATATATAAAATATTTGTACAGTGTATGTATAAAAATCTCACAACCGTCTTCAACCTCTGGATGATAAGAACGGGTTAAATGCTGTTTGTTTTGTACCATATTGTACATTTAAGTTATTTACTTTATAAAGGCCTTTGTGATGACAGGGGCTTTGTTTTGTGTTGGGGAGGGCTATTTAATAAAACCGGTTGCTATTTAACTCTTCTCTGTTAATTACACGCAAAAAAGGGGGGTTTAAACTTCCATTTTGCGGAGGGAAGGGGGAGATTCAATTGAATTTGTAAAACTTGTTATCGTTTTCCTATTGTGCATAAAGACAAATGCTTAGACTATAAAACGTTTTGGCTGTATTTTTTTTACCCCCATGTACATAGTATGGTAATAGCTGGAATCTAATCACCACAGGTAATTCTTCTTATTCCCACTGTGCTAGTTTTGTTCATTATTAATGTTATATAGAAAACTATGTGCTAAAATAATTCTCCTTATTCACCCTTATGTAATCCATGGAAACCAAATTGCAGGAAGCTCCCAGATCTGGGCTGCAACTTTTGATGACATCATTCTTTGTTATGCAACTTCTCTATCACTGTCTACAATGAAACCTCCATGTAACCTGACTTTGCTATTGCTGTTCCCAGAATGCAAGTTCTCTATCAGCAATAAGGGTTTTTTTCAGTTTTACCTGGGGATCCTGCCACTAATCCTAGGGTGACAATACTTGCTGATTCTACAGCAATGGTCCCATGTTTGAGAGAATGTTTTCAATCCATCCAGGATTTTTTTTACCGTTTTGATCCTCTTAATTTCCATTATGGTATCTAGTAAACATGTCTGGGATGAGACAACTGTTGTCTTCCAATGGAGAGGGATAAGTCTTGTGGCGGCTCTTAGGATATGGGTATTTTATTTTTATTTATTTATTTTTTTACGTTTTGGATATACCTGGGTATGGTAGGTCAAGGAGGCAAAGTATTGGGTTCATAGGGAGTGTAACCTCCCATGATTTAACACAATGCACTCAGTACTGTTTCCAAAAAAGCCCAAATCAAAGGGCATGGTCAGAATATATGAAAATGGTTGCCCACTGGGTATCTGCTTCCCCAGTACATCTCGGACACTTGATGGGTTATGGGAGTAAGGTATCTAGAGGGTCTTATGTCAAAACATTAAGATTTTATAGAGGTGAAAACTTAGATGCGGCCTCCCAGATCCTGACCCACCAAGGTAAAGGAATTAGGGTGCTGGAGGACTTTTTCCCATTTTGTTACATCCTTGAATAATTTATGTGGGCTGTGATCATATGAGTCTTTCCTATGGTTAGGAAAGACTCTGAGCACATGTAGTTCCAAAGGTTGTAGGGCAGTCTAAGGTCAGAGAGAGATTTTTGGTGCAGAAGAAATGTTTGATCAGTAGATAAAAGTAAAACAGTTTTTTTAGGAGTCTTTTCTAGACCTCAGATCTATAAAAGTCTGTAGTCTTGAGTTTACTGGATTGGTTATGCCTGAATTGACGACTGACCTACACCCATGGTATCGTATGAGGGACAGAGAGTCTATATGGGATAGCAGGTTGTATAGTACATTTTATTAGAGAAAACAAGGTAGTTAAGAGAGAATTCTGCTTGCATTGATTCCCAATACTTAGCCAAACCCCCATATCCCCCATGCTCCATCTCCATCCAGATGTTATAGGTTGTGTTGTCCAGGAAGTCACATGCAGAGATATGTGGCATAATAATAGTTAAGGGGCTTCCGAACCCTTTCCTTGCTTTCAGGATTAGCAGTACAGTGCTAGCAGTTCTATGGGTCTTATAATTCCAAATAAATCGGATAATGCTCTCTGAAGGTTACATAGGGGAGATAGTGGGACTAGAATTGGGAGAGTTTCAGAAAGATAGAGGGGGGATTTACTAAAACTGGAGCACTCAGAATCTGGTGCAGCTGTGCATGGTAGCCAATCGGCTTCTAACTTCAGATTGTTCAATTAGGCTTTGCCAATAAAACCTGGAAACTGATTGGTTTCTATGTACAGCTGCACCAGACTTTGTACTCTCCAGTTTTAATAACTAACTTAAAGCGAAGTTCCACCTGATTTTTAAAGTTTGTCCCTATCTCTTTCTTCCTGCTGCCCCATTAATGTTTGGCACATTTTTTTTTAATTTTTTTTTTATTGAACGCTTTCATACCTTTTATTTGGGCTGAAGTGCTTTACCTCCTATGTACCTCGCCGTGGTGTGGTATGGCATATCCACCCGCCTGTTGGTTCCTGGGATATATGTGACATCAATCCCAAGGATCAATGGGCAGCGTGGAAGGCTGACTTGCTTCTGTTCCAGGTTGCGGTATTGATAGATGGTTGTTATAGCAACACGGCGGGACCTCCCACCGGCGCTGGCATTGCTGTGGCAACTTTCAATACAAGGAATGCGCCTCACTTTCTTCATGCTGCGCAGGTGCAAGATCGAGAGGTGCATGCTGGGTAGCCAGCAGCACCATTTCCCGGAAGATTGTCTGAGCCGGCTTCAAATGCCCACGCTGAAGACGGAACCTGGCAGAATCAGGGTTCAATAAGTTTTTTTTTTTTTTTTAAGGCTCACCCATAGCTACTGTAAATATCTCCTATTTACAGTAGGTATAGGTACAGTAAATATCTCCAAAATGTGCACAGTTTAGGAGATATTTAGTTTAGCAGCAGCTGGTGCCATCACCGGCGTATTCGCACTGGGCTCTGAATGGACCACGGAAGTGACGTCATCTCCGCTTTGACCATTCATTCGGCTGTAGCCCGCGAACCTGGAAGGAAGACCGAGTGAAGACAGAAACCTACAGCAGTGACAGCGCTCTGCTGGAGGGCTTCATTTCCAGGTAGGTCTGTCATAATGTGGTGCGTGCCAACACATTATGCCTTAGACTGCCCCAGGGGGCCCAGTTTTTGGTGTAGTTTAATACCACTTTATAGTAGAACAATAGGAAAAGTGTTTTTTTCATTTTGGATGGAGTAATGGAGGGTTATAACCCCTGCCAGTTTTTTTTTTTTACCATCTGTGTCCCTATCACATGGGTGCTTTATATAAGCAACAAGAAAAAAAAAAAACAACTCTACTTTAAATAAAGAATTTGTAAACTGAATCAAAGTGGTAGTAAACTCTCCTGTTTTTTATTTTTACCTATAGGTAAGCCTATAATAAGGCTTACCCATAGCTACTGTAAATATCTCCTATATACAGTAGGTATAGATACAGTAAAAAAAACTTTTTTCATTTTGGATGGAGTAATGGAGGGTTATAACCCCTGCCAGTTTTTTTCCCATCTGTGTCCCATTGGGTAGATTTACCTTCACTTCCTGTTCTGTAACCAAAACCGGAAGTGAGAAGATTTTCCTGCAAATTCAGGGAATCCATTGGGGGCCCCCAGGTCACCATACCTAGTGTCCCCTTTGGAAGCTACCCATCTATTACTGTTTTGGGGACAACACAAAATGTTACTTTCACTTTTGATGAGAATGGTAAACAGAACAAATAGAGACGGTGAATTTCCCTAACGGGCAATATAAACGGACAAGTGATCTTATCCAAACAAAAAAAAAAAACTCCTGCATTTAGTTATACTTTTAATTAAGGCCATTGACTATAGTTGGCTGAAGATGCTGTCAAGTTTAGGCACCCCATGCAATAGAAATTTTAGTCTTGGTGAGATACTCCCCAGGGGCACTTCTAAAGGATGCAGGCACTGCAACTTTCCTCATTAGAATACTGAGAGTGCTCCAGCTGATTACAATGAATCAAACTCTACCATTTAGAATCCGTTTGCAAAGGCCATCTTGAAAAAAAAAGTTATTTCTTCAAAGCAGCAGTAGATAATCTGCAATCGAGTTTAAAAATCACTGCAGTGCACATTGATCACCCAGAGGGGATTGTTTTCTCTCTCAACAAAAATGGAGCTACTGTTTCAAGCAGGCTTGCCTGGTGCACTACAGCTTTGGCCAAATGCATACACATTAAGCAGGTAAGCTGTGTTCCTTGTATGCATGTAAATGGGAGTTGTATTTTTACTGAGCATATATGGTTGTGGTATTGCTTTCAGCAAATTTTAATGTGACTTGCACTATTACACACTTGTGTTCCTTATTTATTTGCTTTATGAAGTATAGCTATTTGTAAATTAGCCATTAGAGGTGGTAGAATATGTGCAATTATGCTATTTATATTAAAAAAAATGAGGGCACTGTACATTGAAATATCATAAACAATAGTAAATCAAATAAATACTGCTACATAAAAAATGTGCATAAATTAAGTGAAATGATATAAGTCCACATTCATATATTAAATAATTAAAAGTCTCAAAATCCAATAACACAGTGCTGTGTGCTAAAGAAATCCTCCAACGGAAAGTGCATAGGTGTCCACAAATGCTTGACACAAAAGAAAAAAAAAAAAAAAATCAGCCTCTTACCAGACACTTTGATATCCACTTGAGAGCAAACAAGCAGATGGTGTTCAGATCCACACTGACACCTTAGTTAGCCGCATCAAGGAGATTATTATTATTATACAGGATTAATATAGCGCCAACAGTTTGCTCAGCGCTTTACAATATAACAGGAGACAATACAGCAACAATACAGTTCAATACAAGAGGGATAGGAGGGCCCTGCTCCTTGGAGCTTACAATCTTGGAGATGAATGGAAGATGAATGGACAACTGCAAGTTCACTTGAACAGATGCATCACATCAGACAGCTCTCCACATCATGCAAGGAAAGGTTTAAAACAGAAAAAGACTTCATAGTGCGACCTGATAAACCAGCAAAAAATGTATTAAAGTTTTACACTTACATAGATAAGGTGCATAAAGGCAGTGTAAACATTTAAAATTTCCGTGGTGCCAGACCACTGGCCAGAACAAGGTGACATCACAGAATGTCACCTTGTTTTGGCCGGTGGTCTGACACTGTCCCTTCCATGCATCATCCCGCAATGCACTGCACAGGATCCATACCATTTTAGAGGCAGTAGCAAACTGCATTGAAGACTCTCTGAAGTTTGCCCTCATCACTTACAGGGACTGAGGTGACACACCAGCAGATTAGGACTCTTTCAGTCTAAAGATGGCTATACACACATTTGCATTTGAATGTTTTAGAAAAATCCTTCATCAGAACATTCACTCTTGGCTTTACCGAGTCAACTAATTTTGTCCAGACCTGTTATTGTAAACGAATCCCAGACATGTTAAAGAATATGTAAACCCAATGTTTCATATTCCTGATATGTTCCTGCCGTACCATGTACAGTTGTGTTCAAAATAATAGCAGTGTGTTGAAAAACAGCGAATAAAGCTCAAAATCCTTCTAATAGCTTTTATTTCCATACACACAAATGCATTGGGAACACTACACATTCTATTCCAAATCAAAACATGAAGAAAAATATATCAAATTTGTGTTGTTCCTCTAAACAAATTGAAGAAAAGTGAATATTAGACTGTTCAAATTAATAGCAGTGTTTGTATTCTTCTTTACAAACTCAAACATTCACTATATAAACTGAAAAATGTTTGAAGATTTTGCTTTCCTTTGAATCACTTAATGAATATTTAGTTGTATAAGCACTGTTTCTGAGAACTGCTGTACATCTGTGTTGCATGGAGTCACCCAACTTCTGGCACCTGTGAACAGGTATTCCAGCCCAGGATGATTGGACTACATTCCACAGTTCTTCTCTCTTTCTTGGTTTTGCCATTTTTTTATGTCACCCCACAAGTTTTCAATTGGATTAAGATCCGGGGATTGGGCTGGCCACTCCATAACGCCAATCTTGTTGGTCTGGAACTAAAATGTTGCACGTTTACTGGTGTGTTTGGGGTCGTTGTCTTGTTGGAACACCCATTTCAAGGGCATTTCCTCTTCAGCATAAGGCAGCATGACCTCTTCAAGTATTCTGATGTATTCAAACTGATCCATGATCCCTGGTATGCGATAAATAGGCCCAACACCGTAGTATGAGAAACATCCCCATATCATGATGCTTGCACCACCATGCTTCACTGTCTTCACACTGTACTGTGGCTTGAATTCAGTGTTTGGGGGTCGTCTGACAAACTGTCTCCGGCCACTAGACCCAAAAAGAACAATCTTACTTTCATCAGTCCACAAAATGTTGCACCATTTCTCTTTAGGCCAGTCAATGTGCTCTTTGGCAAATTGTAACCTCTTCAGCACATGTCTTTTTTTTCAACAGTGGGACTTTGCGGGGGCTTCTTGCAGATAGCTTGGCTTCACAGAGGCGTCTTCTAATTGTAACAGTACTCACAGGTAACTTTAGACCATTTTAGCTGAGCAGTCTATAATTTTCTGCACTTCTTTATATGTTTTCCCCTCTCCAATCAACTTTTTAATCAAGGTACGCTGTTCTTCTGAACAATGTCTGGAACGACCCATTTTCCTCCGAATTTCAGATAGAAATGCACTGTAACCAGCATGTACAACATTTGCTGCCTTCCTTCCTTAAATAAGGGCAATAATTGCCACCTGTTTTTCAAAGAATGAATGACCTCACTAATAGAACTCCACACTGCTATTATTTTGAACATGCCCCGTTCAATTAGTGATTCAATTACACAGAATCAGCAGCATGCATGTCATGACTGTTGGGTCTGTTGGATTTCTATTACTCTACACCTGCTAGTTATTTGCCATGTAGAAGTATAATTTCTACCAAAAACCGTGATTGATCAGGTTAGTGATGTCTGACTGCTATTATTTTGAACACAGCTGTACTTGTATGAAACAAATATCCTGTTCTCTTTGTCTTGCTTCCTTTGTGTGAAATCCCTGCTGTTCCCTCTGCCTTCCCTATCAGAATCGGACTACAGGAGAGTACAGCATGGTCAGTTTGCTGGCAGTTCTGCAAACTCAGTGTGCTCTCCTCCAGTGATCAGACTTCTGTTCACATCCCCCCACCTGCACAGTCATTCACTGGGAAGATCAATGGTGTTGCTGCCCCCCATCCATGCATCTAAGTGCAGAGATTAAGTGGTCACTTATAAGAAAAAATTCTATAAATGCCTCCCCCCCCCCCCCTTTTTTTTATATGTATACACAAATGTTTTGCCTTTCATTTCTATTTTAAACTGAATGGGTTGTTTTACAAGGTGAGAGTTTACAACCAGTTTAAAGTGTTACTGAACCCACAACAGTAAAATCAGTCTGTATATGCAGTAAAGCATGTTTTACACTCACCATGGAACCTAAGGGGTTAATCCTCTGCATTGTGTAAAAATGCTGTTTGATCCCTACTTATCTGATCCTCCTTGTTCAAGTGTCCCCTGCTTATCTCCTGATAAGACTTATCGTGTGGAGACACTCTGCACATGCTCAGTTTGGTGTGTATTGTTAGAGAGGGTTTTTTATTTTCTTGGGACAGTACATGTGATCAGCACAGGGCCAATTAGCACTGTCCAGACAGAGATCAGGGGTTCTGCATCCTAGAGCAGAAAGAAAACTCCTACAAGCTTTAACCAGCGCTCTGTTGGACACTGATAGAAGTATGATCTAAGTATTGATAATAAAAGGTATTTGGCAGTTTATATTTACTAAAATAATTGCATTTCTATGTAAAGTGTACTGTGGGAGACCAGATATAGTGAATGCAGGATCCTGGGTTTAGTAACACTTTAAGCATGTTTCATTCCAATCTGTGTGATTTTACCTGGACAAAACCACATTCACAATTAGAATTTTGCATCCTGCTTCTTTGAATTTTCTAGTCCCCAAGGTAAAAAACAAATGTCAATGTGATCCAACTAACCTTTGGAAACTGAATGCTCTGAAAAATGTAAACTTTTGAACAAAATTTTACTGGTGTATGGCCAGCTTAAAGCCTGACTCCAGGTTTAATTTTAAGTTCAAAGCATATCTAAGGTCAAAATGTGAAATCATACATTCATTTCCACATATTATTTCTAGGCTACTCCTATGTTTCTGAGTCTGTACAGGAAGCACTGTGTGCAGGCAGCAAGGTACCATGGGATATGTAGTCAAATGCATGAGCAGAGGAGACACTGCAAAGCATGCAGGGAATCCAGAAAGTTATGGAAAGAGAAGGCCAGCAGACAGTCAGCAACTTCCACTTCCGATCACCTACGCGAACGCAGCAGAAGTGACAGGTACCCGCTCCCCAAAGGTGCCAATTCTTAACTGGGAGCGGGGGCCGAGGCCTTAAATTCAGACTTCTCCTTTTGGGTGGAGCTACGCTTTAAGAAGCCTCCTCCAAATCTCCAAGTTCCTTTTTTCTTTTTTTGTTGTGACCTGCTGTGAGCTGACTTCCTGTTGGAGGGTGGCTACATTTGCTCTGCATGGCCTTACTTTATGTAGGAAGTAGCCACCCTCTCTTGCTCACTCCCAAGATGGACTAGGGGTTATGAGATGTGTAGTGTGCATAGAACAGTGTACATGGACTCTAATGTGCACTGCTTGTTTCAAACAAATGGAAGTGAAGGGGGAAAGGAGAGGTTCAGGATCTCACGGAGGATCAGAAGGAGGCAGAAAAACACAGTAAGAAACAATTTAATTAAAAATAGATTACAGGGCTATTACGTAGTGGATGTGTATGGATTATTTTTGGAGAATTAAGGATATTATATAGGCCCTGTTCCCACCAGAACGCAGTTCGGGAAACCTGCTCTCTCCGTGTACGTTTCCCGCACTGTGTTCAAAACGCACTGTAGTTGCGATCTGCAGCAAGTGTCAATGTTAAGTTACCAACACCCCAAATTCAAGTCTCAAAATGCAGTGTGCTTGCCTGTACTGGGTTGCATGGTACAAAAGTACCTTGTAATGGGTTGTAGTGCATTTCCAAAATGTAATGCTTTTGGTGCAGTGTAGTGCGATTTAAACCTACTCAAAATGAATGGGCTCAAATCGCACCACACTGAATTGCATAGGAATGTAGCACATTTGTGTGATTCCTAGCGTGAACTGGCCTTTAGTGTCACTTTAAGGGTGGCCAGATCTATGGGGGTGCTGGGGTAGGCTGCACTCCCCCCAGATTTCAGTTGTGCCCCCCCTCCCCAGTTCAGCCACTCCATGGACATTGTGCCTGGCACTTCATCTCCTCTCCCCATCCCCACTCAGGGCCGGGACAAGGGGAGGGCAGCATGGAGCAGGGAACTAAAGTGTAAAGGCTGGAGAGAGATCACAATGGCTGTGGTGCGGACTGGGGTGTGCTCTCCCCTCCGGTCATAACAGTGCCTCTCCATTTAGCAGGTGCCACAGGATCACTAGTTACTGTTGCCTTTCTATCATCTCGAACCAGTGTGCCCATTCTCCTCTGACCTCAACAAGGCATTTTCGTCCACATAACCCCTGCTCCCTGGATATTTTCTCTTTTTCGGACCATTCTCTGCAAAACCTAGAGATGGTTGTGTGTGAAATTCCCAGTAGATCCCTTTTCTGCCCAGTCAATGGGGTTGGTGAGCGGATTCCTGCCCGCCCCCCTCTGTTGGCCTGACTTGAGGCATACTTGACACAATGTTATCCGGACTTCTTTGTGAGCGACCGGTTTAATGTGGCCCCTAATATAAGCACTCTGTCTGGGGTCTTGACTGAACTATCCTTCACCCCCCCATGTCTCTCATTTTTTATGTTTAATTATTGTCGCCTATGTCTAAATCTTGCTTATGCAGACAATTCACTTTGGTACTCTTGTACTGTTCTATTGTTATTTCAAACCTAGTAAAAAAAAGATTGAAACAGAAAATCTCAGTAGGTTTCAAAATACTTAGACCAGCCCACCTGGCACCAACAAGCATGCCATGTTCAAAGACACTTAAATCCCCTTTCTTCTCATTTCTGATGCTTGGTTTGAACTTCATCAAGTTGTCTTCAGCACGTCTAGATGAATAAATGCATTGAGTTGCTGCCATGTGATTGATTAGCAATTTGTGTTACAAGCAATTGAACAGTGTACCTAATAAAGAGGTCGGTGAGTGTACAAGATGAAGCTTGTGTCAATATGGCCTTAGATCATCCCCATTTGAAGATTTACCCTTCTCTGCTGGAGACTGTGAAAATGTATATTTCCCATCACTTTCTTTCTTGGTGACAATAGTCATCAGGACAACTAAAAGAGGGTGAATCTCCCAAGGGGGGACACCGATAAAAATCAGACTGAGCTTCTAACCCTCTTCTAGTCTATAAAACTGAAAACACTAAACCACATTTTGACTTTAGATATATTTTAGAAATGTAAGAACAAAATTCTGATTTATTTTTTCCTGTATGATTATAACCTGATACAATGGAGCAATGAGACTTATGATGGCGGCCTTGATGGAAGTGAATGTGTTAGCATTGCCTACCGGAGCCTAAACATGGCATGGAACATTGAAGTCCATACAGCACAAAGCTAAGCCCAACAAACACATGCATAAGTAATCTGTCTACGCAGTATACAATGGAGGTGGAAGAGGGACGATAAGCTTCCAAGAGTCAGAAATGAATGCTAAATTAATTTAAAATTCTCTCTGAGGCTTAGACAATCAACTTTGGGTTATTTTTTTTTTCTTTAAATGTCCCCCACGTGTTGTTTACAAAAAAAGTTCAGTCTGCAATATTCACCTTCAGTCTGAAGATGGTCCCATGTAGTACCTCATTTCATGCACAAGATGTCCTCAGTCTTCCAAGCTGAATGATGCCCAGTGTCCATCACCCTAGAAAGGACTGAGTGCAGGGTGTCATGGTCCTGCCCCCTGATCATGACACCCTACATTTACAGGCAGCTGATCTTGATCCCTGCATAACCAAAATTTGCCCAGAGCCAGGAGGAGACAGAGAAGGAAGAGGATCCAGCATGTCTTTTGACTATTCACAAACCTTCAGCGAACGCAAAAAGTGTGAAATACTACTTGGGGGATCTCAGTGGGCGGAGGAGACCCTTGGACTGGGAGAGCATGGAGTTCAGGGTTGGAGTTTAAGGTTTGCAATACAACTACATAGAATAAAGGGGGAAAAAAAACATGCGCTACACCCCAGACAATACGTGTGAAAAAAATATATTCTGAAACATTTAGTGAACTGCTGCTACTCTTTTCCTGAACACCAGAAAATACAAAACATATAAAAAAAATGAGCGCGCTGTACACTAAATAATCATAAACAATAAACAGTCAAATAAATGCCGCTACATAAAAAAATGTGTATAAATTAATTGACATGAGATACGTCCACATTCATATATTAAATTATTCAAAGTCCCAAAATCCAATAACAGTGCTGTGTGCTAAAGAAATCCTCCAACGGAAAGTGCATACAGGTAGGTGTCCACAAATGCTTGGCACAAAAAGAATACAACTACATAGCTGATGATAGATCTAAAAACCAATGAACGATCAGATTGTACAGTGTGTTGTCACATCTATTGTATTGTGTGTACCATCAACTATTCAGTAGGAGGGCCTGCCTTGTTGGATTCTAATCAAATGCAATGTTTAGGTTTGTTCTTATTTTACCTAGTTTTTGTAAAGTTTTATCAGATTGTATAGCAGCTTAAAGTGGACTTGAACTTAAAAGAAAAAAAAATTGGCTGTCGAATAAGATTTTTATGACAGAAGAGACCCTATTGGTCTTTTCTGTTCCAACTGCTTCTCCCTGCCTTTAAACTTTAATGTACTCTGAGCCACGCATGCGCAGCTCAGCATACATTTATAGCTCTGCTCTGTGTCGTGATGATGTGACTCTCATGTGCATGAGCAGAGGTGATGTCATCATGGCCCGGCCAATAAAACTGACCAGTTTGAAGGAACAGCAGTACAAGATGAAAGCGCCCATGACCAGCGGGGAGCATTAACAATGCAGCGCTGAAGGGGATTGTTTGACAGGTAAGTCTGCTATAGTGTGCTGTGCAGCTATGGCTTAAAGCTAGTGAGGGCCAATTTAAATATATATATATATTGCAGGGTTTACTTTGGCTTTAGCTTTGTAATTTTTTTTTCTAGTCCAATACACAACTAAATGAGTTCTTCAAAATCATTGCAAAATACCTAAGCAGGAAACAGATTATTTTACCAAAAAAAAAAAAACTGGACAGTAGATGGCGACAAAGCTATCTGGGATTTGTAATACAATCCATGCAAGGTAGCAATTTAGGAAAAAATTTCTAGAGTTGCACTGATTGCTGTGTCATCCTATGTGCATCAGATCAGCATCAGATAGATGTTCTCATGCATGTTAAGTAATATGTAAGTAACATTTACAGGTATTTATAGCCTGCTGGAGCTCACAGTACTCCAGAAGGATGCCAGAAACTTTGTTCAGTTATCATCAAGGGTCAGCATCTACTGTCTACACTGGGATGTTGGCTCAGAGTTGATACAATCATGTAAGTTGGGGTGCCTGTGCAGTTGTTTGCTGTGTTTACAAATGTCTGACACAGAACAGCCCCCTGCTTCAGCCTCTGCCTTGTCCCTTGCTACAAATTTAGGCTAGGTTTAAACGGTCATCTAAAACTGCTGCTCCCCACAACAGTGATCCGTGTTCAAATCGCTTTTCAAAGGTGATTGATAGGTGGTGAGGAAACCATATGATGCTTCCTTGCTACCTGTTTTAACCCTTTTTGGTTGGTGAACGCATAAGCAGCAACCAGATGCATGCAGTTGTGGGATGTTTGCGGCGCTTTCCCTTTTGCATGCTGATCACAACATGTTGGATAATTTTTGCCATGGTGGCAATGCCCCATTTACTGCCATTACAGCTTAAACAGGAGTTCCAGTTGAATTAAAAAAGAAAAAAAAAAAAAAAGCAGCTACAAAAACTGTAGCTGCTGACTTTTAAAATACAGACACTTACCTGTCCCTCGGCCCAGCGGTGTCTTCACTGGCCGTTTTCTCTCCCTGGTACCGGCATCTTTAGTGTGGGCATCCGGCTGTGACAGCTTGCGGATTCACAGCCGGGTGCCCACTGCGCGTGCGTGAGTAGCGCTGCGCTTTGTGAATGGCCCCGCGCTTTGTGAATGGCCCCATAGTCTTCTTTTGACCTGTCACATGTCCCAGAAGACTACTGAGTAGGGGGGGGGGACAACTTCCGCTTCTGATCGCACGAGAAGTGGGAGCAGATGCCTGTCAAATTCGGGTACCCATTTCACACTTCCACACCCCCGACTCCCCAAAGGTCCCAATCCTGAACAGGGAGCCGGGGACAGGCTTGAAGTGGAACTTCTCCTTTTGGGTGGAGCTCCCCTTTAAGGCAGGTAGATTGGGGGGGTGCTATAAACATGGTTCAACCACATGTTTTAACCGCCATGCTTCTTCATGCCTGCAGTCAGGGGCGGACTGACAACTCATAGGGCCCCCGGGCAATAGGGGATCATGGGGCCCCTGTGTCCTTGCCCAAACTCAAAAAAGCGTATGAAAAAGGTACCAGGGGCATCTCATGGGGCCCCCTACTGACCCCGGGCCCTCGGGCAGTGCCCGAGTTTCCAAATGGTCAGTCCGCCCCTGCCTGCAGTAGATGGATGACATCAGGTCAGCCTAGGCAAAGCCACTGACTGGAGCTCATTCAAGTGAATAAAGCTGCTCAGCAAGCGCTCCACAACCACATGCAACAAAGCCTCCTCACTGCTTGTCAAACACCTCTGAAAAGCAATCCAAATGTAGATTGCGTTTCAGAGGATCAGCAGTGCCTACCGTACATGGAAATAAACCCTAATAGATTCGTCTGGGGCCCCAGGCAAATGCCCAATCTGCTCTTATAATCTGCCACTGGGTCTACCCAGTGGTGTAACTAGAACCTTCAGGCCCCCCAGTGCCAGAAACCATGAAGGGCCCCCCTGACCCTCAGCTGGGGCCCTTCCCTCTGAACCTGGTGGCAGAACGCCAGGGCCCGGTTGCAAGTGCGACCTTTGTGACCCAAGTAAATCCATCACTAGTTTATTTTTTTTATTTTTGTTTTTTTTTACAATTTTGTAGGAGCCCTGAGGGGTTTTGGTGAGATATCCATGGTCTAGACAGAACTATGATGTTCCACTTTTGAGACAGAGGAAGGAGAATGAAAATGCAGCCCTCGATCTCCTTTTCTGCAGCCTCAGCTGCACAGAATGAATGGACAGAAATAGCTCTGTATAGAGCTTCCCCTTAAATCACAAACTGAACCATAGTAAACCCAGCTTACTGTACCTCAGTTAGCAATAGACAGGGTCAATGATCGATACGGATCACTGACTCTCAATTCAGAAAAGAAAGGGACAAGTAAATTACACATTTACCTGTCCCTTCGCTTTCCATCCTGGGATGAAACCAGCAGGGGACAAAGGAGGGGCCAGGAAAGAGCTCAGAGGGGCTCATGAATACGGGGAGGGGGCAGCAGAAAAAAACAAAATGCCAGATTCTCCTTTCCTCCTCTCCCTACCAACATTCAGCAGCTGCAGGAGGAAAATAGAGAGATCGGTTCATTTATATGCAGCTGCTCCTCCTATCCAGGCATACAGGAGGGCTGCACAGGCCCCCTGCAGTATGAGGCCAGGTCGAAATTGCGACCCCTGCCACCCCTGTAGCTCCTGGATTTACCAAACATAAGTTATAATGTAGATAATGATCAGGGTATGATAAATATACTGAATACCAAAAATACTAATGTCATGACCAAAGCTGGGAAAAAGTGGAAGTTTGTCACTTTAAATGACAGCAACAATGATGGCAAGACACACCCGAACCACTCAATAGAAGTCCTGGGGAAGTGTGCCCTGGCTGCCAGGGTCCAACAGTGCCCCAGAGGCATTGAAGCAAACCATTTTCTTGGCTTGTAAGGGAAAAGCACTGGTTTGCCTAAAGACTATAATTTCAACAAAATCATCCCATAAGATTAGATGTACTTTTAACATATTTTATGTGTTATTTGCCTGTAAAATCCACCCTTGTGTCGACATACAAAAGGTCTTAGACTGCTGCTGGGTGCTGCTATATTAGATGTAATGTCAGCAGCTCCAGCAGATGCAGAGATGTCACTCGAGTGACACCCAATATCAGCCTCTCTCAACCTTTTTAATAGAGGGTAACAAGGGAATCATTTTTATGTATCAGGAACCCCTTCTAATTTATTGCATCTCTAGATAACAGCACATATGCATGGTAAGTAAGAAGTAAATTTAAAGCAGTAATAAACCCCAAACCAAAAATTTTATATATCGCAGCTTACCAATCATTAGATGTGGTGGCTGCATTTTTTTTTTATAGTCCTTTTTCCCCTCTGTTTACACCTGGTGATCTTGTCCAGTAACGCACCTCCTGTATTAGAGCCCAATCACATTTATGCGACTTGTCTTGCGACTTTGGGGTCCAAAGTCACATGACCAGTCGCCCCCCACCCCATGTTTCCCAATGGGTACCATTCATATCTGTGAGACTTCAAGTCATAGTAACTTCAAAGTAGTTCCTGAACTACTTTGGTCCGACTTTCATGCGACTTGAGAGCCATAGACTTCAAACCCTCCAAAGTCGCAACTGAACTTGTGTGCGACTTCATCCAAAGTCGTGTCAAGTCTCAACTTTCACAGGTCCCAGAAGACTGCCGGACCAATCAGGATGTGCAGCATGATTTGTGCAGTGGGCACCCGGATGTGAAGCCGCAAGCTGTCACAGCCTGGTGCCCTCAGTAGAGATGCTGGCGCTGTGGAGGGGAGAAGGGACGGTGCGGATGAGCACACCGCTGGACTCTGGAACAGGTGTGTCTTTATTAAAAGTCAGCAGCTATAGTTTTTGTAGCGGCTGACTTTTAACCACTTGCCATTCTGAGGATTTACCCCCTTAATGACCAGGCTTCTTTTTGCTATTTGGCATTGCACTATTTCATCTGATAACACTGTTCAACAAATTTTTATTTTTTGCCAGTTTTGGAAACAAAAGGATCCATTTCTTAATGAATTTCACATTCTGAGTTCAAATATAACAATGAAATTTGTCAATTGGCTCTAGTTTTTCTGTAAACGGAAAGTTTTCTACTATAGGTGTAATGACTACATAATGCACAATAATTATATAGATAGATGTCTTTCCACAAATATAAAGCAAGTGATATTGACTACATAACAAAGCCTAAATGGCATAATATATTGCATAGGATTACCAAGAAAAATTATAGCCATAAGCTAAGTTGAATCATTTTAATACTTAGGATTCTCACTAGTTTTGTCTTCAGTTTGTGTCGGTTTTGCTTCTCTTGGCTTTTCTCTTGTGTTCGAGGAAAGGGCTATCACTTACAACTGCACGTGACTACACGCTTCAGGTTCTTCCTCACTTGACTCAACCACGAAGGATTCTGGTGCTTTAGGAATTGGTAGCCCCTCTCCATGAGGAACTGGACGTATTGCCGATGGAATATTTGGATAGTGCACAGATAACTTTTTCTTATTTAGCCCTTTTACAATTGGAGGCACCATACAAAAGTAACAATTACTAACATGATCTGTTGGCTCTCTCCAAATCATTGGCACAGCGAAAGGCATAGATGCCTTTTTTCCATTCAACCATTGCTCCAGTGCCGTCCCACAAGAATTGCAGCATATATGTGGTGCCCAGCTCTTGTCCTGGTCTCCTATCTTGCAGCCAAAATACAAGTTGTAGGCTTTCTTAATCATTCCTGTTATCCTCCTTTTTTGTGAGATAAAAGTTATTTCACCGCAGATATAGCAGAAATTATCTGCTTTATTCACACAAGTTCGAGGCATTACTGAGTAGCCTATATAAGCATAAAACGAAATGTAAAGACGCTGTCGAACTACAATCAGCTACAGATACTGCAGCTTTTATGCAGTGAAGTGATGCAATTAAAGGCTAATATTGCATCATCTCAGTATACATGCAATTTTCTATTGGTCACCAGTATCAATTGCGCAATATGCAGCTGAAGTTGCATCATAATTTTGAATGGCTTACGTCATTAGATGGGTGAATATATCATGGAAACTAGAGCCAATCAACATTTTTTAGGGTCATTTTCGTTTTCAGCACCCCAAAATTATGTAAGATTAGCTAATTTTATGCCCAAAACTTTTTACCTGTTGAACAGTGTAATTGCACGGTCATGCAATGCCGTACTCAAATGAAAGTGTATGTCCTTTTATTCACACAAATAGAACTTTCTTTTGGTGGTATTTGATCACCTGTGCGCTTTTTATTTTCTGCGCTATAAACAAAAAAAGACCGAAAATGTTGAAGAAAAACGATATTTTTTACTTTTGGCTATAAAAAGATGAAAATTTTGAAGAAAAACTATACTTTGTTACTTTTGGCTATAAAAAATATATAGTATACTCAAAGTTAGTAAAATTTAGGCCAAAACGCATTCTGCTACATGTTTTTGGTAAAAAAAAAAATCCCAATAAGTGTATATTGATTGCTTTGTGTGAAAGTTATAGCGTCTACAAACTATGGTATAGATACTGCAATTTACGCCATTTTTTTGCTATACAGCTCTGCACTAATTTAACTGCCAATTGTGCGGTCATGCAAAACGGTATATAAATTAAATGTACATCCTTTTTTTCACGCAAATAGAGCTTTCTTTTGGTGGTATTTGATCACCTGTGCGCTTTTTATTTTTAGCACTATAAACAAACCAATTTTGAAAAATAAAAAAATTTTGAAAAAAAACTATATTTTCTCATTTCTGTCATAAACAATATAAAAAAAACTCAAATTTTGTCATAAATTTAGGCCAAATGTATTCTGCTACATGTTTTTGGTTAAAAAAATCCCAATAAGTGTATATTGATTGCTTTTTGTGAAAGTTATAGCGTCTACAAACTACAGTATAGATAATGGAATTTACACAGCTTTTACTTTCTGACTGCCCATTTCTTGAGGTGCTAAAATACCAGGACAGTACAAACACCCCTAAATGACCCCTTTTCGGAAAGTAGACATCCTAAGCTATCTGGTGAGAGGCATATTGAGTCCATGGAAATTTTATTTTTTTTCCACAAGTTTTTGGAAAATAACACATAAATTTATATATTTCTCACGCAAGCCATGGGTATATGTGGAATTACACAGCAAAATACATTCTGCTTCTTCTACCCAGTATGGGGATGCCACATGTGTGAGACTTTTTGGGAGCCTAGCCACATACAGGAGCCTGAAATCCAATGACCACATTGAGAGCCTGAAGGTGCACAATTTCCTCATTTCACTTCCTTACTACCTATCACAGTTTTGGAGGCCCTGAAATGCCAGGATAGCACCAAAACACCCCAAATGACCCCTTTTTGGAAAGTAGACACCCCAAGGAATTTAAAAAGAGGTATGGAGAGTATTTTGCAGATCTCATTTTTTCTCACAAGGTTTTTAAATATAAAAAAAGAAAAGAAAAAATAGGTTTTTGTTTTCTTTCTTCATTTTCCAAAAACTTGTGGCAACAAACGTGATCTGCAAAATACTTACCATACTTCTTATCAAATTCCTTGGGGTACCTACTTTCCAAAAAGTGGTCATTTGGGATCAAAATGCCTCTCAGCAAATAGTTTAGGGTGTCTACTTTCCAAAAAGGGGTCGTTTTGGGGGGTGGGGGCATTTTATACCCAACATTAGAAGTTTATGCCACACATCATTTACTCTTCTAACCACCTGAAGACCAAGCCTTTTCTGACACTTTTTGTTCACAAGAAAAAAATTATATTTTTTTGCTAGGAAATTGCTTTGAACCCCAAACAGTATATATTTTTAAAGCAGACACCCTAGTAGATAAAATGGTGGGTGCTGCAATTTTTTATGTCACATTATACTCATGCAGCGATTTTTCAAGCACAAATTGTTTGAAAAAATACACTTTTTCTAATGCACAAAAACACAATATATTGGCAAATTATTTGGTAAGATATAAAAGATGATGGTATGCCGAGTAACTGGATACCAAAAAATTACATACTTTAAAACTTCGCATGCCCTGTGCAATGGCGTCAAACTGTATACATTTTTAATATCCATAGGCAATGCTTTAAAAGCCTTATTTTTACACTGTCCCCTTCAATTTTGTTTTGTTTTTTTAATACTATCACAGGAAATGCAAATATCCCCTATAACTTCAATGGGCATTGTCGTATATTCCTAGTCTATCAGGCTCTAGATATCTCCTTTGCCCTTACATTATCTAATCTCGCCAAGATCACTGTGATCAGATGCTTTCCCAATTTCCAAAGGGACCTGTTTATATCCTGCGAAACTGAAGTGATGAAATGCCCGTAGCTTCAAATTTCTTAGACTATAGAGATGATTGGCACCATTCCCATTTCCAATCAGCTCTATGGTCAGCTGGTAAAATCACCGACTGTATTCTCAGGTTCCCCCGATGGCATTGGACTGCCCCAAAAGGCCATGGAAGGCAGCGGGGGAGGGAGTCATCGTCTCCCGCTGCCTATAAAAGCAATCCTGCAGCTAATTAGCCACAAGGATTGCTTTTACATGAAAGCCAATCACCAACTGAAAAAAAACGATACCAGAATGATACCTGCAGCTGTAGGCATCATCCTGGTATAACCATTCAAAGTCCAGTGATGTACCAGTATGTCACTGTTCCTTGTTGGGTATATATGCTATGTTCTTTTTTTCTTTTGTATGCAGCCTGTGTGGTGAATGAAAAAAAGAGAAGAAATCTCTGCTAGAAAAAGTGGTATGCCCACCATTAGAATATACTTCCTGTATCTACCCACTTCTAATGGTGCGTACACATTAGGTTGCACGGTGCCACATGCGCCAAATCCAAGATTGCACAAATGTCTAAATAGTGGCATGCTTGAAAAAAATTCTCCACGTATAAGTGGTACCCCTTATGGAAAAAAGATTACACCAAGTCCCAAACTATCTTGCCACTGCTCCCCATGTAGTATGGGCATCCGGGGGGTTCCACATGACTATCTTTTCCCTTGTAAATCCGAAACTTATAAGTATAGCCTGTTGTCCTCTCACAGGTCTTATACATTTTGACCCCATATCTGGCACACTTGCTAGGGAGAAATTGTTTGAATGCAAGGTGGCCAGAAAAATGAATCCTTTTTTTTTTTTTATTTATTTAAATATTTATTTATTTTTCAAATAAAACAGTACACATTTCCATAATGTAAAAATATAACATTACAAAATCTCATAAAACACTAATTTCATATCATTTTCTCCCCCTAACCCCCATCCTTTCCACCCTCCCACCTCCCACCCTGCTTCAATATACCCCTGACATCTATCTGATCGACTTGTATCTCACATCCTCTGGATACCGAGGCTTGGAAAAGAAGAAAGAAAGACAGGCTAATTGCTATATTTTCTCCTTTTCCTTGGCCTTTCCTCTTTTCTCTTCCTTTCTTCTTATCCTCTCTTTCCCTTTTCTTTATGTTTACTTACTCACTCAGTACCTTCCTTTACCTTTACTTTGAACTCCTCCCATTTCCCCCATTTCATATGATATGTCACCATCCTATCTTCCTGCATATAATAAAGTTTTTCCATTCTAGCAATCTGGTCCACTCTATTCATCCAATCCTCTTCCCTCGGTACCTCAACCCTACGCCAAAACCTAGGAATCAGACTTTTTGCTGCATTTAAGTAACACATTATACCCAGTTCTTTATATTTATTTCCAGGTAATATTGAGTTATGAAAAAGACAGGTTTCAGGGTCCAGTCCTATCTCTATTCCAGTGATAATCGTGATTTGATTTCTAATTTTTTCCCAATATACTTGTACTTTTGAACATTCCCACCATATGTGATATATCGTGCCCAGCCCTCCACACCCTCGCCAACACCAGGGTTGGTTCTCCTCACTCAACTTGTGTTCTATCACCGGTGAAAGATACTACCTTGTCAAACATTTAAAATTCATTTCCACCTCACGCATACTAATATTTTCGTGTACCATTCTATATATTTTCCTCTGTGTGTGCTCTTCCCACTCCACTCCTAAATCCTTTTCCCATTTTTCTATGTATTTTAATTTAAACTTACTATCTAAATCCGTGAGAGCTTTATATGCTTTAGCAGTGCTGTGTTTCCCATCACCTCGGTCTTCTAAGTATTTCTCAAATTCATTCCACTCTTTCCTAGTTCTAAGGGGCTTCGTCAATTTCTCCACAAATTGTTTCAGTTGATTATATCTCCATATATCTATCGTAGTGAAAATTCTTCCCTCTTCCCTTTTCAAATCCTCCAGTGTTCTTAAGTTTACCCCCTCCATTACATTACATCTCTTAACTGAGCGTCTTCCTTCATAATCCATCTACCTGAAATTTCCTCTTTACCTGGGGGGAAAAACTCGGAATTTCTTAGTGACATTAATAGTGAATTATAATCCCATTTCCTCTGTTTGTGCATTTTATCCCACTCCCTTTTTACAATTCTCGTGTATATACTCGTGTTCTCCTCTAATTCTCTAAACTGTGGTGGCACCCATACACTCCTACCCAACTCCTTTCTACTAAGTGTATTTTCAATTGTGACCCAATGTTTACTCTTTGAATTATATATCCAGTCAAAAATTCTTGCTAAAATGACTGCCATGTGGTATCTTTTAAAGTCCGGTACTCCCAACCCCCCCTTTTCTTTATTTCTGCTTAGCACTTCATATGATATCCTAGGTTTTTTATTTTTCCATATATATTTAGTTACCATTCGCTTAATTGTCCTAAAATACACCTCTGGAAGATTAATGGGAATCATCTGAAATTTATACAGTATTTTCGGGAGAATTACCATTTTTATCAGGTTAATACGACCCAGCCAGGAAGGATTTCCACTACCCATTTTCCTCAATTCCTCTCTAATTTCGTTTAACATTGGGATATAATTAGCTTTATAAAGATTTTTCTGTGAGGGAGTGAGTTTTACTCCCAGGTACTTTATTTCTCTATCTTTCCATATAAAGGGAAATTCTCTCTGTATATTTTCTTTTTCACTCTTTGGAAGATTTATATTTAATATCTCTGTTTTGCTTGGGTTAATTTTTAGATTTGACATTTCCCCATATTCCTTCAATGTTTTCATTAGGTTAGGAAGTGTTATCCTTGGGTTTCCAACATAGAATAATAAATCATCCGCGAAGGCGGCTATCTTATGTTCTGTCTTTCCAACATTTATTCCCCTTATATCTATATTCTTCCTAATTGTTGATAGCAGGGGTTCCAATGATAAAACAAACAACAGTGGGGAAAGTGGGCATCCCTGTCTGGTTCCATTTGACATAGAAAAGGTCTCTGATCTCTCTCCGTTTACCATTACCATCGCAGCCGGTCCTTCATACAACTTTCCAATCCACTTTCTCATCCTACTACCCAATCCCAGGATCTCCAGTGTATCTAACATAAAGCTCCAGTTAACCCTGTCGAACGCCTTCTCCGCATCTATCGAGAGCAGCACTACTGTTTTTTTTTCCCTTTTACTTTTCTGTATAAGCATCAGGGATCTCAACCCGTTATCTCGACCCTCCCTTCCTCTAACAAAGCCCACCTGATCTCCATGTATCCAATCCGGCATCAGATCTCTTAACCTATTCGCCAATACTTTTGCATACAGCTTCGTATCTACGTTCAATAGTGATATCGGTCTATAACTTGAACAGTGGGTGATGTCTTTACCTTCCTTATGTATTAAGACCACCTGTGCCAGAAGGGATTCCTGTCTTATCTCCATCTCTCCCCCCAAAGCCTCCATATATCTCTTGAGCTTGGGTATCAGTAAATCACCATATTTTTTATAATATCTCACGGTATACCCGTTTGGGCCTGGGCTTTTCCCCGTCTTAAAGCTTTTTAATGCTATGTTTAGTTCTTCCTGTGTGATTTCAGATTCTAAGGAGTTTAATAGTTCTTCACTTAATTTTGGTAATCCTGCATTTCTTAAATAATCCCTTCTTTTTTCAATATTTATCATTTTATCTTTATTTATGTCATCCTTGGGGGCAATATTATATAATTTACTGTAGTAATCTTTAAATACCTTTGCAATGTCTCTGGTTGAATGGACTAACTCTCCCTTGGAGTTTTTTTATTTTATCTATATAGTTCCTATTCTTCTTTTTCCTCAGGGCTCTCATCAGATATTTTCCTGATCTGTCTCCCCATCTATATCTTTCACCATTGATCTTATTAAAGGTTCTCATTTTTTCTTCCTCCATTACCTTCTCTAGTTCTTCCCTCTTTTTTATCACTCTTTGCTCTATATCTTTTCTTATGTTATTTTTATGTAGGAGTTCCATCTCAGCTATTTCCTTTAAAAGCCCACTGATCTTCTCTCGTCTTTCCCTTTTTTTCCTTGCCCCAATTGCTATAAGGATTCCTCTTACATATGCTTTATGTGCCTCCCACACTGTAGCTAGTGATACATCCCCAGTTTCATTTTCCTCAAAGAACCTCTCTATTTCTACCCTGATCTTCCGGTCAATATCTGGATCCATGAGGAGTGTCTCATTCAACTTCCATGATAGGCCTCCTGACACCTTCCCTCCCCATCTTAATTCCAATACTACGGGTGCATGGTCCGAGAAAGTTATTGCTTCTATTTTTACTTTAACCAGATCCTCAACAAGTCGATGGTCCACCAAAATATAGTCCAATCTAGAGTATGTCCTATGTACACTAGAGAAAAAAGTATAATCTCTATCTCTCATATTAACAATTCTCCAGCTATCCACCAATTGGCACTCTTTCATCACCGTTTTCAATAATCCCATGGACCTATTTTCCCCTCTTTGTGCTCTAGATGTTGTATCTATTTGTGGATCCATACATATATTAAAGTCTCCCGCCACTATTAAATATCCCTTTCCAAAGTCCATCAATCTTCTCATAACCCCCTTCAAAAACATCTCTGGCTTCCTATTCGGGCAATATATGTTTACAAGCGTGCATTCTATGTCCTGTAGTTTACCTTTCAAGACCCTTCCGGGTCCGTCTTTCTATCTTCCAGTTCAAATCTAATGTTTCTTGCAAATCCTATAGCTACACCTTTAGCTCTCTTAACTGGGGAATCTGCGTAATACCATGTCGGGTGTTGTCTAGAGTTTAGCTTGATATTTTTTTTTAACTCTAGATGTGTTTCCTGCAAAAAGACGACTGAGGCCTCTCTATGTTGTAATTCTCTGTATTCTCTAATTCTCTGTATAGTCTAAATCTTTTACCTGGGCAGTTTAATCCATTTACATTATGGGTTACAAAGCGTATTACCTCCATATTTTATTTGTCTTCTTCCTATTTTACCCTTTCCTTTCCTCTTCCCCTTCCCCATACCTCTCCTTTCATACAAGATGTCATTTTTAAAAACCTCTATGCCCACTCCCACCCCAATTCTCTCCCTCCCCTCCACCCCCCCCTCCATCTCCCTCCCCCCAGGCCTCCTTTGCCTTTGGATCATGATCCTCCACTGATCCCTCCCTAGGGGTTCGGCTCCACCCATGACCGCTCACCTTCCCCCCCTCCTCCCCGATGTCTCCTTGTCTATTGACTCTCTGTTTCCTCTTCTTACCAGCTGCCACTCTCCTTCCCCAAAAGTACTTAACTCTCCCTCCTCCACTTCCCAACCCGGTATCACTAATCTCTGCAGACCAAGTTTATCACAAAAATCTTCCATGTCTTCTGGGAATCTTAATATTGCTGTGATACCATCTCTCCAACCGATTAAACTCACTGCACGGCCCCATCTGTATTTCACATTATGCTTTTTCATCAGTTCTAATTTGGGTTTCAGTGATCTCTTTCTTCTCAGAGTCTCTGTTGTTAGATCTGCAAAAATTTGAATATCTTTCCCATCATATGAAATACTTGTTCTTCCTTTGATCTTTTTCCATATCTCTTCTTTATCTACAAAGTCATGGAATTTAACAATTATATCTCTTGGTCTTTCTAATCTTTTTTCTTGTTGATATTTTCCTATCCTATAGACTCCATCCAATTTAAACGTCTCCACGTCTGTTTTCTCCATTATGGAACTCAAGATTTTGTCGATTAGCTCTTTTAAATCTTCCCCCTTTGTTAGGATTATTTCTCCTTTCTCTGTTTTCTTGTTCTTCCATCATAAAAAGCAGTCTTTTCTGTTCTTTTCTATCTTCTTTTATCCATTTCTCTAATTTTGGGACAACTTGGGAATGAATTTGAACCTTTTCCTCCATTTTCTCCACCCTAGTTAACATTTGCTGCAATTCTTCCCGAATTGTCCCCATCTCTTGCTTTATTGATTTTTCCAGATTTTTGAACATCTCCGCCATTTCCTTTTTATTAGGTAATTGCAGGTCTCTTTCAAAATCTCTTGATTCAATCCCTTCCTTTAATTGTTGACTATTATATACCGGTCCCAGGGATAGTCTCGGGCTGTTATCCAGACTTATTTCCAACTCACTTTTTTCACTTACTCCCAACGTTCTTTCTGGGGTCAAATTTCCCTGTGATACATACTTTTTAATCGTACTAGATTGGGAACTCTTGGACCCACTCCCTTTAGTATTTTTTCCTTTCATGTTGATTTTTAATGCTTTACTTTTACTTTCGAGGTTCCTCTTTCACTTCTCCAGGTCTTCAGACCCTCCCTAGGAATCCCTATATCCTTATGTCAGACTCAATGCTTGATAAAATGTCTTTTTATTTTTTTTTCTTAGAGGCACAAGGAGATCCAATATAAATCAGGTTCAAGAACATAAATCCAGGTATAAATAATGCATAAAGAGTTGCAAAAAAATCCCACAGTTAACACAGTTATCACTCACCCTCCACGTTGGAGTGTCTTTCTCAATACAGTCCTCTCCTGTAGCCGTGCTCTCTTAGGGGGATTCCTATGGGTCTCTTTTTTATATATATTTATGCTGCTGATATGTCAATTGGAGGATTTGAGGGGATTTGAAGTTGGGAATGGTGTAGTTTGGAGGTAGTATGGCTGCATTCCCCCCCTCCACCAGCTCACCCAGACGCCGAGTGTTGGAGCGTCAAGCTGACAAGCAGTCTCTCTTCCTGAAGCTCCCAGGGCTCCTTTGCGGCTGCCCACGTGTCTTCGCCGCTGCGTCCGGCTCCCTGGCAACCCTGCTCCTGCTCCTCCACTGCAGCCGCCGCGGGGGTTCCCAGTGAACCTCCCGGTCGTCTCTCTCCGGGATCCCGCCAGGCTCCAGGCTCGCCACCAATGCTTCCCTCTTCAACCGGGTGAGTCTCCGCTCACCCTCCGGTGCAGCTGGTCTCTCTGTCGGAGACACCTAGGGAGGATATACGGGGGAGGCTAACAAGGAGTGCTTACAGCACACTCTCTCGTGCCGCCATGTTCAGGCTCCACCTCCCGCCCCCTTCCGAGCCAGAAAAATGAATCTCATCAACGCAGATTTTTTGCTGGGGAGTATAGACATCTGCAAATTTTTGATTAAGGTGATTTACTAGGGGACGTATTTTGTGGAGCCGGTCAAATTCAGGGTCACCCCGAGGACGACAGAGTGTATTGTTGTTGAAATGCATAAAACACGTTATACTCTCATATCTATGCCTGGCCATGGCAGCAGAGAACACGGGCATATGATGAATCAAGTCTGTGGACCAATACAACCGCAATTCATTTTTTTTTTTAGCAATGCCCATGTTGAGGCCAAAAAAAAATTTAAATTCAGAAACCATAATGGGTTTCCATGCGAATGGTCTGCAAGGTTTGAATTTGGGTTGACGGCGATACATTGTTGTGCATATAAATTGCTTTGATCCACAATCAATGCATACAGATCTTTTGTGAAAAAGAGCTCCACAAAATCAAGGGGAGTAGTTAAATTTGCTGTTTCCACCTGAGTTCCGGGTTGGGCAGTGAATGGAGGAAGTACAGGTGCTGCAGAATTTGTGGGCACCCATGGACGCCCTCCCAGAACTGGACAACCGTGCTGTAGCCATCTTTTGGCTATTGCACAGTTGGCAAGCAGTTAAAGGATTAGTTCACCTTCTCGCTCCTGATCCTGAAGCCGCCACCTGCTGCCTCCCCTCCCATGACAGAAGTACAGGGAGAAGTTCCCTGTACTAGCTGTCACTTTTCAAAAACAGCGCGGCTGTGCAGGGCTCCGCCCACATTGCCACATTTATTCATAGTCCTCCGTGAATGAATGGACTACAGGTTCTGACAGCCTTAGCCTTTTCTTTGATCTTTTGCTTTTAAAGGTAAAGAAGAGGTTTGGGGTCTTTTTGACCCCTAATTTCTTCTTAAAGTGGACCTGTTATGCATATTTCTATTACAGGGGATATTTACATTCCTTGTAATAGGAATAAAAGTGATTTTTAAAAAATAAAAGGGACAGTGTAAAAATTAATCATTAGCCGCCTGGCATATAGCAGTTTGGCGGCCGCAAAAATGCTTCAGCTTTCCGGGTGCACACCATTTGGCGTGCTCCCGCACATGCGCAGTTCGCATGGTTGTACCTCGGACACGGCCGATGACAGATCTGAGTACCGGCCCCCCGTTGCCGATACCATGTGACCCACTGTGACCAATCACAGCAGGTCACATGACAGTTGTATACAATGGATGGCTTCATTCATGCCATCCATTGTATACTAGTGCCTAGCTGTGAATGGTCACATCAGGTCACATGCATATGTCATGTGATTAGCTGTGGCCAAATCACAGCTAAGAACAAAAAAAAAAAAAAAAAAGCCTGAATGAATCGATTTCATTCAGGTAAATGCTTGCTTATAGCAAAGTAATTATTTGCTATAAGCAAATTGTATAAAAAAAATAAAAAATGCTGATCCCTTTCCCAAAGTAGTACAATGTTACTATGGTAACATTGTACTACTTTGGTCATAGTAAAATATGAAAAAAAAATCTTAAAAAAAATAAAACAAAATGTAAGAAAAAATAATAAAAAAATAAAAATATATATATATTTTTTTTCATACTGTCACCAGTCAGTGTCCCTGTTCGCCACCATGCCAGTTATATGATGATGCTGTACTGCACTGGTGACAGTATGTAAAAAAAAAAATAGTGAACATAATTTTTTAAATTTTTTCATTTTCCGAAAAATTATGACAAAAAAAACACAACTTCAAAAAACTCGCCATTCCTCTTATGAAGTACGTCGGACTGTCTACTCTGCAAAAAGGGGTCATTTGGGGGATATCTGTACTATTCTGACATTCTTGGACCTCAAGAAATTAGATTGGCTGTCAGTACTTCAGGATTGATCAATATTCAGATATATCCCATAGTTTGTGAACTCTATAACTTTCCTACAAACTAAATAATACATCCTAATTTGGGTTATTTTCACCAAAGACATGTAGCAGAATACATCTTGGCCTAAATTTATGAAGAACAATTATGTATTTGCAAACTTTTATAACAGAAACAAAGAAAAACGTGTTTTTTTCAAAACTTTTGGTCTTTCTTTGTTAATTTAGCAAAAAATAAAAACCCCAGCGGTGATTAAATACCACCAAAAGAAAGCTCTAGTTGTGTGAAGAAAATGATAACATTTTAGTTTGGGTACAATGTTGTATGACCGCGCAATTGTCATTCAAAGTGTGAGAACGCTGAGACCTGAAAAATGGCCTGGGCAGGAAGGTGTAAAATTGCCCGGTATTGAAATGGTTAAAAAAAAGAAAAAAAAATCTTTTTAAGCACCCACATCCCACCTTGCACAAGGGAACGCATACGTAAATCGCACATGCATTTGTAAATGGTGTTTGCAGCACACATGTGAGATATCGCCGCAATCATTAGAGTGAGAGTAATAATTCTAGCACTGGAACTTCTCTGTAACTCTAAACAGGTAACCTATAAAAATGTTTAAACCGTCCCCTATGGGGATTTTTAAGTACAACAGTTTATTGCCATTCCACAAGCGTGCTCAATTTCAAAGCAAGACATGTTAGGTATCTATTTACTCACCATAACAAACTCTTTCATATTAAAAAAAACATTGGGATAACTCGTTTTTTTTTATTCACTAGTGTTTTTTTTCCCCAAAATTTTTTTGAAAAACTGCTATGCAAGTTCTACGTGACATAAAAAATTGCAATAATCAACATGGCAACCTCTAGGGTCTTTGCTAAAAAAAAATTAAATAAATATATATATATATATATATATAATGTTTGTAGGTTCTAAGTAAATTTCTAGCTAACAATACCAATTTGAATTTGTAAACAAAACATCCTAGGAAATGCTTGGTGTTAAATTCACTAAAACTAAAAGAAGGTTGGAGTGGAGGTCACGTTTCCTGGCAAGAATAGAGCTCCAATCTTCAGCCGGTCTGCAGCAACAACCCTTAAAAAGTACACACAGGAAATATGTGACAGGACATATGTGACCTCCACTTCCTTGAGTTGTGTCTATTGGTTGTTTGTGATATTAAAGTTCATGAAATAAAAAAAGGGGAGAGAGGTGGTCACATGTTTCCTGTCGAAAATGGAGCTCCATTCTGCATCCAGACTATTGGAACTCTCATCCTCACATCCCCATTACGTCATCACTGCTAGTTGTCACCAGGGGCATGTACTGCACAGCCAATCTGTTTACGCCATTCATGCAGGGGCGGTGGTATGTTATGTCTGCTCCGCCTTTCATCCAATCAAAAAGCCAAACTACAATGACTGACGGCCTCTAGACATTGGCCAGCAGACCCAGGCAATGTAAGGAGGCGGGTCCACCAGGGAGCTGACTGATGATTGGTAAAGAGTGCTGACGGACGGTTCTGGGGACAAATCTTGCGGCAGCCCGCGCTGGCCGGGGCTTTCCTTGTAGTGAAGTATTCGGTGTCGGCTGGCTTGGCGTTCGGACGTGAGGTGAGAAGCTTGGTGCGGAGATGACTTCCACACACACCTTCCAGGGCCTGGAGGCCGACAGCAAGCCCAGCTCTAGGTCAGACCCGGTCCTGGGGGGTCCCTACGCCCAGCAGAGGGGTTGGGGGGGGTGAGGAGGGTGGACCCCGGCTGTGTCTATAGAGAATTAGGCTGGCTGAGGGGGTATACGGCGCAGACATGAACGCTGTGTCTGCTGGCAGGGCCTGCTGGGACTTGTGGTTCACCAGACTGGACATGTCTGTTCTCTAGTGGCTTCATCCTAGAAATAGATTGCAAGCTCTTGGGTCTAGAGCTGGATCTGTGTGATGTGGATGGGTTCTCTCTGACATAAAGCCCAACTCCAGTAAGAACTGCTTTCCATTTGTGATTGGAGAGATGAGAGGTTGTCACCTTGGTTTATTGTGCTCGGTGACACCGCTGGGGGCGGTTACCCTCATTCAGCATCTCGGTGACACCAGGAATGGGGTGATTGGTAGACAGATTCTGATATTTCCTCAGTCAAAAGTGTTGTTTGCCTCCATTGGAAAGGTGAATTCCTATTTCCTAGACTTCCTGTCATTGGAGCAGGAAGTGGGAAGAAATCACCACAATGGGGACACCGATCACCATAGAAATTTAAAAAGGTCCTGATCTAAAGGAGAAAGAAAAGGTTTTGGCTGGAGTTGGGGTTTAAAGTGTCATTAAAGGAGACCTCCACCCCCACACTCCCCTTTATTCTAAAGAATTGCATTTTCTTTCCAAATACTTTTTTTTTTTTTTTTTTTTTTTTTTTTTTTTAGGTTCCCTAATGGCTTGTTCACACAGGCAGCAAAAACAGGCTGTTGTGCTGCGATCTTACTGCCCCTCTAAACTTAGAAATGCAGCTGCTTGGGGCTGTACACATACCACAGTGCTTTGTTGCTGCTGCAAGAATTAAGCTGCATGGGGCAGCACTGCAATGCACACTGTTGTAGTGTGGGGTGGGGAGGTGACATCGCCACCACCTGTCAAAGGCCCTCTGAAAAGAAATCTGCTGATCGCTTTTCAGTAGGGTGTCAATAATAGCTGCATGTTTGAAAGAGCCCCATCAGGCTTCCTGCCTTGCTTGTCTTGGTGAGCATGATGTCACCATGCAGCCTGGAGGCTCTGGGGATACACATACCGTGCATCCCAGGAGGCTTCGGTACAATCTAGAACAGATGGGAATACGTCATCTGGTGGGGGGGTCATTTGGAACAGACAGCCCCCCCCCTCTTCCCCCACCCCCGTGGTGATGCAACAAAGAGAAACTGAGGTCCACCAATAGACTTTGCTGGATTGGCAGAGTATGGTTAACTACTTAATCTCCAGAACATTTTAGCCCCTTTGTGTCCAGGCTATTTTATGCTATTCAGTACTGCGCTACTTTAACTGGTAATTGCACGATCATGCAACACATTATGCAGATGGAATTTATGTAATTTTTTTCATGCAAATATAGCTTTCTTTTGGTGGGATTTAATCGCCGCTGTGTTTTTTTTTTTTTGTTTTTTTTTGTTTTTGCTTAATATATAAACAAAAAAATACAGAGACTAACACAGTGAAAAAGGTATGACGGGACAAAAAAAATGAAGTAAGGGGGTGGCGGTCCTTTTTAAACCTTCAGTGTGAGATGTGATTTATAACCACATCCTGCAGGACTTACCATGCTTGTTCTTTGCTTTCTGTCTGCAGCCTGTCACTAGTTTTCTCTTCTCCATTTCCCTCTTGAGGCTGACTTCACTGCCATGCAGGGTCCTATGGAGCCACCCTTACATAGTTGCTTCAGCCTAGGAACAGGGGCATTCATATGCCTGGAGCTGGGAGAACAAGAGAGATGGGGGAGGTCGATTGGGGTGTGTGCAGTGCAGGCCTGGACATCAAAGAGAAAGAAGGGCCCAGTGTACAGAAGGCATAAGTGGGCCTGGGATGGTGGGGGAGGGAGGGTACACATGCACTGTGCTATAGCAAGCTATACATAATTCAATTTTCTTCGGCAGCAGGAAAGAAACTCAATTCCTCCATGAACACAGGCAGTATTTGATGAGGGAAGACCTCGTCGAGAGCTATTGTGTGAGCTGTCCCTGCTGGCAGAACCTAATGATTACTGCTAGCAGCCATAGCCGCCGGCAGAAATCGCATGCAGAAAAAAAAAAAAAATCAGACAGACTGATTGCACTGAAGTTGATCAATGGATGGAGTTCTGTACAACCAGGCTGGCCATAGATGGATGGAATCTAGGCCACTCCCTGCTGAACCAGCTGATATTTGATCCATCTATGGCCAGCTAGAATGAAGGGACCTTGATGTGGTGTTGTCAAGGGTCATGTGACTGGAATCTTGAAAGAGTGGCACTGATGCGCATGGAGCAAGTGACAACACAAAATAGGGAGATTGTGGGTATGTTCCCAAAAAAATGGGTGAGGCTGTAGGTTATTTTAACAATTATCTTTTAATTGATAACGGTTAAAAAAAAAAAAATCTAATGAAAAGAACTCCGGCCCTCCTGACTTTCTAGGGACGATCTGTGCTTTGCATGTACAGATGTGAGCTGTGCTACCGGCAGGCTGGTCTTGTATATCGGAGGTTGCCGGTCTGGCCATGTGCTGTGATCCTCTGTCTGCAGATCTCAGCAGCAGTTGATGTGTCATTTCCAGCACGGCTATCTTTCAGGCATTGTTCTAGATATTGTGACTTTTTTCTGTCAAATGGGACAGCAAGGATATGCACAAAGGTGTGTCCCTTCCAGCCTGACTATTGTCCCCAGTGTAGGAGGTGCCTCTGACTCCAGCAGGCTTTGTTCTTCTCTAGGTGTGTGAGGAGGATCGGGCTGAGCTCCTGGTCTTTAATTACAGAATCCAGAACGGTCCTTGCCATGTGTGCAGACAGGATCAAATTGTGTGCTGCTCTTGATTTCTTGCACGTTAATTGTTTTATCAGTACTGCAAGACCACGCCTAGGCTGTGCATCCTCACTGATGAAAGGGCGATGCTACATGCCTAATTTTAATGGCATGCTACTGTGCAGTTTAACCTCTCGCTGGCAGTTACTTTGCAGGGCATTTAAACCAATGTGCTCCAAGCATAGACATTTCCAACAAGTGGTTAAATTTCTTAGTTGCATCAGATGAAGATCCCTGATGTAGTCTGGCTTTTATGCTGCGCTGTAAGAAAATTGTAGCACGCGGTTGTTAATGAAATTGGACAGCATACTGATAAGATCACACCATGTAAGCGTAAAATGATCCATTGTAGTCCAAAAATGTCTAGAATTCCCCTCCCCTGCAGCCCCCAATCCACATGTTTGTGGAGAGTCTGAACATGTGGAGTTCTGCAAATGAATTTTGCTCAAGGCCAGCAGTCAGCTGGGAGATGGCAGATCGCGGACCGAGGCCTGCAGACATACAAAGCTGATCGGTTTCCCTAGAATGATGGAACAGTGATTTGCATTGTTTGCAGGCTGGTAAGGCCAAGCTTAGTAATTGGAGGGTTTGTCCTGGTGCTGCTGTGGTTGAAATGTGGCCTGACGCACATAAAAGGGTCATAATTTTCTGCAATGTGTCTATGTTCTGCAATAGTAGTCTATTTATACATGACATGGCTTTTTTCAGCTACTCTGGTCACCGAAGACATCAGTTTTTTTTTTTTTTTTAACTGAAAGTCTGTCTCCATCATTCCAGAACTTCTAAGTCCCAATTGAATTTTTTTAGTTTTCATCCTGGAAGAGATAGGCTAGGTTAATGCCTATGCAGTTTGCTTTTGATCCATTGCTGCAATACTTTGTGGTGCGTTTTTTGCACATGCAGGTATTTTTTTTTTTTTATTTAAATGTTCCTATTATATCTTTATTTAATTTTCCAATACAAAAGTATAACAACCCAAAATACATCACATTCACAAGTTCATAAATCTCTTTTACAACATATTGTCCCCTACCCCACTGTCCTGGAGGTGGCTTGTTCTGGAACTGTATTAACTTTCAACAGTTTTTCAAATGGGTGCATATCTTCCGAAGTCCTCAGTGGTTGAGGGAGCAATGAAACAAAGTGTCCTAGATGTCCATAACGCCACTCCTCTAATGTGAAAAATAAATAATTTTTTCCTTTTTTATCTCTTGGTATGTGTGTAACTTCCCTTTTGTGCAAAATATCCTACAAATTTGCATCCATTAATCCATTTACCAGAAATTCTCTCCTTCCCTGGAGGGAAATGCTCCATACCCACCAAAGGAGTCAAACCGGAGTTATATTTCCATCCTTTCTGCTTATAAATTCCATCCCACACATTTAACACTTTTTTGTTACAGGACTAATATTCTCATCTAGTGTATGAAATGTATGTGGTATCCATACAATCTTCCCTAGCTGTGCCTCACTTAGTGTTCCTTCCATATTTACCCAACCTTTCCCTTGTGAGTTCAATGTCCAGTCTGCTACTCGTGATAATAACACTGCTAAATTATATTTCCTAAAATTAGGCAACCCCCGTCCCCCATTCCTTTTTTACCCTAGACACTACATCATAACTGATTCTCGGTTTCTTATTTGCCCATATAAACCTGAGTATCATCTTCTTTATTACCCCGAAAAAAGACCCTGGCAAGTTTATTGGGAGCATGTAAAACTTGTGAAGAATTTTTGGGACTTTCACCATCTTTTGAAAGATTCCTCAACTGACCCTTTATTTCATTAATTAAGGGGATGAAATTTGCCTGGGATAAGCATTTCATTGAAGTTAATTTTATCCCCAGGTAGCCTATTTCCTTTTCCTTCCACATGAATGGGAACTCTTTTTGAAGACTCCACTTCTCTTGCTTTGGAATGTTAACATTTTAGATCTCTGACTTTTCAGGGTTTATTATCAGATTTGACAGCTTGTCATATTGTTTTAATAGTCTCATTAAATTAGGCAACGTTATTCTAGGATTTACTATATAAAATAACATATCGTCTTTGTATGCTTCCACCTTATGCTCCACTTCCCCTACCTTTTATTCTCACTATATCTACACATCTTACCCTTGCCAAGACAGGTTCCAGTGACAGTACAAATAACAATGGATATAGTGGGCATCGCTGTCTTAAACTATTGTGCATTTTTAAAAACTGGGAGAGGGATCTGTTGACCTAGACCGCTGCTGTTGGACTGTTGTAAAGTCCTCTTATCCACTTCAACATTTTGGGCCCTAATCCTAAGACTTCTAACGTATCGAACATAAATCCCCAGTTGACCCTATCAAAAGCCTTCTGGACATCTATCAATAGAAATACAAGCCCTGTCAATTTTACGTGTGTGTGTGTGTGTGTGTGTGTGTTACACATTCACATCAGTCCCTGCCCTCAAGGCGCTTACAGTCTAAGGCCCCTAACTCACATTCATACATATACATACTAGGGCCAGTTTAGACAGGAGCCAATTAACCTATCCAGCATTTCTTTGGAGTGTGGGAGGAAACCGGAGTAACCGGAGGAAACCCGCACAGGAGAACATGCAAACTCCAGGCAGGTGGTGCTATGGTTGGGATTCCAACAACCGACAACCTTGGTGCTGCTACTACCCATTTCCTTCAAAAAGAGGGCAGTGGGTGTTTGAATGTGGCTATTTTAGTTCACATCACACAACTGTATACACTCATAGTGACCTCATTGTTCTTATGTATAGTATATTATATAGCAGCAATTTGTAGGGTCCTCTTCTGTTAACAGCAGGTTTTTTCCTATGGGCAGTTTATTCAACAATGGACTTCTCAGTGAGACCCTGTAGAGCATCTCAATATATCAAGCTGTCAGCTTTGTTTGCATTAGAGAAGTAGACACTAGTCTTTAGTAACAATGTTTACAGTGTGATGTGTGTATATTGCCCTGGTACACTTTGTAAGGGCCTACACTGTATGGAAACTGCACTTAAGGCCTTGTTAACCTGTCTAGTCATGGAGTGGTTCCTGTAAATTGAAAAAACGGAATCTAGAGTAGTAATCCAGCTGTTTATTGCAATGGAAAAGACATCAGATGAAAGTCAAAAATGAATACTTTCATCTTATTAGTTCCAAATGCCAAAAATGCATTCAACCCAATTGATAGAGATGAATGCATCCTGCATAGGAATGATGCACATTTTTGTGATTGTTGACTGATAAGTCATTGTTCTCTTGTTGTGTGACTTCTACATGTGCAGCTGATTTGGAGAGGGGCGTGTCAGGACTAGGAAGTGTAATGGGAGAGATCTCCTTGCTGGACACAATGGAAGACATAAGCCAGTAGGTGATTAAACCTGTTAATATGCAGCCTTAACACCCCCAATTGCCTAAAGTAAACCAAAATTAAAAAAGTGAAAAAGTGATGATTGTCTGAGTTAAGGCAAAGCAGGTATAATTACTGTACTAAGTACTTAAGTAATAGTATTCCTGTTATACCATCATCAACTAAAGCAGATCGTTTGGACGTTTCAAGCTGAACAGAACTCAAAAAGTTATTGTCTAGGCATTGCTGTGCCTATAGCCTAATAGCTATGCATATGCAGAGTGAGATCTAAGGCACTGCTGCCTCTGACTGCTAGTCTCTGCAGACTTGGGATGAGAATTGGTGATGTTACTACTTTGCTGTTCACTGTTCTCCTTGCTGAAGGTTTTGACATGAGGAAGCAAAGCCTTGCTTCTACCAAAATCGCTGCCTCGACACAGTGCAGTACAAGACATGGTAAGTTGGTAACAAAGAAAGATCAGTCTTAGGAAGACCACAGGCAGCAGTTGTGACTTGGGCCGCTGTCTGTCTTGGCTGCAGTGAACCGCCACGAGGGGTGGCGTTATGCCCATTTCAACGCATCCAGTTTTTTTTTTTTGGTCAGTGTGACATGTGCCTTCCTGTGCGGTGCAATAAATTGCAACATGTCAGCATTTTATCGCTGCACCGCAAGGCTGCATTGTAGTGTGAACGTGGTACAAAGAAAACTGTTTTCTATGTGCCCCAGCAGTGACCGGTGTTCTTCTAGTGTGGATAATCGCCAGTCACCGCAATGTTTGAATGGGCCCTTACTCTTTGCCAGCCCTCTTTATGGGCACAGCTTCTAGATTTCAGTTCCTCTTTAAGCTCATTATAGTTTTCTGTATATTTTCAGGCACTGGTGTCTGGTGTGAGCTCCTGTCTGTCGCTCTGTGTCCGTCTCCTACATTCTAATAATAGAGAACCAACATTCTCTTTGCTGGGGCCTCAGAGTACTGCAGCGATTCCAATACATAAACCTTGTTCTTCCACCAGGATAGGTAAAGTTTGGTCCTATACTGATGAGGAGGACTGAGTATTTTATCTGGCCGGGCTGCTCTTTACAGCCAGTCCATATTTAATATTGAAAGAATGGACAGTTGCATGACATTTATCCACAAACAAATAGGTGGTAACAGAGATCAGTCACCACTGGCTCTGTTCTCTATAAACATGGCAGTGTAAATACACCTTTGTTCTGTGTGTCCAAACCCTTGTAAAAATGTACTTTTTTTTTTTTTTTTTCCTTCCTTCTGCATTCACCATTTTACACTGACGTCACTAGGGGACATTTTTGCATGAAAGTCTGAGACGTGACTTTCCATGTATCGGCATGTTTTTTTCCCCTATCGGCAAGATGCCGATAAAACTATATTCAGCCAATATGTTTAGGCCACCGATATATAGGTGCATCCCTACTAAACACGCCTAACAGCTTTTTTTATTTTTGTTTTGTACTGTAAAAACTCCTAAACTCTTCTAAAATTTGGCACAATATCTGCGTTTTTTTTTTTTTTTTTTTTTTTTTTTTTTGAGCTTATGGAAAACACTAGTGTACATGGAGCCTAAAAACGCAATTGCTAAAATCTCATTATTAGCTTTTAGCATAGTAATCCAACTTCAAAAGTAATGTTGACTATTGTTAAACTTATAGCTTTCGTTAAAATCATACCTGGGGATCCTGCCATAAAAGACCTTGTTCGGGCTACTTCCTGTTATAGGGTGACAGTACTTTGTCCCTGTCTCCCATTTGTGCTCCTGCATTTTCACACAGGCTTCCAGCGCAGACTGCAAGAGGCTGTTTCAGCGCAGATCAGCAAGGCATTGTCTGCTTTTTCACCATCAGGAGAACTGCACATAGAAATGCCATGGTGGCACCCTTGGATTGCATGTAGACAGAAATTTGCTACAAAGAGGCTTAATTATCAGCACCTCGAGATGCAGCAAATTATGAATAAAGGTGAAATCCATTAAAAAAAAAAAAAAAAAAAAAAAAAAAGATTCACCAAACTTAATGTCATTCAATCAACATTTACTTATCTACTTTAAAAAGGCTCACTTTGTCCATTTAGAGACCAGGTCTTTTTAAAGCTCACACATTCATCCACCAATGCACAAATACTCTCCTTCCCTGTGCTTTCCCACTATTCGGTTCACCCACTGTCCCATCTTTACCCTGTGTAAGCTCTATGTCGCATGGCCTTGGAGCTTACAGAAGGTTGATGTCACCACTCCTCTCCCCCATCATTACCTGACCATGTTTTGGCATAGTGATTGGCTTCTGTGAGCTTGGTGTTTTATGACCAGTTTGGGGAGGTATGAACGCTAGTAGTAGAATCTGCCACATACACAAACATCTGAAGTAAAACATTTAGCTTAAAGTGGTTGTAAAGACTCAAGCCGTGTGGTTTTTTTTTTTTTTTTTTTTTTTTAATAGAATGCATGAAGGTAAAAAACCTGTGTGCAGCAGCCCCCCAAGCTTACCTGAGCCCCATCATGATCCAATGCTGGGCACGAGGTCCTTGGCTCTCCGGTGATTTTTTCCCTTCTCATTGGCTTAGACAGCAGCAGGAGCCCACAATCACAGCCAATGAGAAGAGAGAAGTAGCCGAGCCGCAGCTCTATGTATGAATGAATATGCAGAGCAGAGGCTTGGAAGCCCCCATAGCAAGCTGCTTGCTCTCGGGACACTCAGCAGGAGGGAGGGGCCAGGAGCGTCGGCAGAGGACCCTAGAAGAGGATGATCGGGGCTGCTCTGCAAAACCACTGCACAGAGCAGGTAAGTATAACATGTTTGTTAAAACAAAATGCCTTTTATTATCACTTTAACACTGAATTCCAGGTATGGCTTCTTTGCCTACATACATTGGTCCAGTTTGGTCAATGTAAATATGCATATGCCATACCTGTGGGTTTCCCATGGAAGCTGGAAATGGCTGTAGTAGTTACCACTACTACAGTGACCACAAGGATGTTCCAGTCCCATGCTGAGTGGCTGCCATGCTGCGTAGTGAACATAGGGGGTCATGTGCTCAGCACAGATGCCATTCACAGAATGCCTTGCATTTTTCTTAAAGTATAGTAAAGTTTTGGATAGAGTGGAGATGGATTAGAACCCCTGTCAGTTTTTGTTGCTGTCTGTGATTCATCCTCCTTTTGTACTGTTTAGCATTGTCATTGAAAGTAAAAAAAACCCCAAATTTTGGGTTGTCCCCAGAAAAGTAATC
The DNA here is from genome assembly GCF_062004578.1 of Staurois parvus. Classification (NCBI taxonomy): domain Eukaryota; kingdom Metazoa; phylum Chordata; class Amphibia; order Anura; family Ranidae; genus Staurois; species Staurois parvus. The sequence continues at coordinate 16,033,600 of NW_028317814.1, read as the reverse complement.
GAGGCGAAATCTTTGAGTGGGGAAACTAGTACTGGTGACCTGGGGATCCTCAAGGAAATCCCCTTATTTTCAGTGATTTTCACCCACTTCTTGTTTGGCTATGGGACAGGAAGTGAAGGGTAATCTGCAATGGGACACAGATGGCGAAAAAAAAATCTTGTGTTGACTCTCCCTTGCTCTATCCAAAATGAATAAAAATAAGGTTTTGTCTATAGTTCTACTTTTAATGATTGCAGGGTGTTCTCTGATTGGACAAAATTGAGAGGCAGGGTGGTGACATCGCAGTATTTAGATTGAATTTTGGCCAGTAACTGTCATCCACATTATTTCCAAATGGAACAGCCGTAGAAGCTGGCTGTGTTCTCTCCTCCATCATCCTCCATTCACATATATATGTACGCTCACATAAGATGACATGCATTTCAGCTGCCTGTACCCATGTCATGTCTAAGCCACAATCAGGCCAGGGTTCTTTTTTTACCTGGGGGTGGGGCAGGTTGCTGGGAGCTCTGGTATTGAGAACTAAATACCAGAGTAATTAACATATTTCTGAAGGCCAGGAAGTTATTTCACCTGTAGGAATCCATTCATGGAATTTCAGATATGGGTGAACTGACTGAGCAGATATTGCCACCTAAACTAAGTGCAATAAAAGCCAGCTTCAATTATGTACAAGGTAAAGTATGTCATTTTCAGTAAGTTCCGCCTCATCCAGAATACATCTTTACAACTAGACCATTCCCAATAGGAGCCTCTGGCTGGCAGCACTCAGGGGGCCTCTGTGGTTTTCTCCTGGCAGACATTGATCAAAGGTTCTTTAAGTTCACTCATGTGAGGCAATGTATTTTTGGTGTTATGGTTAATTACAGTAATGCTGTCAGCAGCTTGTAAATGGAGCTTATGTCTGCTTGAGTAGCTGCCTCCTGACAGAACAATGACTGGGAAGTGCTATGGTGTTGTGGTTAATGGATTTCACGCTGTAGGAGACTCCAGCATCAGGCTTCACCTCTCTGCAGGGGACATTTGGGTGCGACCAGTAATTAGCTGGAGTCAAACAAAAAGGGTTCTGTTCTCCACTACTTCCTCTATGGCTTGGGCTACACTGCCACAACCTGCTTAGAAGAGCAAACAATTAATTTCCTGTATTTATATAGTGCATTCATATTGGTCTATCACAGATTACGTCGATCTATTAATTTCAGTCCTTGTTTGCGCAAAAGCTTACAGTTTTTAATGCAGTCTTTTTATCCTCTGAGGAACCCTTGAAGTAATTTTTGGGTCCGGGGAACCCCTCCTAAAATCAGTGCATTGGGAGTCAGTTGGAAAAGTGCTCCGGCCATCTTCAAATGAGGGGGTCAATCAGAGACCGCTCATGGAACCCCTAGCAACCTTTTGGAGGAACTCTGATTGAAACTGGGTCACATGTTTCTACCAGTCATATAAGCAAATGCAAGAGCAAATTGGTTGTACATTTTTTGGTCTAGTATGTGCCTAAGAGCCATATTGATATGTGCCTTAGTAAATGCAAATGCAGTAGGTCCACCTACTTACTAGAATGGTGGCAGAATATTGAAAAAACATGGGAAAAGTAAGTTGATGGTGTCTCTGGTGTTAATCAAACCCAGGAGTAACAAAGACCAGTGCTAAGTATTTTTTTTTTTTTTTTTTTTTTTTTTATTGAAAAAAAAAATAATTAAATTGTACAGTAGAAAAAACAAAACAGCGGCCCAACACGGGCAACATTTAACTATGAAGAGAAAGATAAAAGGGTGGTATCAAACCGTATCAAACATAGTCTTGTGCTGTTATTGTCAGTGTTAGTTCTAGCACACTCCAAGCAATTTAATAATACACATACCGGTACAACCTCAGAGTGCTAAGCATTTAATAATCACAAAAGAGCTGAATAAATACAGTAAAGAACAAAAGTTTAGTAGTTCAAGTCAAATGGGAATTTATAGTTTTATAATGTTTGGTGCCTCATCACAGCACTTGGTAATAAAAGGAGATTCCCCCCCCCCCAGTTGAGGACATCTTTTACAATACTTGGACTAGAACCATTGTAGACCTCAGGGGTGGTTATTTATTAAAACTAGAGAGTGTAAAATGTGCTGCAGCTCTGCATAGAAACAAGTCAACTTCAAGGTTTTATTGCCGAAGCTTAAAGAAGAATTCTGGCCAAAATTGGGTTAAATGCTCCCTCCTTTTTTCTTTAGGGGCTTGGAAAGCAAAGATATACTTGCCTAATCCTCCAAGTGCAAGACCGGTTCCTGCCCCCACACACACTAGCGTTCTTGTGAATAGGCTGTTCCTGCTGTCATCACTCCCATAGACCAGCTCCGGATGTGAGGATAGCAGGAACAGGCCACCCCTGGACGTGGGGGGAGTGCTATTTTTCGGAGGACGGGATGAGTATAGCTTTTCCTTAAACCCCTGGACAAAACCAGCTCTTAACCTATGCAGTGCGGGCACAGCCCCCACTGCATGTGAAAATAAAAGTTTTGGCTGGAGTTCTGCTTTAATTGAACAAGATGATGTTAGATGCTGATTGGCTACCATGCACAGCTGCACCAGATTCTGAGTGCACCAGTTTTAGTTAGTCTACCCCTGTGTGGTTGGTGCATCCCTGGTTTTCTTTAACTTGCATAACTGTGGGCAGCACAGTGGCTAAATGGCTAGCACTTCCGCCTGGCAGTACTAGGGTCATTGGTTCGAATCCCAACCACGGCACCACCTGCCTGGAGTTTGCATGTTCTCCCTGTGCTTGTGTGGGTTTTCTAGGAGAGCTCTGATTTGTGCTGTAGGTCTGTACATTCTGCATTGTATAAATCTGTTATTCTGATATTAATGGGCAGGAGTGTGTACAGTGGATGTGATATAGAGCATAAATAGGACGTTTATAAAGTAGGAGAACCAGATTGCTTGGTTTTATTGGCTCATCATGCTTGAAAGAAAACCAGAAACAAACCTGCTGAGCTGTCCACACAGTTACAGGACACAGTCCAGGCTACCGCTGTCTGCAGAACATGGCATATTCTTGGACTGTTTTATTAGGAAATATTTAGTTTCCTCGTTAATTTGTAAATTATTATTATACAGTATTTATAAAGCGCCAATGGTTAGCTCAGCGCTGTACATTACAAAGGGGGACAGAACATGTGACAGAATAACAATACAATGCAAAACATGAGGGGATAGAGGGCCCTGCTCTTTCGAGCTTACAATCTAGGAGATATGCCCACAATTGTTCTTTTAGTGAGCGGATAACCGCATTGTTTTCAGATTTGTGAATTATAAAGTGCAACACCAGGCAAAAGCACATTAAAATTTGTTTGTTCACATGCAAAAAGTCCTATTGTTCCCTAACTTAGATGTGTCTGCTGTCATGTGGGAGTGTGCAGGCACTCCATGACATTTATTACAGGTATTTATATAGCGCCGTCAATTTACGCAACGCTTTACATATACAGTGGGGATCGAAAGTTTGGGCACCCCAGCTAAAAAATTGTATTAATGTGCATAAAGAAGCCAAGGAAAGATGGAAAAATCTCCAAAAGGCATCAAATTACAGATTAGACATTCTTATAATATGTCAACAAAAGTTAGATTTTATTTCCATCATTTACACTTTCAAAATAACAGAAAACAAAAAAATGGCGTCTGCAAACGTTTGGGCACCCTGCAGAGTTAATATCTTGTTTTGTCCCCTTTGGCAAGTATCACAGCTTGTAAATGTTTTTTGTAGTCAGCCAAGAGTCTTTCAATTCTTGTTTGAGGTATCTTTGCCCATTCTTCCTTACAAAAGTCTTCCAGTTCTTTGAAATTTCTGGGCTGTCTGTCACGCACTGCTCTTTTAAGGTCTATCCATAGATTTTCAATTATGTTGAGGTCAGGAGATTGTGAAGGCTATGGCAAAACCTTCAGTTTATGCCTCTTGATGTAATCCCCCGTGGATTTCGAGGTGTGTTTAGGATCATTATCCATTTGTAAAAGCCATCCTCTCTTTAACTTCAGCTTTTTCACAGATGGCATCAAGTTACCATCCAAAATTTGCTGACATTTTATTGAATCCATTTTTCCTTCTACTTGTGAGATGTTCCCTGTGCCACTGGCTGCAACACAACCCCAAAGCATGATTGATCCAACCCCATGCTTAACAGTTGGACAGAGGTTCTTTTCATTAAATTCTGTGCCCCTTCTTCTCCAAACGTACCTTTGCTCATTCCGGCCAAAAAGTTCAATTTTAACCTCATCCGTCCACAGAACTTGTTTCCAAAATGCATCAGGCTTGTCTATATGTTCATTTGCAAAGTTCAAACGATGATTTTTGTGGTGAGGACGTAGAAGTGGTTTTCTTCTGATGACTCTTCCATGAAGACCATATTTGTACAAGTATCTCTTTATAGTGGAATAGTATACCACAACTCCAGTGTCTGCCAGATCTTTCTGGAGGGATCGTGCAGTCAAACGTGGGTTTTGAATTGTTTTTCTCACAATCCTGCGAGCTGTTCTGTCTGATATTTTTCTTGGTCTTCCAGATCTTGCTTTAACTTCCACTGTTCCTGATGACTGCCATTTCTTAATTACATTCCGAACAGAGGATATTGACATCTGAAAACGCTTTGCTATCTTCTTATTGCCTTCTCCAGCTTTGTGAGCGTCAACTATTTTCAGTTTCAGTTTTCTAGACAACTGCTTAGAAGAACCCATGGTGCTGATTGTTGGGGCAAGGTCAGATGAGTCTGGGCATTTAAAACCTTTGAGATTGACATCACCTGGTCTTCCCAGACAATGATTGAGAACAATCCATGACACTGGCAGGTCTCAGCTTGGCAAAGGGGGCAGTGCATGCTATAAATTCTGCGGGGTGCCCAAACTTTTGCAGACGCCATTTTTTTGTTTTCTGTTATTTTGAAAGTGTAAATGATGGAAATAAAATCTAACTTTTGTTGACATATTATAAGAATGTCTAATCTGTAATTTGATGCCTTTTGGAGATTTTTCCATCTTTCCTTGGCTTTTTTATGCACATTAATACAAATTTTTAGCTGGGGTGCCCAAACTTTCGATCCCCACTGTATATTGTACATTCACATCAGTCGCATCATACACTTCGCTTGACTGAAGCAACAAGGAATACTTTGAGGTCATTTGCTGCCAAGTTAACTGCCTGGTTCCCAGTTACTTATCTGTGATGTAAGGGAGCAAAGAAGAAATGGGTTTCATGTGACAGAGTGTGATGAGTTTGTGATATTGTAGATTTTTGGGTAAAATTTGCAACGGTTTATTGGTACTTCTTCCTTTTTTCTTTTTTTTTTTTCTTTTTTTTTAAGGCTGCAACAAGAGATTCATCTATCTGTTCTATATGGTGTGGATGGAGGAACTAGTTATCTATGAGTGTATAGTCAGCTTTTGAAAAGTCACAATTGTTCCTCTTAGGATTGTGCCTCTCATATCCTGCCGATTTGTCTGTGTCTATAGTGACAAACATGATAGTTGACAAGCTGGGTCTCTGTGTGTTAAGTGGCTGAGAGCAGTGCCTGGGGATAGTGGGATCATGCAGATAACACTGTCTGCTACCCTTTGGATATGCTTAGGGTGCCTGTTAATTGGGTGTTAAAGTGTATATGCAGTAAAGCATGCTTGTTATACTCAATGTGGAACCTAAGGGGTTAATGCTCTTCATTGTGCAAAAAGGCCATTTCATTCTGACTTCTCTACTCCTTTTGTTCAAATGTCCACTCCTGATAAGACAGACTGAACCATAGCCATTCTGCACATGCTCAGTTTAGTGTGTATTGCTAGAGAAGCGATTTTCCTTTTTTTTTTTTTTTTCCCCCCCTTGGGAGAGTGCATGTGATCAGCACTGTCCAGACAGAGGTCAAGGGTTCTGCATCCTCTTAGAGCAGAAAACGCCTCCTACAAGCTTTAACCAGTGATCTGCTGAACACTGATAGAAGTCACAAGACTGTTCTAACTTCTGATGAGAAAAGGTATTTAGCAGTTTTTTTTTAATATTTACTAAAATAATTGCACTTCCATGTGTACTGTGGGAGACCAGATATAATGAATGCAGTGTCCTGGGTTTAGTATCACTTTAATGTTTAGGGTGGTGGTGGTTGTTTTGTGTGGTTTTTTTGTTTTTTGTTTTTTTTTTTCTTAAAAATTGCTATAATTTTTATAATTGTCTACTTCTAAAAGCTCAAGTGTGAAAATTATTTTACAAATGTCTTGGCGTCTATTCTACCACACCCAAATATGCTTTAACCATATGAAGTTTTACACATGTCAAAGTATAAGGTCATGATTTGCCACTTATTCATTTAATACACTCTGATTTATCTGAGTGTGGATCAGGAAGAAGTCACACAAAAAAAATGTGATTCCAGTACATCTTGTTGGAATGAGGTGCTTATTCCACGGTCAGTTAGTGGGATGTAATACAACACGAAGCCGTGCTATGCCAAGCACTCATCGCTCAATAGATGTCGTCAGCAGCTTTCAAAGGGCACAAGGAACATGCTTGGGATTCTCCCTTGTAGGTGCTTATATAAATGACACCTAAAGCACAATAATTGCACAAAAAGTAGTAAGTGAACCCTAAACATGTCATATACATGCAACATACAAATATGAATGACTTCTATGTACTTGGTTAAATGTGACATTTTGGAAAAATACACATTTTGTTCATTTTTGTAAGCAAAAACTGAACCTAAGTTGGTAGGTAATGTTCAAGATGCTCGATTCCATACTGTAGTACGTAGCCTACCTCTAATCTCTGTGTACATTTGAAAATGAACCACATGAGCAGGGAGGTAAGGAATGTGACGGACTAATGTCCTTGAGGTAAATCTTAGTGGAAGGTAGAGATGTTTGGAAAGTAAGGTTGACTGTAGATTGAAACAGAATGGATTTTATTTTTTATTACTTGAAATACAACGTGGCCCATTGCAGTTATGGTGTATCCACTTTAACTGAAAAAGAAATAAAGGGCATTTTTTTTATTCCGGATAAAGTAATGAAGAGTTTTAATCTCATGTTTTTTGTTGATTTTTTTTTCCACTTGGTGTCCCGTTACAGTTATTTCCTTCACCTCCTGTCACCTAGCCAAAACAGGAATTGAGGGCATCCCTGCTTGTCATCAGAGCTAGAGTCCCTTTTGGAAGATTTTCCCCTTTATTCCCGTTTGGGAATTTCTTTCACTCTCAGTGGTAATGCCAAACAGGGAAAGTTAGGGGCAAATCTCACTAATGGCAACAGACAGCAACAAAAAAAAAAAGACGAAAGGTGTTCTAATCCCTCTTCATTCTATCCAATGCTTCAACAACAAAAAAATAGCCTTTTACTTAACGTGTTAGTAACTGGTAAAACCATAAACGTGTGTTCTTGTAAAGACACTTCTCAGGTGAGAGCAGTCTTTCTGCAGTAGAAGGCTTGGACACAGACCAGGAGATCACTTCTTCTTTCATCTTCCTCAGGAACCCTCTACCAACATCTGCTGCAAATTCTTGCAGAGGAATATCTGTTCTCCTGTGTGTGAATACATATTGGTTACTTACGTATATGTCTTCCAGACAGGTCTAGTGTCTGATTTCACAGCCTTTTTATCAGTACACTCTTTAAAATTTTTTATTTTTTTATTAAAGTTTTAAAGCAATATTAAACCCAAAAGCAAACATTTTTGTTATATTGCAGCTTACCAATTCCTAAATGTGTTTGCTGCATTAGTTTCCTTTTTAGGCTTTGTTCTATTTTCATCCGGTGATCCAGCCAGCAAATTTTTGTTGTTTTTCAAAAGCTCAAACTGCCCAGCAAAATGTATCCATTTTTACATGAATGGAACAAACCACATAACACCGATGGGGGGTGACTCCCTGCTCTGCAGGGAAGCAAAAGCAGCACATCCCCACTGACAGGGCAGAGCTCTGTATTGTTTACATTGACAGAGCTCTGCCCTGTCTTCCTCCTCCCCAGCCGATTGACTTCAAATCCCCAGACCTGTGAAGCTGCTTTTAGTTGTGTGACAGCATGGGATCGGTGCAGGGAGGTTTCCTGCACCGCTCCTGTGTGAACTCAAGCTATGACAAGCCTGGGTTCACCCAGGAGCAGTAGGGAAACTGCATGTGATTTGGACAGGAATGGCACCGCCTTCCTGTTCAAATTGCATGCCGTTCTTTACAGTGCTATTTGCTCACATTCATTTTGTATGGACACAAATCGCACCACAAAGTATCGGTACTCAGTATCTGTGAGTACATGACTAAAAGTATCAGTTTAAAAAAAAAGAAAAAAAAAGGGTATCAGTGCAACCCTACTCCAAAGGTAATCCGTGAAAGATATAACAATTAACCACTTGCTGACCCCCAGATAGCCGAATGGCGACTTCACTGCGGCCGGCCAATTCTGGTAGGATGTCATATGACGTCCTCCCAGAATGTGCCCCCAGGGGCCTGCACCCGGCAATCTGCATGATCGCTGTGTCCTATGGACACAGCTGACCACATGATGTGGTAAAAGGCCAATCACAGCAGCCTTTTACCATGTGATCAGCCGTGTCCAATGACACAACAGATCACTCATAAATGCAGTTGTATATATATACATTAATGTTGGGTCTTATTTATAATCATTTCCGCTGCCCCTTTAATAACACTAATGAGATGGGTTTATAAATAATAAAGTGGGGTAATATGCGGGTTTTTAATTTAATATTAAATAGTTCAATGTATTTTATTTGTATTGTTAAGAGGAGTATTCCACAAGATTATGAATAAATATGTAATGGAAGTAGTGGTTCTTAATAAAAGTTTTAGATTGAGAAGCTATGATAGGAATATCTCCCTTGTAATGAAGTTAGCTGTGCGGACTCCGGTAAAATGGCCGCCGGGAGCCCGCCCTCTAATTGGGAATAGTGTGTTGACTATTCCCTATATAAATACATTATGGCTCTGGGGGGCGGTTACCCTGATGAAGTCACGACACACGTGACGCAACGCGTCGGAACGCCATTCCCAGTTCAGAGATACGTCACTTCCGGTCACGTGGGGACGCATGTCCGGACGTAGCGGTCATATTGGTTTCCCTCCCTGTATGTGAATACACCCATGGTATGAGGTGGAAAGCGCTGTAAACAAGGAATACATGTGAGTGGAAACAGTATGTTACATTGAGTGTTCTTAATAAACGGTATTATACTATGGGAAGCTCTGTTTGTGTCCTATATGACGTTTGAGAGGAGGTGGAGTGGAAGTCCTGTGGCCCCTTGCTGAGCTGCCTGGTGTAAAGGATTGCCTGTGAGGAGAATTTTTGCCTTGTGGCCCTGTGTGGGTCGAGGTGGGGAGGTGAGCAGGCATTGCTGCCATTGGAGGATTCCTTTTGAGCACTAGAAGTGAAGATCACAGAGTGTTTTCACATTATATGCATGGACTTTAGTGTTTATTTAGACACAGTGTTTTTATGTATTTATCACATAATTAAGTGGATTTAATATATAATATTATTTTTACTCTGATATATAGGTTACCACAGAATTTATGAATCACGTATTTATTTGATGAAGAATCACAGTTTATTTCAATTCATAGGCTTGTCACAATTCATCACGGATAGTTACACTTTTATTATTTATTATGAATTAGCATAATTATGAATATTGATTTCATATCACTGATTTATTTGAGGATTAATTAAGAAAATATCAATTGTTGTTTTTTATCACGTATTTATATATTATGAGGTATTAATGGTTAGTTTATGTATGAGATATTTATGTATTTAAGTTTCTCACCAATAGACATACTATATTTTTTATCACCATATGGTATTTATTATTATAGGTTCAGATGGTACTTATGATGTGTATATATATATAGGGTATATTATTATTTTTTTGGTATTTTCTAGCGCTTCACTATTTAGTATGTGGTTATCTGCTACACTTTCCTCACGTTTCCACAGTGTGAGAAAAGTGCTGCCGATAACTGGCAATTGTAAGATGACAGATCAGCACCGATCATCAGGGCACTGATGATCATTGCCACCTATCAGTGCCCATCATTGTTGCATATCAGTGCCAGCTCATCATCAGTGCCGCCTATCAGCACCACCTTATCAGTGACGCCTATCACTGCAGCCTCATCAGCATACATCAGTGAAGGAGAAAAATTACCTGTTTGCTAAATTTTCTAATAAGAACAATATTTTTGCCCTTCTTCTCTTTTTTGTTTATAGCGCAAAAAATAAAACCCCCAGTGGCGAATACATACCACCAAAAGTTCTATTTGTGTAAAAAAAAAAAAAAATTCATATGGGTCCAGTGTTGCATGACCGCGCAAATGTCATTCAAAGTTCGACAGCACTGAAAGCTGAAAATTGGCCTGGGCAGGAAGGGGGTATAAGTTCCCGGTAGGCAAATGGTTAAATAAGACTATTGGGTAAAAACAGATTTGAACTTTTTATTTCCAAATCTTCATATTTTAAATTTTTGAAAAAATAAACATTAAGTAAATTCCACACCAGGACAGTTATACGTTAGTACACACTTTTGTTTGATCCAAACCCCTTTCTGTTGCTTGGGCGGTGTACAATATCATTCTGGTATAGAAGAATACCATAAAGGGAGACTTATGCAGGCCATGCATGCGGGTCGAACATCGGCCGTTTTTTTTTTTTTTTTTTTTTAAACGAAAAATCATTCGGCCGATTGTTATCACCAACAATAAAAAAAAAATTGGCCGACTACATTATAAAGTTCACCCCATAACTTCTGTCCCTTGCAGGTCATGGCTCATGCATGTATTTTTTTATCGGTAAAACGATCGGCCGATTTGTCCATTATTGCTGGGAAAATCATCCGATTGTCAATCAGCTGCATATTTTCCAACATGACCGATTTAAAAAACAAAAAAAAAAAACTGGGCAAAAAACCCGAAAAACGGCCAACCAATTAACCCACTAACAGTGCGAAAATCGGCCGTTTTTTTTTTTTTTTTTTTTTTTTCCTGGCCGATTTTTGAACAGTTTATAACCTGCAAAAGTTTTCTCCCTTTTTGGAGCAGAATCATTGACGATCTTGACTACAACTTGTACTGCAGACAGGAAGGGCCCCTGTTGGGGCAATAAATGAGTTCCCGCATCAGAGGTAAAACAAAACCAGAAGTTCATTTTTTTACAACCAGCATGCCTCGGATCTGTTTTTTTGGAAACCCACTTTAAAAAAACAAATCTAAACTTTAGAGCGGAGTCTGCCTTTTAAACATGAATCCCTTTCATGTAGAGAATATGAGAGAAATCTGATTGACAGTTAAGTAGTTGGTCTGCAGCTTAGACACTTCAGCACTTACAATAGGACTTGCAGCTCAAATCAGGCTTTAAAAAAAAGAGGAAAAAACCTAATCCATGAGATGCAGTACTTCACCTGGATTCCCCCCTGCTCTTAAGCTATTATGATGTAAGTTTAGATAATCCAATTGAAACCTTTCACTAGTTTCTAATGGCAGGTCTCTAATGCAGAGCTGCTGAATTAGAACGCTGTCCCAAACTTTTTTTTTTTTTTTTTCTTTTTTTAAATCCTGCAGTTTGAGGGGGGAGCCTGTGACTTCAGACTCACAGTGCAGTACTCGGTGGCTGAGCAGCCAATCACTCAGCTTGAGAGCTATCACCTAGGGACAGGGAGGATCGTGAACAGCTCTGAGCAGATTTTTAGCTTTTGTAGAAATTGAAACTTGCACAGCAATCTTCAGGGGCTGCAGCAGTGGATGAGGTTAGTAGGGAAGCATTGAAAAGGGGTAAGTATAGACTGAGGAGCCTTCTATCAAGTTTACCTGAAGCTTTGTCTAGTCCAGGGAAAGCACAAGTTCATCTTAAGATAATTTATTTTGTTTTTTTTAATTGAAAAAAGTACACAGATGTTGATGAATAACAGGAGCTGAAACTGTACATTAGGTAATGTTTTAGATCTTTGTTGGTTATCCCTTTTTTAAAGTGTTACTAAACCCACAACAGTAAAATCAGTCTGTATATGCAGTAAAGCATGCTTGTTATACTCACTGTGGAACCTAAGGGGTTAATTCTCTGCATTGTGTAAAAAGGCTGGTTGATCCTGACTTCTGATCCTCCTCCTCTTCCAGTGTTCCCCCTCTTATCTCCTGAAAAGACATATCATGTGGAGTCACTCTGCACATGCTCAGTTTGGTGTGAATATTGCTAGAGAGGTTTTACCTCTTCTTGGGAGAGTGCGTGTGATCAGCACTTTCCAGACAGAGGTAAGGGGTTCTGCAGCCTCCTAAAGGAAAATAAAACTCCTTTTTAACATTAAGCTTTACCTGGTGCTCGCTGGACTCTTATAGAAGCCACAAGACTGCCTTGACTGCTGATCATTAAAGGTATTTAGCCTTTTCTCATAAAATAATTGCACATCTGTGTACTGTGTGAAACCAGATATAGTGAATGCATTGTCCTGGGTTTAGTAACACTTTAAAGAAGAACTCTGGGGGCTGTGTCGTTCCCCCCCCCCCCCCCCCAAAAAAAAAAAAAGCTAACAGAGGACAAATGGCTAGTTAACAGTACTGGCTGTAGACTGTCTGCAGCGTATCTATCCCCTCTACTGACTTACTGTGCTTTGTTCTGCACTGTGCCTCAGTGTGGAGGTACCCATCTTGGTCGAGGGAGGGCTCTGCTTCCTCATGTCAGAGCCTCCAGCAAGGAGCAAAGTCAGCAGGACAATGGCAACATCACTCCAGATCTCCTGAAAGTAGCATTTAAAGGCAACAGTGCCTTAGATTGCACGCTGCAGAGATACAACTATGAGACTATGCACATAGTAGTGCCTAGGCGCACTCCCATACTAGGAAATGCACTGCTATTATTCCAGGACAAAAGGTACATTTTTATAGATCCTGCCTAGACAAAATTAACAATTTTAAATATTCACTATAATAAAGTAAACCTTCACCTTTTTACGTTTCGTTCAAACTTGAGCTCCAAATTCTGGTTCATTTGATGACGGTAGTATGAATACTTAGTAGATTATATACACCTGTTTTGCAATAAATACATACACAGCTAAAATCCTGTTGCTGTACTATATACCTTACTATAGCGTCTTGTGTGGTATGAGGCGTATGACATTATTTCTTCATCAGAGGATTGTTTTTGTCTGTTTTATACTGGATATACAGTATATTGTCAGCTTGGTAAAACATCAGTTTTTTTTTTTTTTACAACATGGTGTTCACTTTAATTTACTAGATCTGTAAATGTTGTTTTATAGAGCTTTGTCTCCTTTATCTTCAGTGTTTGAGGCACCATTTGCGGTAGCTGTTCCTTCTCTTTCATGTGTAATCTTTGTAAGAGGCTTGTGACATTGTGTCATTAGTGTCCTAGTGGAGCAGTTAATAACTGTGTCCTAACATGTTACAATGTGTTTATTTTTACCTTCTGACAAGCAGGACATAGGCTGGCCCCTCACTGATTTTTCCAGATGAACTATGGACAGTTTGGCATATAATCTGTAAGCAAACAGATGCATTTAAGGCACACAAGTATTCTTTATATTTAAAAAAAAAAAAAAAGCACTGTCCTTTACCTAAGGGCCAGTTTATTATCATTTAGACTTTAGAGGGGCCAGACTGTGACCAGTAGAAGTAGGAAATGCCCTGGCATTGGTAACAATGCCCCATAGTTTGTGTCTGTCTGTGAGAGGATTAGTGCCCCACCACTGGTGTCGGTGAGAGGATTAGTGCCCCACCACTGGTGTCGGTGAGAGGATTAGTGCCCCACCACTGGTGTCGGTGAGAGGAATAGTGCCCCACCACTGGTGTCGGTGAGAGGATTAGTGCCCCACCACTGGTGTCGGTGAGAGGATTAGTGCCCCACCACTGGTGTCGGTGAGAGGAATAGTGCCCCACCACTGGTGTCGGTGAGAGGAATAGTGCCCCACCACTGGTGTCGGTGAGAGGAATAGTGCCCCACCACTGGTGTCGGTGAGAGGAATAGTGCCCCACCACTGGTGTCGGTGAGAGGAATAGTGCCCCACCACTGGTGTCGGTGAGAGGAATAGTGCCCCACCACTGGAGTCATTAGAAAGAAGAGTGCCCCATTATTGGTGACCATGGAAGAAATGGTTCATCATTGGTGTTGGTAAGAGGAAGAGTGCCCCATCATTGGTGTTGGTTAGTGGGAGGTATAGTGCCGCATCATTGGTGTCAGTGGGAGGAATATTAATATGGAGGATTTATATAGCGCCAACAGTTTCCCCTCATTGGTGTCTGTGGGAGGAATGGTGCCCCATCATTTGTGCTGCAGTTGGGAGACCACTGATCTAGATCTAAATATCTCACAGTGCCTACTTAGCATTTTCAACCACACTAATGAAAAAAGGAGGATGGAAAACTCTTATCATGCAAACAGAGAATGTGGTTTATGTTCAGGAAATTCCATTCATTTTGAAATTGAATATTGAAAGTAAATGAAAGTTTGAAGTACTTTCAATGATGGCATTATTGAATGTACTGAAATACAGATATATATTTTATTTTTTTTCGTATGCAAATCTAGCAATGTATGGTCAGGTTTAGCCCTCTCCAAGGTTTAATCTGGCCATACACTCTTCGAATAAAGGCTGGTTTAAGCTGAGCTGGCTGAAATTTGCTCAATGCTTGTCCTCTGCATCCTGCCTGACACTGCACAAATGAAAATTGAATGGCTCCTGGGGGAAAATTGTCAACCAGCTGCTGCATCCAGTCAGATGCCACTGTGGTTCAAGTATCTTGACAGCCAGCCCTACTGGTGTTTTGGCTGGGTGGGGATGGTCCCATTTGCACCATGGTAAACACTAAATGTGTGTTTTACATGGTGCAAAAGGTGGAGTTGGCCTTTAACCTGGGTTTACTCCCAGATTATTTTTTTCAATTTGTGGACTGACTGAAATGATGTAACAAATTCTGTACAACATGGATGAAGGAATCTTCCACTGTGGCTATTGTCAAAATAACCGAACATTGGATACATCTGGGTGAAAACGCTATGCAGATGGCCATTTTCAGCCTGGCTCCTTTCATTTTTTTGATTGAAGGATGTTGGGCTGGTGGTGGCTTACGGGGCCACCCAGGTAGTGAGCTAGCTGGGATTTGTATGGTGTAGTCTGTACTCCGCAATACCCTAGAGGAAAATCTCACTTGTCATAAAACAATAAAAAGACCACCACTCAATAGTGTGCTTAACCTGATTAGATCATTCATTCAAGTAGACCTAAAAGGATAATTGATGAGAGTCAAATATTTCTCTGCAGTCTGACCTCTGTGGACACTTCCTGATTAACCCTTTTTGGAGGTGTCGGCTCAGTAGGATTTCTTGCTTCTGATTTCAGCCAGTCCATATCAGGGACATCTGCTTAGTTCCTCCCCCCTCCCTCCATAGATGAAGACATGCAGCATACTTCATGATCGATCCTATCACCAGCTTGTGTCTGATTTTTGAATAATGGTAAAAATAAACATTTTCAGCACCTACTATATTTCTCATACAGTCTTCTATTCCTTCTTTGAATAACCATATTTTTGGATGATAGAACTATTGTGGATTACAAGTAAAGGATAAGCCCAGGAGTAGCTTTGATTGTGCTGTGAAAGCGGAGTTCCACTCAAAAGTGGAAGCTCTGCTTATTTGCCTCCTCCTTCTACATTAAGTCCCCTATGTCATGAGTTTTTGGTGACAGGTTCTTTTTAAGGAGACATGCACGGTCTAAAAGACCCTGCATTTCTCCCCTGTGCTCCCCTGAATGTAATGCAATGTACATTACACTGCATTACATTCTTTCCCGGTCTTAGTGGTCGGGAAATCTGTGAACGGGGACCCGGAAGTGACATAATGTCGCTTCCAGATCAGGACAAGAAGGGGAGGGGAGCAGACATGTTCGCTTTCCTCCCTCCCCTCTAGCTGCCGGTGCACACTGAGCCAGTCCCAGGCTCACAAATGGGCAAGTGGAGCCCGGGACACTTGGCGAGTGGGGGGAGGTTCATATTGGGGGGGGTTGTCACTGTGGTGAACTGTGTGAAAGCAGTCAGGCGGCAATGCTAATGTCCGAATTTATAAATGAAAGTGTTTCTTGGTTTGTGGTGCTCAGATGCAGTGAAGTTCCTACTTAACCTCCTATCTGATGGTGTCTGCATAGTTCCAGTCCAGCATCATGACACCATTATCTCTTTAGCTGTCTGTAAGGGGGGCGTTCTTTTTTTTTTTTTTTTTGTTCTCCATGGACTTCTAATAATTTGGTATCAGTAAGGGTCCCTTGAGACATGAAGTCTTATTTTAGGGGTTCCTCTTGGAATAAAAAAGTTGAGACAGGCTTGTCTGGTCACACTACCGGTTAGTTAATATATTTTTATTCATGATGATCCATAAAAACATAACAGAAAAACTATTTTAATATGTTTCGGTTAAAGCACAACAATCCCTGGTATGTTGGCTTTTAAAGTGTTTCATTTTGAGATAGGCAAGGTCCTGTGTAGATGTTAAATAGTTGCAATATTTTAGCTGGAAACTTTGTCCTAGAAGCTACATGCTGAATACATTGCTTATCACTGTGTATGGAGGTTCTATATCTCCTCCCTCCTCCCACAGACAGATCAGTTGATCTCCTCTGGCAGAGATCCCCATGCTGACCTCTAATTTTAATGTCTCTGGGGTACTTTTAGACTGTGAAATGATTGCCAACTCATCACTGTGCAGTCACATTGGACTTCAGTGTTATCTAGACTGAACTGAGGGCCCTTGCTGTTCAGCTCTGTCATATGGTATCTATCAGTAGCGGATGTTTTAACCTCTTATATGTTACAGCCGTACTGGATGATCTCATAGAAACGTTTTGTCTTATCTAGTACCGTAATAAACACTCTTTAGTTCACTTCTCTGTTTTATGAAAACGTGATGTTTTGTTCAGTTCATCTGGAGAAGTAGCCGTACCTGAATCCTGCTGTACTACCACATTTCAAGCTGAAAATGAAATCGGGCTGGCTTGGGGGTGGTATGGGAATTAATCGACAAGTGAGTGAGGTAGCTATTATTAGCAAATTTTTTTAAACTAAAATAATAAACATGTTATACTCGCCTGTTCTGTGAAATGGTTTTACACAGAGTGGACCCAAACCTCCTCTTCTAGGGTTCCCTTCTGGCTATCTTGGCTCCTCTTCTCTGTGTGCCCCCATAGCAAGTGGCTTACTATAGGGGCACACATTGCACGCTTCACTCCCGAGCTGTGTGTGTCTATGAAGCCGGACGCTATAGAAACACACAGCGCAGCTTGGCCCCACCTCCTTCCTCTTCATGGTAGTTGATTGCCAGCAGCAGCAGCCAATGATGGGAATTCAATAAAGCTACTGCGCCACTTTTCTGGTGTTAGCCCCTCTCGTTTCTGTATTGCGCCAAAATCGTGAAGCATTTGCAACACTTTTGGTTCTAATAGCGAACTCGTGCATGAAATCCAGGTAGTTCTAAAGTGTGCCACTGTTTCATTGTGTCCCATTGAATGCGCCACTTTTACATTGTGTTGCATAGAATGTGACAACTATAAAAGTGGAGCTAATTAAGACCAACTGTGTGCTTACAGAAAAGAAAAACAGGCTTAACAGATTTTACGAAGTGTCTTGAGTGCATTCTAAAAGTGGCGGAGCATGCGACAAATTCAAGTACAAGTTCTAGACAGTTGGTACATCAATTTGGCGCATTCTTCACCATTTTTAGAATTCATGTGAGACACTTTCACAAAATCTCTCTGCACTTGCCTTTATGAATTCCATGGAATGGCCCCTGCTGCTGCCCACGTTCCTGTGTGAAGAGGAAGAGAGGGGGGAGAAAAGATGCAGCCCTACACAACGATGGATCAATTGAGGGCTCGGGTAAGTATTTAGGGAGGAGGGGAGAACAAAAAGCTGTAAAACATTTTTAACCTTAATGCAGGGAATGCATTGTGATAAAAAAATGTTTTGCCTTATAGAACCACTTTAAATGGGTTTGATGTCAGCAGTGTAGCATTGATTTGCACAGATCAGAAAGCGGGGAAGCAGAGTCCTCTTCTCTGCAGGCTGTGATTAGTGTTTTCATCTACGTTCTGGGATAATGTCGTTGCCAGCCATTAAGTTCGGTAGGGTTTGGGAATTGACAAAGGTATTGTGGTTTTTTGTTTTGTTTTTAATAATTTTATTGTCTGTTTTATCTGTATTTTGGTTATTTAAGCTGGAGTTTCACTTTAAAACATTAAAAATCCAGTTGCAAAGAAAAGGGTTAATACCTTCCTACTGTGCCCATCGTCACTGCTACAAACACATTTTTAGAGGTGCATATCCCCAGAGCTGTGGTCTTTTGTTTCATTACTTAGAGAGTCAGTGACTTGGATCAAGTGTGCGCAGGTGTCCTGACTTCAAGTATTAGTAAAGATTCGTTTTTTGTTAATAACATACATGTTATACTTACCTGCTCTGTGCACTTGTTTTGCACAGAGCAGCCCCGATTCTCTTCGGATCCCCGAGCCGGCGTTCTGGGTCTCTCCACCACCAAGTGCCCTTATAGCAAGCTGCTTGCTATGGGGGTACTCGTGTGTGCTCTCCTCCAAGCCCTGCTCTATGTGTCTGTAAGACACAGAGTGGGGCTTGACCCTGCCCCCAACTCCTTTTTGTCACTGACCTATGTTTGACAGCAACATGAGCCAATGGCTCCTGCTGCTGTATCTGAGCCAATGAGGAGTGCGCGAGCCAATAGAGACTTTGCTCTCATGCACATCACTGGATCGAGATCAGGTTCAGGTATGGGGCACCTGGGAAACTGTATGCAGAAGGTTTCTTTTATTTCTTACCATACTGCATTTGCAGTTGTGATTCAAGGATAAGAATCATGAAGGAAAAAAATCTGATCTCATATTTTGTGTCCTCAATGGTTCCTTCTTATAGTTGCATGTGTTTGTGTCCATCTGCATATCTTTAGAATCCTGGTAAGTGCTTTATACTTTGTCTGTCTTTTTTTCCTGCAGAGTGTTGAAGCCACCAGGAGGTGGATCAAGCTGCATTTTTGGTGGTCCTGAAGAGGCTTTGGTTTCAAGCCGACAGCACAAGATGGCCTCCAATATATTTGGATCAGCTGCAGAGCCTGAAAATGTACCAAAGAGGTCCAACCCTCCAGGTTTGTGTTTTTAGTGTGTGAAGAGACATTGTTGACACCGGTAACTATGTAATTGACCTGTAAATTATTAGCAGATTAGTTCAGAAATGAGCATGGCAACAGAAGTGGTTGTGTGGAGGGCACAAACAAGCTTCTGCAGTACTGCTTTCCCATCCCCCAATCCTAGTAAGGAACACAGGCTTGTCCATTGTCTCACAGCCATACAAGCAGCATTTTAAATTATACTTCCCTTTTCTTAGCTTCATGAATGGAAATGAGTGATTGACACGAGACACACCCATATCTCTTATTTCGCTATTCACAAACAAATTGCAGAAGTGAGTGATTTCCATGACATGACATAGAATGCTGAAATATTTGTAGAGAGGCTTGACTCGACTAGTCTGGCTTGCAGGTTGAATATGTCTGTAATGTGAGGCCATATATATATATATTTTTTTTTTTTTTTAATGCGAGAAACCTTGCCTCTCTGACCAATAAATTGCAATAAATGTGAAAGGAAAAATTTAGCTGTGTATAGTATAAAACATCCGGTATCAGCATGCTATTTAATTAATACTGATTTATTTTAGAAGTGTTTATGCAGCCAAAACTTACTAGTTTTGGATTGAGTTGAGAAGGATGTTGAGTTTTTTTACTGCTATCTGATCTCCATCAGAAAGATTATGCGTCACTGAAGGTCTATCCTCACCAATGTGATATTGTGATGACACACACATTACCACAATGCATTTATTCTCAAGGGCACATCAAAGCACCTTCATTGTTTTACAATGCACAACACTCTGCTGTATATTAAGGTGTGCTGCACTGCCGAAAATGATGCATGCAGCATTTTTAGTCCACTGTGCCTTAGACAGCCTATTCAAATTAACACTTTGTAGCAGACTGGGTTGGTAACAATGGGCCCTTACTGTAATGTAAAAAAAAGTTATGTCTTATACAAAACTAGGCTTTATATACATTGGTGTATTCATCCGTACAGCATGTTTACTCAGCTGAATGCATTTAGGCATCTAGACATGGTGAAGACGACTTGCTGAAGTTCAAACCGAGCATCATAATGGGGAAGAAATGGAATTTAGGTAACTTTGAATGTGGGATGGTTGTTGGTGTCGGACAGGCTGGTCTGAGTATTTCAAAAACTGCTGATCTACTGGTATTTTCACACACAACTAACTCTAGGGTTTACAGAGAATGGTCCATAAAAGAGAAAATATCCAGTGAGCGGCAGTTGTGTGGACGAAAATGCCTTGTTGATGTCAGAGGAGAATGGGAAGACTGAGTTACTGTTGCCTTTCTATCATCTCAAACCAAATGACCACTCATTACAACCAAGGTATGCAGAATACCGTCTCTGAACACACAACACATCGAACCTTGAAACAGATGGGCTATAGCAGCAGAAGACCACACCACTCCTGCCACTTCTGTCCGCTAAAAACAGGAAATGGAGGCTACAATTCACACAGGCTCACCAAAATTGGACAATAGAAGATTGGAAAAACGTTGGTCTGATGAGGCTCGATTTCAGCTGCAACATTGAGATGGCAGAGTCAGAATTTGTCGTAAACAACATGAAAGCATTCATCCATCCTGCCTTGTGTCAATGGTTCAGACTGGTGGTAGTGGTGTAATGATGTGGAGGATATTTTCTTGGCACACTTTGGGCCCTTTTGTACCAATTGAGCATCATTTAAATACCACAGTCTACCTGAGTATTGTTGCTAACCATATCCATCCCTTTATGACTACAGTGTACCCATCTTCTGATGGCTACTTCCAGCAGGGTAATGCACGATGTCACAAAGCTCAAATCATCTCAAATTGGTTCCTTGAACATGACAATGAGTTCACTGTACTCCAATGGCCTCCATAGTCACCAGATCTCAATCCAACAGAGCACCTTTGGGATGTGGTGGAATGAGAGACTCGCATCATGGATGTGCAGCCGACAAATCTGCAGCAACTGTGTGATGCTATCATGTCAATATGGACCAAAATCTCTGAGAGTTTCCAACACCTTGTTGAATCTACAGGTGCATCTCAATATATTAGAATATCATCAAAAAGTTAGTTTATTTCAGTAATTCAATTCAAAAAGTGAAACTCCTATATTAGATAGATTCATGGAGTTGGGTTGCAATGGCAGAAGGTCACACCAAGCGAGTATAGTGGTGCCACGACCCGATTTGTAGGATTAAAATATTTCTAGAATGATTATGGTCTTTTTAGGCACGTAAACACAGTACCAAAATTATAAAAACAACTGTTGCTTTGACATACCACATCTAAAATATATTTAATTATTAAAAATATTACTATGCATTGCACATATGTTTACAGTGTTCTCACAATATAAGGCGTAAAATTTTATAATATGGATATTGAAAGATGGTAAATTCAATCATTCTAGACATATTTTAGATATATCAAATCACTCTGCGTAATGAATCTATTTCACTAATTTTCTTTATTTTAATTTTGATGATTATGGCTTACAGCTAGTGAAAACCCAAAATTCAGAAAATTAGAATATTGCATAAGACCAATAAAGAAAAGTGTTTTAATACAGAAATGTTGGTTTTCTGAAAAGTATGTCCATGTACAGTACAGTATGCACTCAATACTTGGTCGGGACTTCTTTTGCATCAATTACGGCATCAATGTGAGGTGGCATAGAGGCGATGCTGAGTTATGGAAGCCCAGGTTGCTTTGATAGCGGCCTTCAGCTCATCTGCATTGGTGGGTCTGGTGTCTCATCTTCCTCTTGAAACTACCCCACAGATTCTCTATGGGGTTTAGGTCAGGAACGTTTGCTGGCCAATCAAGCACATTGATACCATGATCATTAAACCAGGTATTCGTACATTTGGCATTGTGGGCAGGGACCAAGTCCTGCTGGAAAATGAAATCTGCATCTCTATAAAGCTGGTCAGCAGAGGGAAGCAAGAAGTGCTCTAGAATTTCCTGGTAGAGGGCTGTGCTGACTTTCCACTTGATAAAACACAGTGGACCAACACCAGCAGATGATATGGCTCCCCAAATTATCACTGACTGTGAAAACTTCACACCGGACCTCATGCAACTTTGAAAATCAAGGTCCCAGAGTCTGGAGGAAGAGAATTCAAATGAAATGCAAAATTTACTTTCATCCAAAAAAAGGACTTTTTAGACCGGTAATTAGCAGTCCAGTCCTTTTCTTTGTTTTCTCCTTAGCCCAAGTAAGATGCTTCTGCCGTTTTTGTCTCTGGTTCAGAAGTGGCTTGACACAAGGAATTTGACAGTTGTAGCCCATGTCCTGGATACATCCTGTGTGTGGTAGCTTTTGAAGCATTGACACCAACCGTAGTCCACTCCTTGTGAATCTCCCCCAAATTCTTGAATGGCCTTTGCTTCACAATTCTCTGAAGGCTGCAGTTATGCCTGTTGCTTGCGCACCTTTTTCTACCACTTTTTTTCCTTTGACTCAACTTCCATTAATATGCTTGGATACAGCTCTCTGAACAGCCAGCTTCTTTAGCAATGACCTTTTTTGTGCCTTGCCTTCCTTGTGGAGGGTGTCAATGACTGTCTTCTGGACAACTGTCAAATCAGCAGTCTTCCCCATGAATGTGTATCCTACTGAACCAGACTGAGAGACCATTTAAAGGCTCAGGAAACCTTTACAGGTGTTTTTGAGTTAATTGGCTGATTAGAGTGTGACACCATGGGGTTTATTTACTAAAGCTGGAGAGTCCAAAATCAGACTCCCTTCTGCATAGAAACCAATCAGCTTCCAGGTTTCATTGCCAAAGCTTCATTGAACAAGCTGAGGTTAGAAGCTGATTGGTTTCTATGCAGAAGGGAGTCTGATTTTGGACTCTCCAGCTTTAGTAAATAAACCCCCATGAGTCTACAATATTGAACTTTGTCACAATATTCTAATTTTCTGAGCTACTGAATTTTGGGTTTTTACTAGCTGTAAGCCATTAAAAAGAAAAATGCTTGCAATATATCACACACACACACTGCTCATAAAAATTAAAGGAACACTTTGAAAACACATTAGATCTCAATGGGGAAAAATCTCATGCTGGATATCTATACTGATATGGACTGGGTAATGTGTTAGGAACGTAAGGATGCCCCATAATTTGATGGAAATGGGAAATTATCAACCTACAGAGGACTGAATTCAAAGACACCCCGAAAATCAAAGTGAAAAAATGATGCAGAAGGCTAGTCCATTTTGCTGAAATTTCATTGCAGCAACTCAAAATGGTACTCAGTAGTTTGTATGGCCCCCACGTGCTTGTATACATGCCTGACAACGTCGGGGCATGCTCCTAAGGAGATGACCGCTTATGTCCTGAATTTCCTCCCAGATCTGCGCCAGGGCATCACTGAGCTCCTGGGCAGTCTGGGATATCCTGTTTTGGTCCAGCCAACGCCACCAGGTTGTACCTCAGAGTGTTCTAATTGGATTAAGGTCAGGTGAGCGTGGGGGCCATTCAATGGTATCAATTCCTTCATCTTCAAGGAACTGCCTGCATACGCTTGTCACCAACATTGGGTCTGATAATGGGTCCAAGGATTTCATCCCGATACCTAATGCAGTCAGGGTGCCATTTGTCTAGCTTGTAGAGGTCTGTGCGTCCCTCCATGGATATGCCTCCCCAGACCATCAGTGACCCACCACCAAAACTGTCGTGCTGAACGATGTTACAGGCAGCATAACGTTCTTCATGACTTCTCCAGACCCTTTCATGTCTGTGAACCTGCTCACACCATGAAAAGCACAGGGTGCCAGTGGCACACCTGCCAGTTCTGGTGTTCAAAGGCAAATGCCAAACGAGCTCTATGGTGCCAGGCAGTGAGCACAGGGCCCTCAGGCCACCCTCCATGAAGTCTGCTCTGATTGTTTGGTCAGAGACATTTACACCAGTGGCCTGCTGGAGGTCATTTTGTAGGGCTCAGGTAGTGCTCATCCTGTTCTTCCTTGCACAAAGGAGCAGATACCGGTCCTGCTGATGGGTTAAGTACCTTCTACGGCCCTGTCCAGCTCTCCTAGAGTAACTGCCTGTCTCCTGGAATGTTCTTCACACTCTTGAGACTGTGCTGGGAGACGCAAAAAACCTGGCAATGGCACTTATTCATGTGCCATCTTGGAGGAGTTGGACTGCCTGTGCAACTTCTGTAGGGTCCAGGTATTGCCTCATGCTACCAGTAGTGACACTTTCACTAGTTTTGCATTTGGCTAGGGTCAAACAGTCAGAAAATAGTAGGGAAAAAAATCCAGTGGTTTCTACCTGTAAAACCATTCCCCCCCCCCGTCTTCTCATTGTTGCCCATCTAGTGCATCTGTTATTTAATTTCCTGAACACCAAAGCAGCTGAAACTAGTTAAAACACACACGTACACACACATGTTTAAAATCAAGCACCTAGGCATTCAGAGTGCTTCTACAAACATTTTGTGAAAGAATGGGTTGCTCTCAGGAGCTCAGTGAATTCAAGCGTGGTACCGTGATAGGTTGCCACCTGTGTAATAAGTTCATCTGTGAAATTTCCTTGCTACTAAATATTCCACAGTCAACTGTTAGTGGTATTATAACGAAGTGGAAACAACTGGGAACAACATGAACTCCGCCACAAAGTGGTATGCCACGTAAAATGACAGAGCTCAAATCGACAACTGTCTGCAGATTCAATAGCTAAAGACCTCCAAACTTCGTGTAGCCTTCAGATTAGCACAATAACAGTGCATAGAGAGCTTCATGGAATGGGTTTGCATGGCTGAGCAGCTGCATCCAAGCCTTACATCACCAAGTGCAATGCAAAGTGTCGGATGCAGTGGTGTAAAGCACGCCGCCAATGGACTATAGAGCAGTGGAGACGTGTTCTCTGGAGTGACGAATTCCGCATCTGTCTGGCAATCCGATGGACTTGTCTGGGTTTGGCAGTTGCCAGAACAGTGCTTGTCTGACTGCATTGTGCCAAGTTTGTTTGGTGGAGGGGGGATTATGGTATGGGGTTGTTTTTCAGGGGCTGGGCTTGGCCCCTTAGTTCCAGTGAAGGGAACTCTTAAGACGTCGGCATATTAAGACATTTTGGACAATTTATTGTCCCAACTTTGTGGGAACAGTTTGGAGATGGCCCCTTCCTGTTCCAACATGACTGCACACCAGTGCACAAAGCAAGGTCCATAAAGACATGGATGAACGAGTTTGGGGTGGAGGAACTTGACTGGCCTGCACAGAGTCCTGACCTCAACCCGACAGAACACCTTCGGGATGAATTAGAGTGGAGACTGTGAGCCAGGCCTTTACATCCGACATCAGTGCCTGACCTCACAAATGCACTTCTGGAAGAATGGTCAAACATGAAGGCAAGACTATTGTTTGGCAACTGGCATTGCTACATTATTCATCAATTATTTAAACGCCTGTAACAAGTATACAACAAGTAAAAGTCAGAGCGCTGGAATGCCTCATTCTACATACTTATTCTGGGGCATTGACCCAAATATTTCAATTATAGCATCAGCATGTGAGTCAGTTGACCTGTTCAGGAGAGGTGAGCAGTGGCATTCCCATGGATGTCTCATTACAGATTTTACTTTAATTTGATGACTATTCAACATTAGCACGCTGTGAGATGACTGTGATCAGGATTATAGATTTATTATATGTTGCATGGACCCGCTGGGTAGGGAAGCCTGCTGCATGGGAGGACTGGTATTGGGCAGCAGGAGGTTTCCGGTGAGTGAAAGCTGGAAAGGCTGCACATGCTAGCTGGAGATTGTGCTGAGCTGGCACTGGAGCTCTTCCTGGAGATGTCTGGTATCAGCAAGTGACATCTCCGAGAGCACCTCCTCCACTCCAAGAGACTCATTCCTGGCTTCTGTTCAGATGTATGGACAGGAAAGCCACATCCTGTCTGTGTATACTGTTATCCGTTATGAATAGTGCTAAAAATATGTGTCATGGTAGTCTGTTTCCTGGATTACTAGAAATGCTAACATACCGTCAGAGAAAATAAATTCAGGTATTCTGCATAGGGAAGAATTTCACGCTATGAGCCCAGCATAAAGGTTCTTGACAACTCTGCTACCATTGTATTCCATTTTATAGTGGTTTTGGACCATCTTTTTTTTTTTTTTTTTTTTCTGTGTGGTTTTTTTTTTTTTCCAACAAACAAAAATGGGGGAAAATCAGCACAAGGGATATAATTTATGGCAGCACAGTGGCTGAATGGTTAACACTTTTGCCTGGCAGTACTAGGGTCGTTCGAATCTCAGCCACGGAACCACCTGCCTGGAGTTTGGAGTATAGGAGGAAACCCAAACAGGCACAGGGAGAACATGCAAAGACATACTGGTAGGTTAATTGGATCCTGTCTAAAATTGGCCCTAGTATATGTATATAGGCATGTGAGTTAGGGACCTTTTAGATTGTAAACCCCGTGTGTGTGTGTGTATAAAGTGCTGCGTAACTTGACGGTTCTGTACAAGTACCTGAAATAAACTTATGGTCAGTAGTGATGTGTCCGGTTTGAAATCTTCTTCCATCCCCCTGGAAATTTCTGGGAATGACTGCCTGGGTGTCATCTGTTCTGCTCTCATATAATTTTATATTGGAGCCACTATCTAGTTAAAAACATTGATTCCATTCATTGTGAAAGTAGTTTTCTAGAGCTGCCATGCTGGATTATTCTCGGTGAATAGAAGGGAGCTGTCTTATTGGAAACTCCGCTTCTGAAGTCCGGTAAAGTGCAAATAAAGCCGGGAAGGTGTGGATTGACATTCTATGACTAGGAAGGTTACTATTAAATTTTTAACTGCAGCCAAAACGAGTTGTGTGTGGTGGGTTGTTTTTTTTTTTTTTTTTTTTTTTTTTTTTTTTTTTTTGTTGTTTTTTTTTGTTGCCAGACATTTTTTTTTTCTTAATTTTTCTGTCTGGTAAAATCGTTGACCCCAGAACAGGAAGTGAGTAGCAATCTCACTAGCGGAGCTCCAGGTAGCCATTCAAAAAATCGATGGGGGTTCTTGTCTTTTTTCACTCTGTCATAAACAACATAAATTGGTTCTCCTGAGATCCCCCTCTGTAATGTTTTTGCATACTGGACACATGAATGTGTGTGTGTAGCAGCCATGTCACAAGTCTCCTATGCCATCTTGTCTTAAGGCATAGCCTGGTGACCCCCTCCTTTTTTCGTCCTTCAATTTATATAATACACAAACTGTTTACTGATACTAGGACCTTATTAATCTATTGATCAGCACACAGGCCTTGTCAGAGCTGTAAACCATTAATTGAGGCCTGGCAGGATTCTCCTTTCTACAGACTATAAAACAGTACAGATTAATCCTTCCCTCTGACCTGTCGTAAAACAATGACAAAATGTCTGTCTTGTCACACATGATGTGTAGGGCAATTAAAGCTCTAGGAATGCATAGCGTGCCATAAAACCTCTACCCAGAAAGCAGCCAGGCATCTCTCTGAGACCTCTGTCCAATCCACAACTTTACAAAATACACCCAAAATTCATAAAATCCAATAGGAATAAGACCCATTAATATTAAGTATATATTTGAATAGGGAATATCTTACCTAGTAAATCAAGGTCAAGCATGACCTACGTATGTTGGCACTTACGAAAGGGGAGAAGGCAGTCTCCTCCCTCCTGGGTGACAGACCCATCCAAAATACTCTGTGTTTGATATCCCTGGACACGAAATATAATGCTGAACAATAATTGATAAGTTTCCAGAATGCTACCTGTACATAGTGGAAAATATTAATGGTATGAATCTGTGTGTAAGAGGGGGCCCGATACAGTCATAAAATATGGTGACCTCCTAACCACCACCTCTTAAACCGGGTAATTGGTCATATGGTCTCTGGCCACACCCTTTAATATGACAGAAAAGGGAAATGTCAGAACCCTTTTGATAGCTCTCATTTTACCATCAACTACGGAACATCTGTCAAGTTGTGAGAGCTGAGAATACCTTGCTTATTGACTGAACTCTGCTAAAACCAAGGATTTTGCAAGTATTCCTCCTTTTCAACTGATTTTCTTTATTTCTTTGTAACCTCCTTTTTCTGTAAATATTTTATTTGCACCATACCATTTTCAGTATTAAATCCTATATGGAAAAGTGTTTGAAATTTGTCTCTAAAGCTTTTAATGCAAACTAAAAGAATCCTTATCTCTTGAAGAGTGCTACTATATATGGCAAATCTCTGAATATACTTGTCCGTGGTGACCGTGTGTGTTAGACGTTTATGCTAAAATCATAGTTGTTGCAAAGATGAGTTCCTCCCTCTCAGTTTAAAGGAAATGGTTGTAGCTTTAAAGAGTTAAAGGAGAAGAACGGCCAAAGCTCTTTTTGGCTGTACTGTGGATCACAGTAGTGCAGTTCGTTCTGCACTCCTATGACTCCTTTTCAGATAACAGCGGGCTGCAGCTGTTGGCTGACGTCACTCAGCCGGTCCAGGCTAGGGAAAGATCCCAATTTCGAAGTCTGAATCCACCCCACACTCTGTAGTGATACCTGGCTCAGCGATCTGCTGAGAACCTGAGCCAGCTGCTCCCTCCCCCTTCACAGCCCAGCACTCCAGTGAGCAGGGCAGGCAGAGCAGAGAGTGGTGTCTGACAGTCCCCATTTGTGCTTAGTCAGCGTGCACTTCATTATCTTCAGACCAGTGGACTATAGCCCTCTATGTTAGGGAATAGATACAGGGGTTGGACAAAATATGGGAACACCAATAAAAGCATAAAATTGTTATCCAATATGGTGTCAGACTGCCTTTTTGGCATCAAAGACGGTCTGAATTCTCCTGGGAATTGACAAATCTAAGTCTTGGATGGTGGATAATGGAATCTGACACCACTCTTTATGCACAAATCATTCCAGTTCTTGCAGAGTTGCTGGAGGTGGAAAACAAGCCTGGACTTTGTTTTCCACAATTGACCAGTGGCTTTATGATACTGAGGCCCAGCGACTGTGGCGCCAAGGGGAGGTGTGAGACTTTTGTCTGCATGCTCCTCAAACCACGATTTGACAACACCAGCTGTGTGAATCGGAGCATTATCGTCTTGGTAAATGGTGCTGTCTTCAGGAAGTAATATCTGTACATAGTCGCTAGCAGTAACTCTACCTTTCAAGGTGATGATGGGGCCTGCAGAATTATAAGATCTGGCTGCCCAAACCATGGTTTCTCCACCATCAAGACAGTCCTAGTCATAAGCTTTGGAACAGTGTGAGGCTCTATTCATTGGACATATTAGTCTTCCATTGATCGATAGTCCACGATTTATGGGTGTTGCACCACTCTTTCCTCTTCTGAGCATTAACACTTAGTCACTAGTGGTTTGGCAGTTGCAGCTCACCTATGAATGTTTTTTTTCATATGGAGTTCCGTCCACACAGTCTTTGTGGGCACAGGCTTTGGAAGACTGAGATTGAGCTTGCAGTAACTTTTGCAGCTGTTGTTTTCTTATTCCAGGTCACAATCCTTTTTGTCTCTTTTGGTCAGTTGACCACGTCAGGTGCTTTTATGCCTATCAGACACCGGTTTCCCAGAAACTGTATATACCGTCATAACCTTTTGATAATGTACCTCGTGACACGGCAAATAAATTGGCAACGTCAGACACAGAGGCACCAGCGAAGCGGTCACCAACAATTTGCCCTATTTGAAGCTCAGTAAGCTCTGACATGACTCCGTATTACTCGCAGCCCACGCAGTGAATGACAAAAGTGAGGCTTCCCACCTGTTGGCTAGATGTCTCATCACACAGTGGAAACAAAAGAATATCACATCAATGTTACTTCTGCTTTCAATGCTAAACATGTCATCACTTTCACACCTGCAAAAAATGTAATGTTTCCATATTTTTGTCCAACCCCTATATATTACTAGCACTGCGTGGCAGACCTATTTATTTTGTGGGTTAGAATTTTCTGCCTGATGGACCACGAGGCCAAGAAGGGAAATTTGCTGACTGTTCATTTTTCCTTTTTTCTATGTTTATTTGCACTACCTGTTTTCCTTCTTATGTATGACTGACAATTTTAAACATCTTCTCTTGCTTTGTGAAGAAGATTGAGTGTAAATCTGGTCCTCTGTCAGTGTAGCAGCCTGTCAGCCAACAGCAATATTGTTATTATAGAAGTGTGAGTATAGAAATGGAAATGATTATCTTTTTTCTTTTCTGAAGGTTTCAAAGCTTCTTTCAGAAGCTTTCACCATTAGGGCCTTTTTACACTGAGATCTTCTTCACTAGCGTACATGTATGTGGTGGGTGTAACGCAAACAAGACTTCAGGAACTAGCCAGATGTGCAAATATCATGGGAGCTGTTACACACGGTTAGCTTTACAGCATCTGCATCACAGCATCTGGAATGTGTGCAAGTTCTGTTCTCTCATGCACACATACACTGGGTGTTGTGTTTTTTTCCTGAGGGCCGTGACCTGTATTCTGTAGAAATAATAAATCTTCCTGCTACCCAGAAGCCTAGCTTATGTTAAAGAGCAGTGGGAAGTTTAATGATGGGCTAGGCCTGGCTACTAAAGCTGTAATTCATGTGATGAAAGTAAGTAGACTTGGTTATCAAGCAGGGTAGGGTTTGCTAGCCACTCAGTCCTGCCTAGCAGTTAACAAAACTGTTGTGTTGTGTTTCCCCCCCCCCCCCCCCCATCCCAATAGGTGGAAAGACAAGTGGTATATTCCAGGATTCAGGACCTGCACGGGTAACCCCAAAGCAGAACCCACCAGGAGGAAAGACCAGTGGTATTTTCCAGGATTCAGGACCTGCACAGGTAGCACCAAAGCAGCAGAACCCACCAGGAGGAAAGACCAGTGGTATATTCCAGGATTCAGGACCTGTGCAGTCAGCACCAAAGCAGAACCCACCAGGAGGAAAGACCAGTGACATTTTTGGTGAAGCACAACTAACAACAAGTCCCAAGGCACATCCCAATAAACCAAAGGTAATTGCAAATTTTTGTTTTACTTTTCTCACTTGTATATTACACTTTGGAACCCATTTTAGAGACCAGCTCCATGCCCCAGAAAAGAAAAATGATCCTTGCAGTGGGGCCTTCCTGCAGTGCAGGGTGTAATGCAGCCGCCTTCCATGCTGTGTGACTGGTCCCTCGCTGTCTCTTCTAAGGTGCTCTGGTTGGTCGTTGCACACAGAAGTCATATACAGTGCAGGGCCAGTAGTTCTGCATTGTGTGAGGAAAGCAAGGGCTTATTCACAACCCGTAGGCATCGGGGTGAAGAGACATTCATTGGGGGATTGAGGAATAAGTACTACAACATTTTCTTCTACCCTTTAGACATACTGAGCATTTAAAGTATTGCTAAACCCAGGACCCTGCATTCACTATATCTGGTCTCCCACAGAACATGGAAATGCAATTATTTTAGTGAAAATAACCTGCTAAATATCTTTTATCATCAGCAGTTAGAGCAGTCTTGTGACTTCTATCAGTGTACCAGCTGAGCACTGATTAATCTTGTAGGAGGAGTTTTCATTCTCCCCTGATTGTCCTATGAGGCTGAAGGACCCCTGACCCTCTGTCTGGACAGTGTTGATTGGCCCTGTGCTCATCACATGCACTATCCCAAGGACAAAAAAAAAACACTCTAGCAATACACACCAAACTGAGCATGTGCAGAGTGACTCCTAGAGCTCTGTACTATCAGCAGATGGATTAGGGACGGTAGATGAAGGGGAGGATCAGAGAAGACTAGCTCAAACATCCTTTTTACACAATGTGGAGAGGATTAACCACTTAGGTTCCACAGTGAGTATAACAAGCATGCTTTACTGCATATACAGACTATTTTACTGTTTGTGGGTTTAGTAACACTCTAACCCTTGTGTG
The DNA here is from genome assembly GCF_062004578.1 of Staurois parvus. Lineage (NCBI taxonomy): Eukaryota > Metazoa > Chordata > Amphibia > Anura > Ranidae > Staurois > Staurois parvus. Next base: position 16,001,540 of record NW_028317814.1, on the reverse strand, counting down.
GGGGTTGCACTGCAAGGGTAATTTTGTGCACTTCCTAGAGTTCTGCTTTAAAGCAAACCTGTGCTTTGCTCATTCAGGACCTGGCCACATGTCTGCTTTAACACCCCTGTCTACAGCAGCACATACTCTCCTTTGCCCATTTTGTTTATCGCACAGAAATACCTGGAAGGGAGGAGTATGCAACTCACTTCACATGACCATGCTGGGCTAATCAGTGCTGTTGCACAGGAGCTCATAACCCGTGCAAGCGATAAAAACCTGATTTACTAAAAGTTTACACAAGGCTTTACTTTAACTTTTGGCATCTAAACTGAGTGAGTGGTGAAAGTGAAATGAAGGTAAGTGTATACTGATGTCTGCATTAGGCCTCATGTAGATGGATCATTGGGAAAAAGCCCCTCTGAATGCCAGAACTGCTGGCAGGGAATTATGGCCTAAAAACCGTGTTAACAATCTGTGTATTGCACGCGCGTTTATGCGCATCTAGCATTTGAGCGTAAATGCATTTTACTGCTCATATTAATTCTGGCCGTTAGAATGCATTAACGTGGATACGCGCCTTTTTTTTTTTTTTACCTGTTCAAATACTCCTGTAAACACCTATGTGTGCACGGCCACATAGGCTTACATAGCAGTGCTTTTACAGATTAGGAACCCCCCCCCCCCCCCCCCCAAAAAAAAACACTCCACTCCTGTATAAGCAGTGTTTTCTGATATTGAGGTTATTCAGATATTTTGAATTTAATGTATAAATTAACCATGTTCTCATTTGCACTGAAATTTTAGTGCTGTTTTAGAGGTTTTCTTCTGAGACCCTCTACACCTTTTAAAAGTATTTATTGCCATGTGAATCACGTGCTATATACTGTTTTGTTATTTTTGCTGTGTTTACAAAGACTCTTTTGTGTTTAACAGGACAACATTTCTTTAAAACAACCAGAAGTTTCCGCCTCTACCAAACCAGGTCAGTACAGCCCAATCACAGAAACTTTGTATGTAAATGTGTTTCATCATTTCTTAGCTGGTCCAGGAAGCATGGATCTCTAGATGGATGGTAGGTATGAGTAACAAATAAAATGACAGTTGTAGGTCTGTGGGAAGATGATCAAGAAACTTACTGTTTAAAGTGCTGGCTCCTATGCACCCTTGCTTGTTGTCCAGTGCAGGTCTTGAACCAGTTGTCGACCTCCTAGATGTTTGAAAGAAGAGACTTGGTCCAAGGGGGTGGCAGCACATTGAAGATGCAGAACTAGTTTTCACCATCCTAGTCATGGTCTAGACATCTATGCTTCCTGGATGTGTAGTTTATGGCTTGTATTTACTGATTGTTATGAGTGCAGAATACAGCCTCATTTAGCAAAGAAATGTCACAGTTTACAGATAAAACCTATGGTGGCAGGAGAAAGAACAAGGGCACACCAGCCTTGTGCATTACCTACGTTACCATTTATTAAATGAATGCACAAATGGTTATGCTCAAAAATCAACAGAATCTCAAGCTCGTAAAATTCTCTAGGAAACACACCTCCATTACAGAACATGAGTGTCACCCAGCAGAAGCAAGGGCACATTTTGAGGGGCTTAGCGCTTGCTATTGCCATGGAATTTTGCTGATAGGCAAGGTAAAAAGCAATGGTTCTGCAGATACACATCCTTACTATTATAGATTTGTATATTTATAAATTTATATCTTAAGCCAGCTTTTGTTTTAGTTTTCCCAGATAACTGGCCAGGAATGAGGCAGCCAGTGGCAAAGAATGTGCTGGCTTTGGAGGGGGAAAAAATGTAGCACATTTAGTTAATGAAACACAATATTAACCATTTCCTAAAGTACTAGAGATGCAAGTTGAAGTCCCACCAAGCATAGTATCTACATGAAGTTTGAATGGTTTCCTTGGTTAGGAATAACCTGGAATTCCACTTTAAGTTTAAACCTGCTCCCACCCCCTTTTTAAATCCTATTCAAACTGCCCCGTGAAAGGAAGATGCTTATATTTATCTACTATGAGGGATCTTGCTGGCTTTAGGGGAGAAGCATCCATTGTCAGTTGCCTTCCTCTGGGAGCTGATCATGTGACCGGGGTGGATGCCCTCAGATTAGTTAAAGAAGATCCGGGCAAAAAAAAATCACCTATTTTGTACAACCCCCTACACAAAACAAAAAGAAGTTAATACATTTTAACAATTCTTTACCATTGAAGAGAAAAGTCTAACTGAATTTTTAGGAAGTCCTCTCTGTTCCATTATGTTTTTTTGCCAAGAAAAAAAAAACAAAAAGCCGGAACTGATGGAAAAAAAAAAAACAGATCAGTTCACGTCAGTTTTTCATCAGTTCACATCCGTTTTTTTTTACATCCTTTACCAATTCAAAAACTGACTGTATGTCCTTTTTTACATCTGTTTTTCGTCCGGTTTTTTTTTTTTTTTTTTTCGGAGGAAAATAGGGTTTTCTTCCATTCCAAAAAAAACGGATGTGGACATTAACAGATCTTGCGTTTTTACATACGCTAGTCCATAGCAATAATACATGGGTGTCCATTTTTCATCTGTAAACGTACAGATGAAAAACCGGCATATACGAAACAACTGTATGAAAGGTTCCTAATTCAAGATACCAGCATCTGCTCTGCCAAGGAGGTCTAACAGCTGGGATTACCTCATATCCTCTCCTCTCTCTACAGTAAAAAGATACTACAGCTCCCATCATCCACAGGGAATTGCATTGAATGTGGGTGGGTAAACTATACCTGTACATGTTGAATGTATCTGAGTCTCGCTCTGCACACCACTGCAAGTGGGGCCGAATTACATCACTGCTTCCTGGAGAAACAAACTACAGCAGGGATGTGCTGTGACCAGTGGTTGGGGAATAGGAGGCATCGCAGCCACCGGTCTTACAAATAGGAAACCCAATAAAATTAACAGTTTGATTTGAAAATGAATAGGCTATTTCAGAGCAACTACTGAGTGAAGCAGAAGATGGATTCAGTGAACGTAGGAAATTCGCAACAAGAACAGGTAAAGAAGTGTTTGCCCGGAGATCTGCTTTAAGTATAAGCATCTTCCTTCTACAGGGCAGTTAGAATAGGATTTAGAAGGGGGTTGGAGAAGGTTTAAGCTTAGTTGGAAATAGCTTGAAATTGCACTTCAATCCAGAACATACTAATAGGTAATTGACTAAAACTGGCCATACGTTATCCAATTTTCCTTTTTAGGTTTGACTTCACAGTATATGGTTTTGGCAAATCTAAACTATTTCAATATGTATGCAGTCAGATAGGCCCTTGCAGTACATAGCTGAAGGTTATTCTAAAGGAAATTTAGCAAGAAAATGGTATAGTGTATGGCCAGCTTTATATCATATATAGGCTCCTGGTGGCCAGCCAGTGGCTGTCAGACTTCAGGAGCAAGTAGTCTGTGTTGTCACTGCCTAGATGCTTTGGGCTAGTAAAGAAAAATATTTCTTTATAGTTCTTTCTGTTAGTGAAGTGATGCTTTACATAAAACTTTGAGAACAGATGGGCTTTTTATTGCAGAAGAGGCATACTATAGAATATAAAATGTGCTGCCATTTATTTTTTTTATGGAAGCTGATGAGAGAATAAATGTGGAAGCATTGGTTTGTGGGGGGGCGCCTGCAGTGGCATTGTCCTCTAGAAATTTTGTGTAATATGTCTTCCGTCTGTCTCCTGCAGCATGTCTCCAGTCTCCAAGGCCTTCTGAATGTCTGCAGTCTTTGATTATTTTCTGTAGCATACCTGTAGTCTCTGATCATTTACTGTGGCCATACACTGTTTCTTTTGACAAATCTTCTGTAGTGTCACATACATTGAATATTCTATATGGGCCTATGCTTGAGTTGTCCTGTCTCGAAAGTTGACCACTACTAATTTTGGCCTTAGAGTGTTGTGTTATGGTGGTGGAAACATTACATTTTAAGATCCTGTGGGAAAAGGAACTAATGTGAATGGGTTGCTTTTAAAACACTGGTATACATTTACTTTCTACACTGTGCGTTGTTTTTGATTATGTATCCTATAATATAAGGAGCTGGTGAAAGAACACAGAATGAGAAGTTGCCTATAGCAACTTTCTTCTCTGGAAAATGGAACCAAGATTAGTTGCAAATGGCAGCATACACAATTTCTGGGTTTGATTTGTGTTCTGTGACCCTCAAACAACAAATTAAACTTGGTGGTCTTTCTGTCTTGCAGTGAAGGCTGAAGTGAAAGCGGAAAAACCGCCTCCTCCACCTCCAGCTCCGACACCAGAACCAACGCCAGAAGTAAAGACACCCGTGGCCAAAGAAGAGAAGAAGGTTGTGATGCCAGAAATAGACATTTCCAGACATGAGCCTCACCTAGGCCCCCGGCCACGCTCCCACAACAGAGTCCTGAACCCACCAGGGGGCAAATCCAGTGTCACCTTCTATTAACAACTAAAGTGTAATCGAGTTGGCAGGGAGTGGCCCTATGCATGTCAGTCATACTCTAATTCGCTTAGATCAGTGGAGTGCTGGGCATCTATTATTGGGCTGAAAATTACAAGTTTACTGCTACTTTGTACCAAATGGATGAAAATACCCCATCACACCTAGCCATCCTAACCACAACTGCGTATTGTATTGCAGAAAGGTAATTTTATGTCTGTGGTAGCGGGAGAAATGCCTTTTTAATACTGCAGTTTTATCAGTAAAAAGTTGCCTTTTTAAGTAACTTATAAAATGAAGTGGCTTAGTGACAGAACAAATGTCCCATGGGTTTGCTTCCCAATAAAATTGTTCAGTGTATCCTGTTTGAGGTAAAGCCATTTTGGAAACTGACCCACCACCAATAAGTGTGCCTTCATTAGACCAGTGAAGCTGGTTAACCATTTAGGCATCATATATTTCTCTTTCCATGTTAGCAATGATGTGGCTGTTTGTAGGCGCTTTCCATTTTAGGATGTTGTTTATTGAGTTTCTTGAAATAGCTGCATTAACGTGATTAGTTTTGACCAAGTATCTGCATTGCTGCAATTGGGTTGGTGCTCTTAATGGCTTCTACTGTACCAGTGATCAAAACATTGCTTCTGCAGGCCTCTTTGCTTGGATTGGATAGGTTAAAGCTGAAGTTTAGGTATGGCTTTTTTTTTTTGTTTGGTTACATTGGTTCAGCTTGGACTAATGTTAGCATGTGTGTGTGTCATACCTGTGGCTTCCATATGGAAGCTGGAAATGACCACAGTAGGCGCTGCTCCTATATTGATTGCCACTAGCTTCCAGGTCTTATGCCAAGCAACTTACTCTTCTGATTACGGCACACAGGCTTGCCCACCCGGCATAAGTGTCATTCAGAGGACACTTTGCATTTTATAATTGCAAAGAATTCTCTGGGTGAGGTAAAAGTTGTGTGATTTTCCCCCCCCCCCCCCAGCTTACACAGGAATCCCACGGGTATGGTGCATATATACTTATGATGTTCTAAGTTGGACCAGTGTAACTATGTAAAAATGACAATACCTAGCTTTAAACATAGGGGACTCTGAAAACTATCCCTGCTGACTCTGTTATTGGTTTTTTTTTTTTTTTTGGTTTGTTTTTTTTGTTAATATAAAAAAAAAACCTCAACTCCAAAACCTTTTTCTAGTTTTTGATATGGAAAGATTAGAATTCCTGGCAGGTTTTATAGCTATCTGCTGCTCCATTTGCGAGATTTCTCCTCCCTTCCCTGTCCTGGTGAAAACAGGGAGTTGGGGCAAATGTGTAACGGGGATATAGAAATAAAAATGTAATGGGATTCCAGCCTTCCTCTCCACTTTACTAAAGGAAAGATCTTTATATCTGTCTCTGCGGAGGTTAGGGGTTCCCTCACTTCCAGTCTGGAAAGTGTTGTCAGCAGGATAGAAAGGGGTAAGTAAATCTCTCTAATAGAGACCCAAATAGCAGTAAAAATCTGAAAGAGGTTCCAACTTTTACCCATACTGTACAGAGCAAAGAAAAAAAAAATTTTGCCTAAACATCTGCTTTGAGCCTTTTTTGACATTTTTTAGGCTGGAATGAGGATCCTTAGCAGGAAATCATACATACAAGGCATATATCTTTAGATAGTCTGGCTGTGTTCTGAAAGAGTTGATTTAAAATGATGTTGGTTTCTTTTGGTGTACAATTTTTAAAAAAAATCAGAAGTGATACCTGAATGCCAGGGGCACCAAGCCCAGGATGAACTAATTTCTTAATCTGAGTTTGGCAGACATTTTGTAAGTCAGATTAATATTCATGAGCATTCAGTCCATCATTGTTTTTAGAAAATTTTCAAACTCTGTGCCTGAAAAGTACTGTCTGCTTTGCTCGTAGTAACTAATTATACTTATTTCTTGCCTATATCAGCCAGACTTTGTCATTTCATAACTTGCCATAGATGATGGATGGGAGAATTGTATTTGCTGTGGGCAAAACACAAGCTTCTTCCCCCCCCCCGGAAACTTTGATAAATAAGGCTCGCTTCTTGCCTTGGTAGCTGATGATATGCTTAGAGAGATATGGCAATGCAGTTCGTTGTGGTGGGCTTGATTTTTTAATTGAATGTATAAGTGATCATGAAGAACCACTTAGAGATGAGGCTTGACTATCCCCCTGCTGGTGCTCAGAAGATGGAAGCAGGCATCCAGTTCACTCATCCAGAAGTGTCAAACTGTTCTGCATGACACCCTGATTAGGCTGACTCCATGCTAACAAGATGTGTGGCCTCAGCCAGCGCTGCTCCAGTTCTGACATGTTTCACCCTGCCCATAGGGGCTTTGTCACAGAGGTGACCTAGCCCTGGTAAGTAGGGAAAAATGTGTTGAGGGTATGGCTGGAGCAGCGCTTGCTGAGGCCACACATCTTCTGAGCACTGGGTCAGTCTGAGCGGTGTCTCATGCAAAACAGTGAATGTGTGTTTCACTGTCTAGGAATACACCATAGTTACACTGGAGGCAGCTTTGTGTGTTCCTGAACAAATTACCAGTGATTTAAATGGTGCCATCATCTCCAGTGGCTCGGTACAAAGGTAATGATGTGTACATTTGTATCCATATAACTATCAGTGTATGTGAAGAAGACCCTATCACTAATGTGAAAAAAAAAAAAAAATAGGAAATACGTGTTTTTGTTTTTTTTTTTTGTTTTCTCTCCATTGAAGAGCATGAGATGTCACCCTTAGGTTATAATATCACCTACAGGAGGATTGAACACTAACAAACAATTCTGCATGGAATCCACCATTACACCAGGAAACTTGCTGGCATCTGTGGAAATCAAGGATGCTTACCTATATATGCCCCCTTTTTTTTCCCAGAGTATCATCATTTCCTAAGGTTTGCTGTGAGCCCTGTCCACTACCAATTTGTGGTGCTGTCCTCTGTATTAGCCCTCTTGTGCACTTTTGAGATATTTAGATGACCTCCTGTTGAAGGAAAAACCAACACAGGCTTTGTCAATGTGTCTGACTGTCCAGATGTTACAGCAGTTTGAATGGATCCTGAACTCCATAAATCATCCCTGGAACCAACTTCTCATTTGAAGTATCTGGGTCTAGTCACACAGCTTTAGAACACAGCTCAGGCCAGTGTTTCTTCCATAGGAGATATCTCAGAATCTCTGATTCATGCTGTTTAGTCCAGTTGTCTAATTCTGCTTTTTTTTTTTTTTTTTTATGAGAGTCTTGGGCCTGATGTTTTCTTCTTTGGCAGAAATCCCAGTTTGACACCAGACCTCTACCAAGGCAATATTCTGTTGTCGTGAGACAAGTCAATCAAGTCCTTGGACTGATAGATTCTTTGGGTATGAAGGACCAGATGGTCCCTGGCCTGATGGTTTAGGAATATGGCTCTGGCATTGGTAAACCACCATTTAAACATTTTGTTGTTATACTCACCCACAAGGTGGTATTCCTTGTAGGCATCACCTCTGCAAGACGTAATGTCTAAGCTGGCAGCCTTTTCATTCAAAGAACCCTTTCTAGTTTTACACAGGGAAGTGTTGAGGCTCAGGAATTCTTGCCCAAGACTGTTTCTGTCTTTCACTTCTACCAGGATATTCTCCTGTCTTGCCCATCTTCAGTTTACTAGAAGTAGATTTCCCTCTATTGGATGTGTATATAAGGTACTAGAGGATTGACTCATTACACATCAAGTAATAAAAGGATCACTATATTTTTTCAAAGGTTTTCATTAAAACATATTGCGGTCAGCCCTGTTGGGACTGCATTGCTATATACATCTATGTATGTTCCTATATTTTACTGAGGCAAGTGCTGCCATTCTTGTGATTTTTTTTTTTTTTCCTTTTCCATTTGACCCAAACAAAATGTCTCTCACTGTGCATAGACAAGCAATCCTTGTATTGTACTTCTGAAAAACTGTTGAAAGCAGTTCATAGGAAAGAAATGATATGTGCTGTATATTGAACATAGCTTATTCATAAGTGAAGTTTGACTGATTTGTACTGTAATTTGACAAATGACATTGAATACTAGTTAAAAGGTGCCACATATCTTTGATTTTACGTGACGGTTAGAGATTGTGTAGAATGTATATTTTCTTTTAATTGTCCAGCCACAACATAGCCCAGTAAGAAGTTGGACTTTGTGTCCATTGCAGCATACCAAAAAGAGTAGAACTATGGCCTCCCATTAAAAATTATGGGCTGCAGTACTTAAAACTGTAAGTGCCGATACATTTTGAATTGTTGTAGCCCTCTTGTAAAGTCCCAGAAATACCTGTTGAGCCTTCCACTGCATTGCAGCTTCCTGTGATGGTGAGGCAACAATACTGTACTGCTCCTGAATGCAGATTAGAGGTGTCACTGTCATCCAGGCTGTGCCTGGTTACACTGCAGTGGGATGGAGGAGTTTGCACAGGGTGTGGCCATCAGCATTATCACTGTTGATTTACAATGCTATAGGCTTGTAGGTCAGCACCTGGCTATACTAGTCCTGTGTACTGCTTTGGATTAGCAGTACTGCCTCTTGCTGAAACCCTCCCACTGTGAGGTGCAGTGTCTGGGAGGGGTAGCGTGTGAGACAAAAAAAAAGGTTAAAAAAAACTGCCTATAGTAACCAGCTTCCTCCTTTTTTTTTAATTTTTTTTTTTTTTTACTTTCAACAAAGGAAAATGAGAGAGAACCAGTATAGTCAGTGAATGCATGCCACTGAAATAGCGATGCCTCTGTGTAAAAAGTGTTGTAAATGTAATTGCTTCCTATAGCAATCAGTGATCTTTCAGCTTTTCGAACACTTGAAGCACGAAGGCCAAGGAATTTTAAATCAGGACATTTTGGAAAGGGTATAATTTATTTGCTTTATAATCTTCAAAGAAGGCTTGGTATATAATATGCAAACCTCAATGAGTAATAATTATAGAAGCAGCAAACCTAAAATGACAGGTTACTATTATATAAATATTGGTATGAATTAGGATTTACATTCATTTGTAAACGCTCCCTTGCTGATCTGGAGAGAGTGTTATTACTTGCTGTACTGACCCTTCCTATATCAAGAACAGCCTAGTGTCAGCCTTATTATTCTGCTTTGAGACCCTGTCACAGAAATCAACTTTATTAACCTCTTCACGCCAGTCGAACGCAAATTTGCGGCCTCCTGGCCTAAAGGCTAAGCAGCTGCACAGTTGCGTTCTATTAAAAAAAGAACATATGTGCTGAGAGTGTGCGCCCTGCGCACTCCCAGCACCAATCCGGTACTCTATCTCCTCTTCTGATCGGGACCTTTCCCAATCGTGACGGCATGTCACGGCGGTCACATGACCTTAAACCCCATCCTGGCTTCGGAAACCCTAAAAGGGCTGGGAGGTGCCAGTGCGAAGGGGTTAAGCAATAAACTTGCCTTTCCTACTTCTGATAAAGATTTTAAGAACCTAGGTTGCTTTAAATGGACTCTTTTAGGCAGGGGTAGGCAAAAGTGATGGCTGCCCTTGGCACTGTAGTATCAGGTGAGGTGGGGGTGCTACATGGAGCGTGCCCATCTACAAGCTGCCAGGAGTACTGGAAGAGGGGAATTTTAGTTTGGGGAGAATTTGGGCTTAAAAAGGGAATTTATGCTTTACATCACTATTACTTTAGTAGTGGTGTAACCAAAGATCCCCAAAGGGTTTTACAGACAAGAAGTTGGCTCCATTTGCAATCAGAGTCCTCTCTCTCATTTTATTATCTGATAATCTCTCAAAACATTGACAAAGCTGGTAGTAGGGGTGAGCTCAGGCGCCTGCAGATCCTAGTCTAAACCCATCTGAGCAAGCCTGCTAGGAAGCTGTCACCGTACTGGCCAATCATAACTGGTCAAGGCATTCCAGACCCCATAGCTTATACAAACCCCTTGTATGCATACAGCTGTAAGGCAAGGAATGCCCTGACGGTAAATGATGGGCTTGTTCAGGTCATTTTGGACTAGGAGCTGAACATGCCTAAGATTATTCCCAGTTGGAAGCAGTTTCCTTTTAATATAACCCAACTGTCAATGTAGGTTTGTTGGATCTTTTCATGACACTATACCCCACTCATATACATTCATTGGAATGATTCTCCATCATTAATAGGAGAGGCAATAGGTAGGCTGACTCGCACTCTTATTGGGCAATCTGCAGCAATGCAAGTGTTCATTAACTTAAGGGACAGGGAGAGTGCCTGAGCGGCACTGTGGGATGTGACCTAGCAGTTCAGACCAATACCTGTATTTAAAAAAAATAAATAAAATGGATGTAATTCAACTCCTACATGTAGTTTTACTGACCTGCAAACTTCACACAGCAGCTGGAAATCTGCACCCGCATTCGCAGTTATCTGATCATAAGGCGCCACCTCCTGGTGCCATTGGACATACCTGTTTATCTGAGGCCTTAGTCTTCCTGGGCATGTATTATAGTATGTTATTTTGCTGTATACTGAATGTACAGGTCCTGCTGTTGTGATTTTTTTTTTTTTTTTTTTTTTTTTTGCAGCAGGCTTCATTTTTCTTTTTTTTTTTTTCTTTTTTTCATTTATCAGCCTGATGCCATTTATATTGTTACCATATTGCACCTCTTAATAAACAATGTATTTTGTTAATTTAATGCATGTGCAAATTTTCTTAAGACTCCAAAACCAAACACATTAAATCAGCTTTTATTTAGTTAAAAAAATCCCTTTTTTCTAAGTTAAAAATCACACTGAGAAGCAAATATTTCCTCTGTGTGGCATACAGAACACTGAAAGGAAGGCACTGCCCATAGCAGAAGTTCCCAGCCAGTGGTATCTAGACCCCCAGGGAGTAATTCTGCCTACTGTAGTTATTTCAAGACAATGGTAAGTTTTTTGCAAACTAATAAAAAAAAATACATATCTATTACAGTAACAAAAACATAATGGAATATTTTGATCACTAACACAGGATACTGATTATACATATGCACATGCCAAAGTAAACCTTTGCAGGACAAAGCAATAGGTAACTTTAAAATGTATGTTTACAAACCTTTTTGTTTTGCATAGAGAAGGGAGGGATTTGAACCCCTGCAAGGTTTTTATTGCTCAGAAATGGGAGAGGGATGGGGGGGGGGGGGGAGATGCGGGCCTAGCCAAATCAAACAAATGAGCATGCCAAACTGTCCAATGGTGTTTTGTTTTTTCAATAAACAAAGTGGTTGTAAAGGTGTTGTACAATCATGCATTCTAAGCATGAAGATAAAACAGAAGGGGGAAAAAAAATTAAAAGAAAAACCCTGTGTGCAGCATTCCCCCCCATTTACCTGAGCCCCATCATGATCCAGCTCTGTACACGAGAGCCTCAGTTCGTCAGGAACTTTCCCTTGCAGGATAAACTGGAAAAAGAAAAGTATCCTAAAACAGGCCTTAAACATTACCTACTCTGCTTAAAAAAAAATAGTGGCATTACATACACTTTAATGCCTCTGCCTTCTGTTGCACATTTGCCTTTTCTTCACTTCCCAACAGCTGCTAGCAATAATCACATGTAAAATCCAACAGGCTGGTTATACCAAAGTTGATCGATCGAACAACTTGGTTCAGCGTAGACCAAATCTCGGGCCGATTCGAACCATCGATGGTTGGCTTAACTGTGTTAGAAAAATATCAGATTAATTGCTACAAGTATGAAGACAGGAAAGGTTTTTCTACAAGGCTAAATCTACAGTCAGTAAACTCCCCAGCATGTTGTCCTATGTGTCCATGGACACAGACTTTAAGCAGCATTTTTTGGCTGGAAAAAAACCCCCAGAACTAGTGGGTTTCTAGAGTAATTTTAGCTATTAAAATGCTCGAATGCTGGTAAACACGGTAAAACGTGGCAAACGGGTGGGGTTTTTTTTTTTTTCTTAGCAAAAAATGTATTTGCTTTTGTATAAACGCAAAAATGCTAAAAAAAAAATTGCGGAAAACCCTTGTGTTAACATGACAGCTAACGCTACCGGCATTTTTAAAACACCCAGTGTGCATGAGGACAAAGTGCGATGGGTGAATTACAACATTATTATAAGCCAAAGCAATCCTGCTCCTCTACGTTTGGCATGCTCACTCCAAACACTCTGGTCAATGCACGTTGTGGCGGAAATGCCTATACCAGCTACATCAAATGGCTGCTTCTTCTACCTTTCTTAAGAGGACAATTCCATCCAAAACAAATGTTATTACCGAGTTGGTTGCTCTGAAGTTAAAATACATGCCAGCTCCAAGACCAACCAAAATCCCAGGTATTGGCCACCTGATGGATTAACAACATGGCAAATAACTAATATGAGCAGTGAGGTCAGAGGCAGGATTACTTCATCATCAAGTTGCAGTTGAAATATTTCATGATCAGGCCTGCTAGCATGCTTTACAGTAGGACCCTTGCTCTGTGTGTGCAAGCAGTGTTCTGTCCAACACCAACAAAGGTTGTTAAAACCCTTACTGCTCATTTTCTTTAGAAAGCAGCCACAACCTAACTAGAAAAGCCAGTCCCCTGCTGACATGCTGTAGAGAAGAACCCTTGCTGTCGTTGTGGAAGCAGCAGTTTCTCTGCAGCGATGCAACACTCAGTCCCACTCCCAATCACACTTAGAATTTCTAAGAAGTACTAGATTATCTTTAAGTAAGCTCTAGATATGTGCTCAATAATCTCCACCATTAAAATAAATATCCTCTATTTAGGCTATAGGTACTCTAACAAATGGAAGACTTTGGACTATAAAAGGGGATCACTACTGAGCACTCCTTTAAATTGTCAATCCCCTTGCTCTAACCCCAAAGATCAGGCAGATGGCACAGAAACTTCAGCATAGAGTTGCTGAGCACCGCTTGCAGTTTTTTTTTTTTTAATTCCCGAAGTACCTAAGGACCCTGTACACCTGAATTACAGACCTGAGAACGCTAACCTTGCATACAGGAAAACACCACTATACCAATTAGCAGAACTCCAGGCAAATACAAAAAAAAAAAAAACCTGGTTTAGTATCTTTAAAGGCTCATTCACATTGCAGATTAGTGCTCCGTGCAGAGCCTTTGGCATATGTGTGTGCATCCACCTTGGAGATGAAGACAGGAGTGGGTGTATGGATCTGAAAACAAAGCCTGTGTCCAGATCTGTGCACCCGTTCCTACCCTCTTGTCAAACTTAGACGTGCGATTGTGGCGCTGCGTGTGCATCCACTTCAATGGGATGTCTGCACATACATCTGCCAGCAAAGGATGCCACTAATCTGCCATATGAATGAGCCCTAATACAAACTAAACCTATTTGGTGATAAAAGTATAAACTGCCTCAAATCGTCCCTGTTAGATTTTTACAAGTGCAAAACCAAAATCTGAATACGAAGGTATGAACGGTGAGCCAACTGCGCTGTAGTGCATAAATAACATATTTCAGGCACTGAGAATAGGAGATGGAGGGATTTAGATATTTTAAAAAGGGGGTTTAACAGTATGATGATGCCCTTTCCTTGTCCAAAGATCAGAAAGGTGATATAGAAACCAATAGTAGGTAACCGTGGTGTCACCACGTAGCAGGTAATCAAAAGTAGCTGAACAGAATCACAAATATTACAGGAAACCAGTTCATATTTATGGGTCCATGTGTAAAAATAAGACAAAAACGTCACACAGCCCCAATGGTGCGTGCCATAATTTGTGTAATATCATTATCTCCAATGACTGCAAGTGCCATCTAGTGGACTTAGTGCGTTTGTTTCCCTGGGTGAAGTATTTTAAAAGAAATACTGCATTATGGCCACTAGGTGTAGATGACACCTATGATCATCAGAGACAATTCTATTACACAAAATACTGCAAGGTTCATTGGGGCTGTGGAATGTTTGTTACACTCGTAAAGCAAAGTTTTTGTTTTGTTTGTTTTTTTCATATAGATCCCTTTGTGTATTTGCATGGAGTTATTGGCTTCTATAAACTGCAGCCTTTTCCTAGAAAAGCTCCTTGCACTAATGTCCCAGCTCAGCAAGAGCACAAACACTGTAATGGGGGTACACTAAGGGGACAATGCAATGTTCCCATACACAATGCCCCTTCAGCCCATGTACTCGATAGGGTAAACTAGGGTGAAATTATCAAGTGTGTAAATAGCTGTGTGTGTGCATATGTATGTATATTTATTTATTATGCACACAAACACATTATGTAAAGTGGAGCTGCAGTCAAACAGGGTCAGATCCTCTACCACGTTTTCATTGCTACCAACATCAGGGTGGATGTCTAATTTCCAGAAGAATATATAGACAGTGGATACCAGCAATGCCCTGGGTGTCACCAACACAGGCAGTGAGATAAAGTAACAAGCATAGGGAAGGACGCTGATGGCAATAAAAACTCAACAAGCCATCTAACTCATCTTACTCCTTTCAATCAAGAAGCACAGGATGTATATTACACCCTGCTACTAATAAAGGTCACTAGCTGGCCCATTCTGCCCCACAACTCATTACTATTGAACAGCAAACAGGTAAAATTCCTTCAATAAAAATAAAAAGTGAACAACACTGTAAAATTTGTCATCGCTTTCAGGACACCAGAATTAATTTAAAAAACAGCCATATATTATATAGGCAGAACCTCAACTGTGGAGACCAATAAAGAACCGAAAGTAGTGATAGCGCAAAGTTTCCTTAACTGGTATGTTTTGCTGCCACCAACAACTACAATTGGTGACAGTGGTGGCATGTAAACAAATGGCTGGGCACTATAGAAGCCAGGAGTCTGTATACATTTCTACTGGCTCCCAGCTATGTAAAAGTGTGCAGCCACCCAATCACTTGTACATGGCATTGGCTGATGAGGGTCATTATGGTAAATACAGCCCGGCCCATGAATCGGTGTTGTGTCTATTGCTCTATCAATGAATACAGCTGACACTTCTAGAGCCTGTTTAAGGAAATAATAAATGTGATTTGCTGAGTAATATTATCACTGCCATGCTTTATGTATTGCTGGTTAGAAAGGCACCTGTCATATCATAGATGAAGGTCGTTCTCTGAAAATGCTAACTGTCTGGCTGTGTTTAGCTTCAATGACCTGGAACAGCAAGGCAGGAAATGATAATCAGAAATCCTTAAGCCCTATTCTTGTTCCCAGTCTGCGACTTGAAAGAGTGAAGACCAGGCTCAGCATAAATCGAAGCAACTAGCATTTTCAGGCGAGGTCTGCAATGGCAACCATTGTATATATCTCATGGTGGGTTTCTTTTACATTGGATCTGGTGATACACTAATTTAGTTGATAGAGCTGCGGTCATCCTCGTCATTCAGGATAGGTGTTCTGTCAGCTTCATCTCTGGATTCGGGCTCCGCCTGAGGTCTTCGCTTTGACGTCTTGTTCAGTGTGCCTCCCTGGTGACATGCAGAAAGGAGAGATCAGCAAAAAGACCTAATAATATATTGTTAGTCACATGAGTCATTTTGGATTGCAAAATAAAACTTCCCTTAATGAAAGGTGTGTGTCATTGTGATTACGGCATTACTGTCCCTGAGCCATCAGTTTTGCATAGCTGCTCCAGTACCTAATCATGTTATCCAATGCAAATTTTAGTGGTCATGTCATACCACTAATCTGTAGCTGTATAAAGTATTGAAGCCAGCAGCAGATTGTCACAGAAAAAACCCAAGAGCCACAAAATTGCCATGAGTCTAATGCTGGCCATGTCTAATGCAATCATCTGATGTTATGATCAATTTGACCAAACTGTCATAACTTTCAGAAATCAAATTACACCAATACAGTTTTTGATTAGTACACAAAATCAGTTTTTTGTATGCAGTGATTGGTAGATTCCCAGTGTTCTATGCAGTGACTGATTTTTTTCCTCCTCTACAACATCCTACGCAGTCACTGATCAGCGTCCTAACTCCAACAGTCATTACCTGTTTCTTATCCACTATGTTTAAGGACACAGACGTCACTATACAACCAATGGTATTTGCCAACATGAATATCATCATCTGCTGCCAGCGCCACAATGGGATCTTAGATTCACTAGAGACAGAACAGAAACATAATTATTATATAACAAAATAATAAAAAAAACAACAATTTCCACCATGACTTTATCAACATTGTATTTATAAATCCCCCCCAGCACCCATAAAATACAGGTACAGGAACTGACTTCTTCACAAAACTACACCGTGTGTGCGTTGGGATATTAACTCCTTGACGCCAACATAACACAGATATGCGGCCTCACGGAACTGGGCTTTTTTTCCGTGGGGCAGCATATTTGTGGACCTGTCTTTGTGCTGGGAGCGCCGCTCGGCGCGCTCCCAGCACAGAGACCGCAGTGTCACTGAGAGCCCCGTTCTAACAATCAGGACCCCCAATTCCAGGTCACATGATCACTGTGATTAGTCACTGTGCAGCCCCGAACCCCTTGGTTTTTTTTTCTCTCTCTATGAATGGAGGAGAGAGATACATTGTATCTCCCTAACTCCAGGCATAGAGAAAAAAAAAAAAAAAAGATAAATAAATATTAAAAAATAAAAGAAAAAAATAAAGATAAATACCTAGATAAAGGTCCAATCTAGTCCAGTGCACTATTGTTTCTGAGCTGTACTACGGGTACAAACAACAAACATACACATATATGGTATCACTGCGATCATCAAGAGCTGGAGAATTTATTTTGGGTTGTTCTTTGGTGGTAGTTTATGGTCATAACAAGAAACACACAGCTAAATAAAAAAAAAAAAAGGGGTTTTTTACTATTTTGGGCCAGTTTTCCTTTGATAATAATAAAAAAAAAAAAAAAACATCAGGAGCTATCCATTACCATTTACCACTAAATGAAATCCCAATTTGTCCTGAAAAAATGAAGGTATAATCCACCTGGATGTACAAAGTAGTTGTGATGATATGTACGGTTTTACTATCACATGTCAACATACAGAATTTTGCTTAGGCATTTAGATTTGTTTTACCCTTAGGCATGAAAGGGTTAAAGTGTAAGCTCCACAGGGACTGATGCAACGTTCCTATGTTAAATGTCAACACTGTACATAGATATTTTTGGACACACCTGGATTTAGTTCCAAGGATTCTGCCAACAATAAGATTAGAAAGTCCAATACCAATCATCTGCACAGAGGTAGCCAGGCCCATGGCTGTTCCAAGGGTAGCTTGTGGGACCACAAGAGGGATAGAGGGCCACATGCTGGCCTGAGGGTAGAAAACAGACATTGTCAGCTGGGCAGCAGGACATACTACCAGTATATCACCGTCATAAAAATGAACCAACACTCATGTTAACATACAGTTGCACAGAAAGTTTTTCTGGACCATGAAATTAAAGTGGTTTTAAAACCTAAACATTTTTTACCTTAAAGTGGTTCTAAAGGCAGGCTTTTTTACCATCATGCATTCAGGAGGGCCGGTAGGGGACCCGAGAAGAAGGGGATCGGTGCAAAACTATTGCAGAGCAGGTATGACATGTTTATTTAAAAAAAAAAAAAAAAAAAAGCCAAACCTTTAAACACCACTTTAATGCATTCTTCACATTAAGGTAAAAAATGTTTAGGCATCGGTTTACTTACCTGACCCCTCATTCGAACCAGCGCTGTGCCTATCTGACGTGGCTTTTTCCTCACTTACGGGTCTCACAAGCTTTACTGAGGTATTGGGAGCCATCGGCTCCCGCTGGTGTCAAAGCCAGTGACGAAGGATCGGGGTGCACATAGCAAGGCTCAGGAGCAAGCTTGCATGAGTGCCCCCACAGAAAGCGGCTTTCTTTGGGGGCACACACCAGAGAAGAGGAACTAGGAGTGCCGGTGGGGAACCTGAGAAGAGGATTGGGGCCACTCTGTGCAAACCATTACACAGAGCAGGTAGGTATAAACTATTTTCTTGGAGAAATGCTGTTCCAGGTCCCCTCTTGTACCACTCAGATAACCAGCAGTCAAGACATTTGGTCATGTGATCTCTGTGAAGGGGGAAGTAATTCAGCTATTCTGACCTACGCCTACCACAGAGTTCACATGACCAGAATCCTAGTAATTGTAGACACATAGGGATTTATTTACTAAAGCTGGAGAGTGCAAAATCACGCTCACTTCTGCATAGACACCAATCAGCTTCTAACCTCAACTTGTTCAATTTTGGCAATAAAACCTGGAAGCTGATTGGTTCCTATGCAGAGTGAGCCTGATTTTGCACTCTTCTGCTTTAGTAAATAAACCCCATACAGTCAAATGCAATACAGTATGAAACTAATCCTGTAACGGATTTAGATATGCAATATTTTCAGGATCCACCTGGCTGCCTGACTGACCGCTGACTGCTTTTCAGCGCATTTCTGAGAGCCAGAGCTAGCTTTGCCCCATCCTTTCCGAATTTCAGCTTTATAAAAACGCATTTCACAATTATCTGTGATCCTCACTAACACCATCCAAAAATTCAATGTACACTCACACTGAATTTAAAAACTACCTTTTAGTAGACTTTGACAGAACCCTGTCCTTTCATAAGTCATAATTCTCCAAATATCACTCAAACCGTCCTCTTTGCTCCTCCCACGACCTCCTGCTCTCTAGCTCCCTTGTCTCCTCCTCCCATGCTTGTCTCCAGGACTTCTCCAGAGCCTCCCGCATCCTTTGGAATTCTCTACCCCAATCTATCAGACTATCACCTACTCTGTCCACTTTTAGGCTCTTCAGGGAAGCCTATCCTGCCTTCAGCTAATAATGGAATCTTCTATTCCTTCTACCAGTCCATCCCCCACAGTTATTACCTTTTGTACCACCAGCCCCTTACTCTTAGATTGTAAGCTCCAAGCAGCAGGACCCTCCTAACCCTCTTGTATTGAACTGTATTGTCTCCCTTTATTTTGTAAAGTGCTATATAAATCCTGTATAATAATAAGTACATCTTTGTCTTCCAGATGCATACGTAGGGCTGAGATCCAGCTCTCTCCAAAAGGTCCTACCATCATCCCCACCCCTATCCCCCTGTCTCTCTTATCTTATAAGCCCCCTACTTGTTTTCTTCAGTTAACCACTTCCCGTCCGGCCATTGTATATAAAGGGCCAGATGGTGGTAGTGCAGGGGCAGGTGGCCGTTTATAAACAGCCTCCCCGCCCCCTGCTTGTGCGCGCTCCCTGTAAGCGCACAGCACCGCAATCCGGTGCCCGCTGTGTCCTCTGGACACAGTGGAACACCGATCGTTGTACGGGACCTCTGTGCGAGGTCTTGATCATGTGATCACTGATTGGCCGATCATGTGATCACTGATTGGCCAATCAGTGATCACATGAAGAGTAGTAAGCAAGATGTCACTTCTGACATCATTGCTTACTACGTGTGAAATCTGTCAATGATCACAGAGGTCACATAGTACAAGGCTATTCACAGCAGCCTTGTACCATGTGACAAGCTGTGACCAATCACAGCTCACACAGTATTTCTCAATGGCTGCAAGAATGCAGCCAGAGAGAAGGAGAAATTATTGCTTTTACAGCCTTTATGGGTGTAAAAGCAATCAGTGTAAAAAAAACACAAACCTTCATCACCCCCCACAAGTAGTACTGCTAGGGTGACAGTATGTAAAAATAAACAAACAAATAATAATATAAAAAAAGAAGATAAAAAAGATAAATTATAATTTTTGGTTATAAACTAATTTGGGTTATTTTTTTTACTAAAAGGATAGATGAAATCATTTTGGCCAAGATTTATGAAGAAAGATTATTTATTTGCAAAATTTTATAAGAAAAACACTTTTTTTTCAAAATTTTTGGACTTTTTCATTTATATAACAAAAAAAAAAAAAAAATCCCAGTGGTGGGATTTCATACTGTGTTCCATGACCGCGCAATTGTCATTCAAAGTGTGATTACGCTGAAAGCTGAAAATTGCCCTGGACAGGAAGGGGGTAAAAGTGTCTGGACTGGAAGTGGTTAAGTTAAACTTCCTCTCCATGTGCCAGAAATGACACTGTACCCCACTACACCATACAGTATCTACTTGCTTTACACTGGATACGCTTTAACCACTTGCCTACAGGGCACTTATACCCCCTTCCTGCCCAGGCCAATTTTCAGCTTTCAGCGCTGTCACACTTTGAATGAAAATTGTGCGGTCATGCAACATTGTACCCATATGAAATTTGTATCATTTTTTTTTTCAAACAAATAGAGCTTTCTTTTGATGGTATTTACTCGCCGCTGTTTTTTCTTTGTTTTTATCATAAAATTTTGCAAACAGGTAATTTTTCTCCTTCACAGATGTGCGTTGATGAGGCTGCACTGCTGGGCACTAATAGGCAGCAGTAATAGGCGGCACTGCTGGGAGGCACTGATGGATGGCACTGCTGGGCGGCATTGATGATCGGTGCCGATCCCCCCTCTGACAACTGCTGGTTCCCGGCAGTACTTTCCTCACGCTGTGACAGCGTGAGGAAAGTGCAGTCGATAACCAGCAATTGCATTTCCCAGTGATCAGTGTGTCATTGGACACGGCTGACAAGAGATCCCTGTGCTCAAATCCATACAGCTAGTGCATGCATTTATCCATCAGGTGCTAAAGGGTTGTAACCACATTAACTCTAGAAATTCTGAAGGACCCTCTGCACACTGGTATATACCCTTTCAAGCAAACTATGCAACAAATAGGGATATTTGGTTCACACATATTGCAATACATGTTTAAGCTGGCCAACTGCGTCAAAGTAATCCCTCTCTGGCCAGTCCTACTCTGCCCTGCCTACACAAGTGCTACTGTGGACACAATGCTAGCATAGGGGAAAAGACACAATGGGGAGAGCTACAAGGTTCAGGTCTGGCTACTGACCCAACAATACAACAAACAAGAGATCCCTGTGCTCAAATCCATACAGCTAGTGCATGCATTTATCCATCAGGTGCTAAAGGGTGTAACCACATTAACTCTTCAGAATTTCTAGAGTTAATGTGGTTACACCCCTTTAGCACCTGATGGATAAATGCATGCACTAGCTGTATGGATTTGAGCACAGGGATCTCTTGTTTGTTGTATTGTTGGGTCAGTAGCCAGACCTGAACCTTGTAGCTCTCCCCATTGTGTCTTTTCCCCTATGCTAGCATTGTGTCCACAGTAGCACTTGTGTAGGCAGGGCAGAGTAGGACTGGCCATAGAGGGATTACTTTGACGCAGTTGGCCAGCTTAAACATGTATTGCAATATGTGTGAACCAAATATCCCTATTTGTTGCATAGTTTGCTTGAAAGGGTATATACCAGTGTGCAGAGGGTCCTTCAGAATTTCTAGAGTTAATGTGGTTACACCCCTTTAGCACCTGATGGATAAATGCATGCACTAGCTGTATGGATTTGAGCACAGGGATCTCTTGTTTGTTGTATTGTTGGGTCAGTAGCCAGACCTGAACCTTGTAGCTCTCCCCATTGTGTCTTTTCCCCTATGCTAGCATTGTGTCCACAGTAGCACTTGTGTAGGCAGGGCAGAGTAGGACTGGCCATAGAGGGATTACTTTGACGCAGTTGGCCAGCTTAAACATGTATTGCAATATGTGTGAACCAAATATCCCTATTTGTTGCATAGTTTGCTTGAAAGGGTATATACCAGTGTGCAGAGGGTCCTTCAGAATTTATTGGACACGGCTGATCACGTGGTAAAAGGCCACTGTGATTGGCCTTTTACTGCTGTGATTGGCCTTTTACCATACCACGTGATCAGCTGTGTCCACAGGGTGTGCACAAGAGAGCACGTTCTGGGACGCCCTCCCAGAACTGGCCAGCCACAGAGAAGCCGTCATTTGGCTATCTGCGGTCGGCAAGTGGTTAAACATTGGTTGATTGGCTGCTTTTAGGAACTTTCATATTGCCAAGAGCTACCTGTCTATGGCACCTTTTGACTTGACAGAATTTACTCTGAAGTTGCCATCTGTTACAATAACTAAATTACACTAACAAGTTTGCTTAAATTGTTCTAGCCAAAGGCATGCCTATGATAAGAGAAAGCATTTTAGCCTTACCGCAGCAAAGGAATATGTCACCCCAAGCCACAGGGTGGAGACCAGCGGAGGAACGAAGGTAAAAGCCAGGAGAGCAAAGACTGGCAACGTCAGGACTGCACAGAGGACAGCCAGGATCCCTCTCATGCCAACATAGTCCTGAAAGAAAAGAAAACAACACTGTGGTATAGGCCAAGCAGCACTGAAAAAGAACTTGCATGTGTAGTCAATGTAATGGCAAAAAGATTTTGAAAGTACCAATACTATTTGCCTTGTCTCTGTTCCTTCAGAGTACAAGTGCAGAAGTACAGAAACATAAAGAAGAAGATCTATAATTTTTATTTTACAGTTCTGTATCCTATATTTTATTTATTGCATGTATTTATATAGGGCCGTCAATTTACGCAGCGCTTTACATAAATATTATATATTCACATCAGTCCCTAACCCTCAAGTGGCGTACAATCTAAAGTCCCTACCTTACACATACACATACTAGGGCCAATTTAGACAGGAGCCAATTAACCTACCAGCATGTCTTTGGAGTGTGGGAAGAAACCCGGAGGAAACATACGCACAGGGAGAACATGCAACTGCAGGAAGATGGTGCCGTGGTTGGGATTCGAACCAACGAGCCTAGTACTACCAGGCAGAAGCGCTAACCATTTAGCACGAGCTGACATCCCTCTTCCAGGAAAGTGCTCAGATCTGAGACAAGCTGCAACCATGAATCAGCTGTCTCCTTTGTAGCTGTTGTTGGATCGGCCACGGCAGGGGAGCAACTTAGACCTCATAACTAGGGTTAGAAAGCACTTACAAACATGGGACACATTTCTATATGTACTTTGTCCCATGGGTGACAGAACTGTAAAATAAAAGTTATAATGATGGATCTTCTTTAAAACATCCAATCACAAGTCACCTTTTGCTGCTCTGACTTTTCTATAAAGTACAGTACTGTGCCATCATCTGCACTGCTAGAAGGTTTCAGAATCAATTCAAGTGTATAAAGACAAAATCTTTAGATTTGGAAACAGTATGGTAGGGTTAGAATCTCTGTCAAGTTTTTTTTGCTGTCTGTGTCCCATCGGGGGAGATACTCCAGTCTATTTGTCCTTGTGATTGTTATCTCTGGTACAGAAAACTATGATTTAATTTAAATCCAATGTTTTGAGCTGGCACCGCTACAGAAGAGAGTGAAAATCCTTCGATAAGGACATCTCTTCTAGTGACAGCTAGCAAATTGGGAATATCCCTTCGCTTTGCAGACATAACCTTTTATTTTCAACTGTGTCTCTGAGACAGGATGTGAAATCTCCCAGACAAGATACAGACAAAAAACCTAACGGGTGTTATTGATTCCTTCCTCCATCCAAAACTTAAAAAATAAAAAACAAAGTTGCTTTACATACCATTTTAAAGTAAATATTATATCTCAAGCTGTTGGAAAGAAAAATCTGTAGAAATTATAACAAACATTCCAGGTCATGTTATTCAGAGTCAACACCCAACCACAGCATTAAGGGCACAATGTTCTGATTGCATTGGCAAAAACCACACAGTCCAAATATTATCTACATGCAGTTGGGCTGCAGCCACAATGCAGACATGACAACACAGTCCTGTATCAGAAAACTGCATAAGAGGTGTTACAAGGCACTTACAATCAGTATCCCCACAATTGCCGATAGTACCAGAGAACTGTCATACACAGCTCCTGCAATATAGGATGCCGTCTGCTGGTCGTATCCTGGGTATTTGTCCTGAATGAATTTGCTGGTGAATTATAGAACACATATAGTGTTAGCCATCAACAAAAAGGAGAAGAGTTCACAATCCAGAGATCAATACAGCAGAGTATTTACCTGGCATCTGCCACAAATGGAAAGACACCATTATAGAAGAACATGATGGTGAGGACCAGCAGCCAGTATCGTAGAGGTAATTGCCGAATGTCCTGCACTCGCTGTACAGTGAGAAGAAAAAAAAATATGTCACTTTCAATTGTTATTACTGCCACCTACTAGAGCAAAATCAACATGTCATACTGAAAAATCTTATGCTTAGTTCCTACTTTAGAGTTCTCTGGATAAGAGTTAGTACGGCGGCCCATGTGCACCTTTCTGTTGCTTGCATTGCAATGGAGGCTGATATTTTGTATGTAATATTAATGTTAACTAGCTGGATGTGTGCTGGCACAAGACAGCGGGCCAAGTGATAACCAGAAGAGGAATTCTGGCACTAAAAATATGTGGTGCAAAGGTTTGTGGGAAATCCATATAACCTAGATTGAGGGAACTACTACTTACAACTTTCTTGGACTCTTCTTGGATGGCTCCATCAAGACCCAACTGTTTCATGCCCATTTTATCTAATACACTGACAGTAACAGCAGAACAGAAACCCAGGACACATAAAATGGTTCCTGCAAATGAATACAGATTAATAAGCACTGTAAAACATTCTCTTATGACCTTTTATTAAGAGGCTATATCACAAAGCAAAGCACCAGTGCCAAAAGGCAAGCTAAAATTCAGAATAGCTGGGACAGGAGACCCCAGGCCAGACCAGGCTGGGACAGGAGACACCAATTGGATGAGACAGAGAGGGGGCACAACTGGATAAGACTGAAGAAATTACACCAGCTCAAAAGGACAGGCAGTAGGCACCAGCTGGGTCAGACTGGGACAGGGGAAATCTACTTGTCCCAGCATGAACCAGAAGCGCGGCCATTCAATGTACTGCTGACTTGAAATGCTGATCTGGAATTTGCATTCTGATAGCTTGTTTTAATGAGATCAGAGTTGATGCTGCCAAGAGCCCACCAGAGGTAAAATGGAACTATAGACAAAACTTTTTTTTTAATTTTAGATAAAGTAAGGAGTAAGGTTATAACCCGTCAGATTTATTTTCAACATCTGTGTACCATTGTGAAGATTTCCCTTCGCTTATTGTCACGTAGCCAAAAAGAAAGTGAGAGTAAATAGCTGCCAATTAAGAGAATTCCTTTGGGACTCTCAAGGTCACCAGAACTAGAGTCCCCATTGGAAGACTTCCCCTCCGTTACTGTTCTGGGGACAACCCAAAATTTGGGATTTTCTTTTGCTTTTACTTTCAATGATAAAGGTAAACAGGACAAATAGAGAGGGTGAATCTCCCTAATGGAGGCACAGACAGCAATAAAAACTGACAGGGGTTCTAATCCCTCTCCACTCTAAGCAAACCTGAAAAAAAGTTTTGCCTCTAGTTATAATTTAATATTGCAGACACTTCATCTGTCATATGCTGTAGGTCTGCACTGTGAAGAATCTTGGTTTTGCTTTATCAAAAAACAAAATAAAATGTTTGGCTGGAGTCAGGCAAAGAATCTGCATTAAAAACATTTATAGGTTCCATTTAAAAAGCTGCTCACCTCCCCAAAGTGTCCACTGGATTCCAAAGTGTTCTTCAAACCTCTGGGTGAGGAAGAAGTTGAGAACACTACCCAAGCGGGAGAATGATAGGGTCAGACCAAAGGCCAGTGCCAGCTCTTTGCCTCTGAACCAAAAGGCTGTGATACGATTCTGTACAACTGAAGAAATCATAGAAAACAAAGTTCAGCATTGGCAGACATTAGGTGCAACCAAAATCAACTATTGTCTATTTTTACATATACAGTTGTGTGAAAAATTAGGTACAAAGCACAGAAATTGTTGGCTTCATCATCATACTTGAACAAGCAAACATTAGATCTTTAATTCTGAAGTTATTCTATGGATGGACAGCTCATTTCAAAATTCCCTTACAAAATGTCAATGGAAATCAGAAGCTTACAGACTGCCAATAGTCAAATCTCTATCTCGTCCTTTAAGCCATTCTTTGGTGAATTTGCTAGCGTACATCTGAACATTACAATGTTGAAAGACTCATTTCCAATTCAACTTCAACCTTTGCACAGATGGCATCTCACGTTCATCAAGCACACTTTAACATCTTCCAGCCTGGCCTATAGCATTATGACGGCCAGGAGGGACAATCGCCAATGACTGGGCATCATATGACATCCTGTCAAAACAAGCCACGCAGCAGCGCAATCTGTCACCGGCTGTGTCCAACGGACACAGTCGATGACATATCACTACATCGGACTGTTGCCACTGTCATGTGACCGCTGTGACCAATCACAAAAGATCACATGTCAATTGTATACAATGGATGGCTTCCTGTCATGCCATCCATTGTATACAATTATGTTGTTAGCTGTAACTGGTCAAGGCAGTCACATGATACAGACAGGGCCAATCATGTATCATGTGATCAGCTTTGCCCAATCACAGCAAATCACAACAAAAGACTGAATGAATCAGTTTCACTAAGTAACAACGATTGCAAATATCAATGAAATACATTGGTATTAGCAATCATAATGTATTCAAAAAAAAAAAAAAATCCTGATCACTTGCCCAGAGTAGTTCACTGTTACTATGGTAACATTGTATTGCTTTGGTCACAGTGTGCTGAAAAATAAAATAGTAAAAAAAAAAGAAAATTTAATAAAAAACAGAAACATTTGAAAAAAAAATACAAATTAAATTATTAATATTTTCACCAAAAGAAATGTAACAGAATATATTTTGACCTTAATTTATGAAGAAATGTTATTTGCAAAATTTTATAACAAACGAAGAAAAGCGCGTTTTTTGTCAGTTTCAGGTGGTGTTTTTTGTTTTATTTAGCAAAAAATAAAAAACTCAGTGGTGATTAAATACCACCAAAAGTGGTCTCTATTTGAAAAAATTATAAAAATTTCATATGGATACAGTGCTGCATGACCGTGCAATTGTCAAAGTGCGACAGCGCTGAAAGCTGAAATTTTGGCCTGGGCAGGAAGGGGGGTATAAGTGCCCGGTATTGAAGTGGTTAATATGATTCAGAATGTATAGTTGAATCAATGACTGTAAGGGCGTGAGTGAAGGCAGACGTGGATCGGAAGTGACGTCATAAGGAAGTAAGATGTTTGATTTTTTTTTAAAAGTGTAAACGCATTTTCGTTTTAATAAATATCCACAATTTAACTTATTACACCATAAGAGGCATATTGGTGTCTTTTTCCCACAAGGCAAATATAACAGCATGAGTTTAAAAGAGCCTTAAAAAGGTACCATAACCCTTGATAATTGGAACCCTGGGATTCTAACCAACGACCCTAGTACTACCAGGCGGAAGAGCTAATCCTGGGAAATACAGATGGAGAGTCCCTAGTGGTCTGGAGGTGAAGGCGGATCAAAATATTGGTGGAATCCAAGTGGCTTATCATATACATGCAATAGGATAATAATTTGGAGGTGAGAGTTCTGTGAGCACAGACGTGACACATACTGTGTGAAGTCTAGAAGAACAGCATTAAAGACTTTGGTGTTGGATAATCACTTTAATAACAGCTTCATGATTTCTGTGATTTTATTTAACATCACGTATTGAATTATATGGACTGAGTACCATAACATTGCTATTAGACTTTAATGATTACTGGTACACTTTACTGCATATGTTTCTTTGTTTTTGGCACATGTGAAGAGGAGATGGTGCATATAATTAGTTTGAATATTTTTTATTATTGTTGTTTTTTTCCAACTTAACACAGTTTTAGCAGTGCAGCATCACACAATGCAATTATACTGAGTTTTACACAAGTGTGGGAACACATCTTTGATGCTAGCAGCAGCTGTGTACATTATTTGATATTTATTTAGTCATTTATTTACCCTTAAGGTAGCGCAACAGTAATCTTCACATAATGACTGCAAGATGCCCATGCCCTGAAGCACTAAAGCAACTCCAAATCATAGCATTCCCACCACCATGCTTCACAAAGGTTCTTCTACTGAAATACTTTCTATGGTTTGCAGTAAACATGTCTAATGTTACTGTAACCAAACTACTCCAAATTTGATTGATCAGTCTTGAACACATTGCTCCAGAAAGCCTGGTTTCTGCCTACATGTTAAACGGCAAACTGTAAATCATTCTCTAATAATGTTACTGTAATGTAATTTTTTGGGACAGGACAGGCTTTTTCTTAACACCGCTCTCATGCAGGTTGAATGGGTGCAATTTTGTTGCGATTGTAGATGCATGTACCTTAACTCCAACCGTTGCAAGTTTCCTGAACACCCCACTATGAAATTCTGGGATCTTGCAGACCTCTTTTAGCAGAGAGTCAGCTCTTGAACCTTTGCTAGGTCGGCCAGTCTTGGACAAAATTAGCATTTTTTTAAATCTACCCCACTTGTAGACTAATTTCCCTACAGTGGAATGATCAAAATATTTGGCAATCTTTTGAAAACCCTTGACAGACTTGGGAATCCACAACTTTCGTATGAAGGGCCTTAACCACTTCCTGTCCGGACACTTTTACCCCCTTCCTGTCCAGGCCAATTTTCAGCTTTTAGCGCTATCACACTTTGAATGACAATTGTGCGGTCATGCAACACTGTACCCAAATGAATTTTTTACCATTTTTTTGAGACAGATAAAGCTTTATTTTGGTGGTATTTATTCACCACTGGGATTTGTATTTTTTTTGCTATGTAAATGAAATGTCCAAAAATTTTGAAAAAAAGTGTTTTTTTTATAAAATTTTGCAAATAAATAATATTTCATCATAAATCTTAGCCAAAATTTCATCCGTTATCTTTTTAGTAAAATGGTGACACTGTACTACTTGTGGGGGGTGATGAAGATTTTTTTTTTTTTTTTTTTTACACACTGATTGCTTTTACACCCATATAGGATGTAAAAGCAATCATTTCTCTTTCTCTCTGTGTGCATTCTTGCACTCATTGAGAAGTACTGAGTGAGCTGTGATTGGTCACAGCTTGTCACATGGTACAAGGCTTTTGTGAATAGCCTTGTACCATGTGACCTCTGTGATCATTCACAGATTTCACACGTAGTAAGCAATGATGTCACAAGTGACATCTTGCTTACTACTTTGCATGTGATCACTGATTGGCCAATCAGTGATCACATGATCGGGACCTCGTACAGAGGTCCCGTCCGACGATCGGTGTTTCACTGTGTCCGGAGGACACAGCGGGCACCGGATCGCGGTGCTGCGCGCTCCCAGGGAGCGCGCACAAGCAGGGTGCGGGGAGGCCGTTTATAGACGGCCACCCGACCCTGCAGTGCCACCGTTTGGCCGTTTATATACAACGGCCGGACGGGAAGTGGTTAAAGAGCTGTATTGATTTTATCATGATGATACCAAACCAGAAAGTAAATAGCAAAGAACAACAGACCTGAGATATCTGATATTTATAAAAGATAAGTTTCACCTGCATACTCCCTAAGGAGGCACAAATCATTGCCACCTATCAGATGGAATTTTTTTGGATTTCAAGTGGTGCTAATGTAGGGGTATACTTACATTTTCATATGACAAATCAGCATTTTTGTTAATTTAGATCATGGAAATGAATACCCCATATCAACTGTATGTGCCATTTGTTCAAGTATATCATCTTTACCTGTAGGCACCATTTGAATGAAGATCTAATGTTTGCCTGTTCAAATATGCTACAAAACGTCAATTTCCATGGGAAGTACTTATTTTTTTCACGAGTGTAAATGTTCTCCCATCTTGCACCAGGAAACAGGCAATTTCACCAAAATTTTTTTGTTATTTTGCATTTAAAAAAAGGACAATACAAGATCTGTACACCTTGGGAGAATTTTGTAGCGCCTTACTTGTCAGTGATCCATTCCCAGAGCCAAACAACAAGCGTCCAGTTAACATCAGAGGTAGCAAGTAGGGGGTTCCTTTAAAGTGCGATCCCAGCGCAAAAATGGAAGAGCCCAGGACAGTCAGGAAGGAAAACAGGAAAAGCCCAACTGGCAAAAGAAATCAAAATGACAAATTTTCAATTGCATTTTAGTTTCTTTGATAACCTGACACATTTAGCCCATTCGGGGCATAACTACAATAAGTGTATAATTTGATTGTTAAATTGGTTCATTTTTCTATGGTCTTCTGTTTTCGAACATTCTCTGGAGCAGAGTGAGGGCTCAGAAAACATGAGGAATATATTTTAGACATTTATTCATAGAAGAATAAAACTGAAGCTGAACTTTAGGCATACAGCTAAATACACTTGATTCACAAATTCAGGAGCTGTTTTGCTTGCTAAAGGATTTGTAATTTTGTCCATCCAGTTTGTAGATTTACATAGCTCTGCCACACAACACAGTCAAGTTGGCCAGTTATGCAACATAGCTAAATCTGTGATTGGACAGTTAGGGCTTGTTTACACTTGCTTCAAAAAGTGGCACTGGACACACTTTTTTTTCTTTTTTTTAAAGTACTCTGAATATCAATCAAAGCCCCTGTCACTAAATAAAATGGTAAGCCTACAGTCCTGTTAACAAGTTGAGTTTGCTTTGCTTCAAAAATTATACCCCATGTCGCTTTGTTGGAGCTTCAAAGAGTCTCCAAAGTCACCTTAAAAGTCTATGACAAAGTTTGCTAAAAGCACAGCTTTTGAGAGGCTTTTATTCAGCTTTAGCATTGCTTTGTTTTGGAGGTATTACAGATATGAAATATCCTGGGATGTACTGTGGGAAACCAGCAAGTGAACTGAAAAAGACGTCATCAGCAGTCACTTCCAGTTCATATGGATATATTCTGGAAGTATCTGGTGCAGATGTTACATCTGATGTACAGCGTGGAGCAGCAAGAAGGTGATCGGGGTGTGGACCACAGCAGAGAAGCTAGCAGACAGCACACGTGATATGCAACATGGGAACACTCTAGAAGGAGGTGCGAGGGGATCAGAGAAAGAGAGGACTAAGCGGTAGAGGATCGGCAGAGCTAGGGGACCGGAGTAGGAGAAACTAGCAATGTCACACGTAGTGTGCAGAGCGGGAACAATACAGCAGGAAGAGAGTGGGGTCCTGAGAGAGAGGATGATCAGCGGAGCTGGGGGTTACTACTGAGCGGGCGATCAGCGGAGCTGGGGGTTACTACTGAGCGGGCGATCAGCGGAGCTGGGGGTTACTACTGAGCGGGCGATCAGCGGAGCTGGGGCTTACTACTGAGCGGGCGATCAGCGGAGCTGGGGGTTACTACTGAGCGGGCGATCAGCGGAGCTGGGGGTTACTACTGAGCGGGCGATCAGCGGAGCTGGGGGTTACTACTGAGCGGGCGATCAGCGGAGCTGGGGGTTACTACTGAGCGGGCGATCAGCGGAGCTGGGGGTTACTACTGAGTGGGCGATCAGCGGAGCTGGGGGTTACAACCGAGCAGGGGTTAAGCAAAGCTGGGGGTTACTACAGAGCGGGAGTTCAACAAAGCTGGGGGTTACTACCAAGTGGGGGGTTCAGCAAGTAAAGCTGGGGGTTACTACTGAGCGGGAGATTACCATAGCTGGGGGTACTAGGGAGCAGGGGGATCTGCTGAATGAGGGGACCTAATGAACAAGGGCACTAATAAAAAAACAACACACACAGGGCATTTGTCAAGCTTCATTAAAACTTCAAAAAAGCATCACTGAAGCATCAAAAAACACATCAAAAAAGCACATTGAAGCATCAAAAACACATCAAAAAAGCACATTGAAGCACTTTAATGTGTGTTAAAGTGGAAGCAAGTGTAAATGAGCCCTTAAAGTGGTATTATCACAATAACTGATGCTTAACTCTAAAAGAATCCATATAAATCAATGCTTTAGAACTCACATCTGTTCCCTAGTTTGTCGATTAGGAATCCAGCCAGGATCACAACCAAGGCATTACTAAGAAATAGGAAAAAGACAAAAACTGAACAGGTGAAATGCGGAACTTTGTGAACAGATTTAGAACTATGTTTATAATATGCAAACATGCAACACAATATGCAACTGGTTGAAATTAGAATCGCAGCGTGCAGTCTTGTTGATATTTCGGTGTGTCTAGTATGGTTCAGTCCTACCCTGAATAGCTCTATACTGCCATTCAAATTTCACTGTATTGTGCAAGATTGGCCTCATAATACTCCTAGGGCAGTTACATTACTGGCAATGGCTCCAAATGCTTCATGACCCCTGAACCACCAAGAATCAAACTATCAGTCTGCTTATTTGACATAAAGGCAGGAGTACATTACATTGAGTGCCCCCATAGCAAGCCGTTTGCTAAAAGTATAAACCAATCTTACAGCACAATACCACCTATACCAATGACTACCACACCCTAAAGAAAAGTCAGCAACTTTCACCCTTGAAAAGTAAACGTAAATACAAAGGAACTTTTCTCATAAAATATATGACCTACATCAATACCAGTCATAAGTGTCCAAAACCATAAATGTCCTAAATCCCCATATAACCAATATAAATATAATTCAAGTCTCTATATATTAAAGTCTTTTTTTCTCCAAATAAATGTATTTCTTTACTTTATCCCACGTGATGTTTCCAGATTTTCTTGTACCTAAAGATAAAAGTATACTCAAGATAGTGTATTACCTTTAAACAAATAATTATTTTTTATATATGTATCATTTTTATATATAATATAATATTTTTATTTTATTATTATTATTTTTTATTTTCCTCACGTGTGTATTTGCACATGTAATGCAGTTTTTGCATGATTAACGATTTGTGGCACATTAATTATTTGTTTAAAGGTAATACACTATCTTGAGTATATTTTTTTTTTGAGGTACAAGAAAACCTGGAAACATAACGTGGGATAAAGTAAAGAAATACATTTATTTGGAGAAAAAAATACTTTATTATATAGAGACTTGAATTATATTTATATTTGGTTATATGGGGATTTAGGACATTTATGGTTTTGGACACTTATGACTGGTATTGATGTAGGTCATTATGAGAAATGTTCCTTTGTATTTACGTTTGCTATAAGGGCGCTTGTGCAGGCTCGATTCTGAGCAAGGTCGTGGCTCCCACTGCTGTCTCCATGTCCAATGAGATGAGAGGAAAAAACTGCTGTTCTCATGCATAGTGCTAGATCGAGATCAGGTTCAGGTGGTGTCAGGAATGGACTCGCCAATAGTGGTGGGACTCACCTGCCTTGTGGGTTGCAGTACCAGGACTGGCCAGCGGGTGCTCTCAGCAACCAGAGGGTCACTCTGGCAATTAGCCACCACCTGGGGCTGATTGCAGGTGGTGTATTTAAGGGATGGCCAGACCTGCAGTCTGTGCCTTGTTGTACTGTTTGCTTGGCCCTGGTTTCCTGATCCTGTTACTTCTGTCCTGACTCTGCTTGAACTCTGCCTGTACTGACCTTGGCTAGTCCTGACCACTCTCCCGCCTGCTCCTGGTACTCCGTTTGCCCGTTTGCTACCGACCCGGCCTGCCTGACTACTCTTGTATTGTATGTTTGTTATCTGTTGGAGGTTTGGTTCAGTTTGTTTGCACTGTGTTTATGTCTAGTTTTGCACTGCGTTGTATTGTTAGTCTTAATAAATTATATTATTTACTATATCTGAAGCCTACGTTTCCCTGTGTCAGTCCACACACTTCTGGTCATACCCGCATCCCTGACAGGTGGGTATCAATACATTAGATGTTATGCATACGGAAAATAAATTTCAAAATGCCCTTTCACTCAGGTACCAATCAGATTGCAGTGGTTAAAGCCCTACTGAAGACTTGTTTTGTATTATTCTTATGCAGTTAGCCTACATAACAAGTAAAGAAAACAGCATTTTTTTTTAAAATGATGTGTCTGCCCTAAACTGTAAAAAGGTGTCCTGCAGTAAAGCACTAGAGATCCCCACTGCTCCCACACAGCCCCCTGCACAATGAATGCTCCAATTAGCATCACAAAGAATGGGCATTGTGTGTCAGAGTACCATGCAGGGAGAGTGCCAGACCACTGGAGACCGAGCCACAGTCTGGATCTTCAGCGTGCTGCCAGCACAGGGTAGATTCGAACAGTTTTAAAGCTGAACTCCAGCAGTATCCTTTTCCCTAACCTTGTAGAAAGGCCATACCTGTGCTAAAACGGACAACTCTCAATTCCATGGAAACTTTCATCTCTACATACCACATGTCCCTTTGAAGCTGCAGCAACTATCTTGAGCCGGTCTTCATTTAATGTCTGAATGACGTCAATCATTATCCATCCCTAGTTCCAACTGATCCATTCTGCGTTTGCCCACTTCTATCAGCTATTGGCATTCTCCACCATAAATAATTTTTTTCCTGAGCATTATATGAAAGAAAACATCCCCCGCATACCTTTAGAGGTGCATGCTAAAGCAACTGATTATCAGACTGCACAACTAAAGTCTTCAGCACCCAGTGCCAGCAGGGAGGAGCATGCACATCTAAAGGGACACCAGGGATGTGTTCCTTAGGATAACACTCTTTGGGGAGGGTCAAGAGAAGATATTAAAATGTGCACATTACAAACTGTTTTAGGCACTTACACAGGATTAAAAAAAACAACACTCGTTATGCAGTCTGACTGCATTGCCAAGTGAATCCAGACTATTTCCTTTCCTCTGTTTTTCATCCACAAGCCTGATTATGCAATTCATGGCAGTGTAAAATTCCTGTATACTCACGTCCAGGCGTATATAGCGTACAGCAGATTATATTGTTCTGGAGTCATGCCCAGCCCCTCCACACAGCCAGTGCTACCATTTCTGTGCGTGCCATTTGGCTGAGTACCATTACATGTCAGGTTCTAGAAACAATGCAGAGATGTGAGAAAAAGACATTAACGAGTGCTACGTTGAGATAACAACATATACAAATACATCCATCCAATGAACGATGATAAAGTCCAAAGTGCATCAAAAGTCTGGCTGTGTGTACAAGCATTCCTTCACAAATCTCTCGACAGATAACAAAAAGGTCAAAATTTAAAGCCATCATTTGTGTATGCAGCTTACTGCAGTTCCCCTTCAAATGTAATTTCTTCTACCTTTGGATACAGCAAGAAAGATTAGAACCTCTGTCCTGCTTTTACTGCCATACACACTTCTATAAATGATTATTTCCCCAATTGACCTCTACCAATAAGAATATTCAATCTACAGTCGTCAA
The DNA here is from genome assembly GCF_062004578.1 of Staurois parvus. Classification (NCBI taxonomy): domain Eukaryota; kingdom Metazoa; phylum Chordata; class Amphibia; order Anura; family Ranidae; genus Staurois; species Staurois parvus. Next base: position 15,966,056 of record NW_028317814.1, on the reverse strand, counting down.
TCCATTTGATCAATATGACACACACACAGCAAAGTGGATTTTTATGGTTAGTTACAATGCAATCGTAACTTACAAACGCAAGTCATTGATCACATCTCTGCTTCCTCCATGTATTCTCATCAGGGTGGATAAAAATCAATGATTTTTTTTTTAAAAATCTAAAAAATCTGATTTTTTTTATTTAAATCTGATTTTTTTTAAATAAAATGCTTTTTGAGGAAAATATATTACCATCCAAAGGTTATTCCATCATGAAATAAAGATTAGTTTTTTAATTATGTAGAATAAGGCTGTATATGTTTAACTTTTTTGGTAAATAAATTCCATGAATCCATTCACAATGTCTTGCTCTTCCAGAGGTTTTTGTAGAGATTATTGGGCAGTTTCTCTGCCTACAAGATATTATCACAGATGCTTGGTTTACTTTTGCAGTTCTCAAAACTGAATTTGACTCAGCGGAGATCACATGCCTCTTCTTCACAGCAAAAATGTTATAACATGAACAGTGTTAAGAAAAAGACCTTCATCCTAACTTCTACAAACCTATGAATACAGAATCAACCCCTTCACTGCTAAGTTTCAAGAAGTTCAGTGAATAGAATAGAAACAATATTTTTCTGATTGTTTGGAGTGGAATAGATCTGCACAAGAAGAAAGTGAAACTAAGTGTGAGGAGGAAGGGGCTGACAGTCTAAGTTTCTTAAAATATATATATTCTGTTTAGCCAAATTAGTTACCAAACATGGATGTTTAAGCAAATCACATATGCTGGAATGTTATTGTTTCAGATGAATAAATCTATTTAAATTGTTATTATTAAGGTAATGATTATTTTTCTCCTTCCTAAGTACAACAGAAAAGTTGTCCAAATATGAATGATTAACCTATTAAACTCGGGATAAAAAAACTAATATGAAAAGTTATTCTAAAAATCTTCATCTACTTGCATATTAAAGTTATACCAGCAAGAATTAGTCTTTATGTAGAAAACTAGGATTTAAATCAAGCCTTACTGACTAGTGATTTAAATCAAATCCACCCTGATTCTCATAATCTAATCAATCAAGATACAACATTCATGAACGCAGTATCTCAGTGCTGCCGATTAATGCAAAACGATTGATAATATTCCTCCCTCAATTCCGTTTTTATCGAATATGATCTAAATTGAGAGTATAGCGATGGGAAGGAAAGTTACGGCTATTCGATTGCTTGCAGATTCAATCATTTTGATCAAATCACACATCAATGGGATAATAAATCAAAGCGTGTATGGCCAGCATTAGACAGATTTACCCTCACTGGTTTTCCTGCTTTACTAGAGAGGAAGTGAAGGAAAATCTGCAAGAGGAACAAACACAAAAATAAAATTCTAACAGGGGTTCTAGCCTTTCCTTTTATCTACTTAAAAAGCATTTTTATTTCCCTTTGTGTTGTTGGAGAGTCCCTTCAATTTCTGTCTGGTAAAACACTGTCAGCAGGAAAAGAAGTGAGGGGAAATCTCTTTATCCACTTGCCCCCCAGAGGATTTACCCCCCTTCCTGACCAGGCCATTTTTTGCATTACGGCGCTGCGTTATTTTAACCGACAATTGCGCGGTCATGCAACGCTGCACCCAAATTAATTTACAGCCCACTAATAGAGCTTTCTTTACGTGGTATTTGATCACCTCTGTGGTGTGTTTATATTCTGTGGTATAAAAAAAAGACAAATTTAAGAAAAAAAAAAAAACAAAAAACAATATTTTTGACTTTTTGCTGTTAAACATGTCCAGTAAACAAAATGAAAGAAAAAAAAATATGACATCATAAATTTCAGCCAAAATGTATTCTGCTACATGTTTTTGCTAAAAAAAAATCCCAATACGTGTAAATTAATTGGTTTACGTGCAAGTTATAGCGTTTACAAATGGCGGTATATATACTGGAGTTTTATTTACTTTTTTTTTTTTACTAGTAATGGCGGCTATCAGCGACTTATAGCGGGACTGCGGTGGGCATTCTGACACTGGGGGAACTGACAGACGAGCAGACATACTGCCAGGCCTGCAGGAGACATGCACAGGCATAGATTTATTCTGTCTTTGAAATGAACCCCGACACTTACCCCTTGGAATTGGTCCTGCAGAACGCTGGGAATGTCAAAGCAGAAATAGGAGCCAAAGGTGAGCATGCAGTTGAAGAAGAGAACCACAAAGCGGTAATACCCTGAAAAAGGGACAATTCCATTACTGATTGCACAGACAACACTAACTGAACACAATTCAAGAGATCAGGTTTACCCATTAACACATGAGGAAGCTACAACAGAGACAAAATGTACAGAAAAGACATTTCAAGCACTAAAATCTATGCATTTAAGTTTGAAGTAACTCTGTATCAGATCATTTTGAGTTCTTGGCCCCACTGACAGGAGTGCACTGTTCTGTACACACATGCAGATGGCCATGTATAGAAAAAAAAAGAAAAAACTGATCACCTGCCCAGGTCTATAACTGGCTTTTTAAACAGTGAACATGGGGGGCTGTCACTATGTGAAAAATTCCAAAAAAAGTAGAACTATCCAGTTCAACTTGCCAGCCTACCCCAATCTAATAGTGGCTATTATTGGAAAGGAACAAGGATATGTACATCTTTTTTTCTTTGTATGCTTTGTAGGTTCAGTGGGTGCACTGGACTCCCTAGCTGCCGTTGTGCCATATGCTGGGTGTCAGGTGCGCTCCCATAACCTTTTTAATGAAGGGTGGGGCTCCCCTCATGTTTATCTGCCCTTGTTTCTATCCATTTAAATGCATGTGCCTCCACTGTGAGGACTCTTTAGATTTGTAGAGTTAGGACCACAGATACTCAGGGTGCCGTGACGCGGCTCTGTGGCTTACGTATGTATTTGCAAATGTGTGCTAACTAAACCCCTGTTTTTAAACGCATGTTTCCAGACAGGTTAATTTGGTTTTTGATAGTTGGCTAACTGGCTGACAGTTTGAACTGGCTTTTCTTATCCCCCTTTGTTGATAAGATGTACATATCCTTGTTCCTTGCCAATAATAGCCACTATTAGATTGGGGTAGGCTGGCAAGTTGAACTAGATGGCCATGTATACCTGCATGGGAAGCACAGGGTTCTGTGCAGGCAGTATGTTAAAGTGGTTGTAAACCTCAGACATGAAATATGAACAAAGCATATCCCTCTATAGTGTGTACTTGTTTCAATCCAGAGCATTAAGTGACATCTGTTTGCAGCCCCATTCCTCTGCTATTCAGAATAAGTCAGTCCTGACAAGTTTTCCTGACACCAAGAGAATAAAGATGACAGCGTAAAGAGCTCCAGCACACAACCTGTGATTGACAGTCTCAGCTCTGTTCCTGTGTGAAGGGGGGTGTGCTCCTTCCCTCCAATCAACTCTCCTCACTGAGCTCTACAGTGTGTAATTGCAGCTCCCCAGCTCCACCAGATTTGCCTTCACTTGTGCAATGATCTGGCACTGTATCTGTCTACATGTTGTTCTTTGAATGGTGGAAGGTAATGGGAGAGGTGATGCTGGTATCCCAGGAGGCTGCAGACTGAAACATTTTCATATAGGTAAGAATGGAGGCAGGGGCAAGTTGGAAAAAAAAAGTTAACTAAAATAAAAAAAAAAAATTTAAAATAAAAAAGGTCAGCTTTTTATACAGTGGAGGAGGAAGGGTTAGAATGTTATTTGTGAGTAAAGATCTGCTTTAATAGAGCATGATGAGCATGTGAACAACCAATGTTTCAGAGACACGCAGGGTAGGTCCCCCTTCTCAAGGCGACATGGGCATTAAAAAATTGTGAGCAGCACAATCATAAAAACCCGACATTAACCACACAGACTAAGACAAGCCATAAGTTAACTGATTTTCTTCCACAGGTGGAAGGAAAGAAAATTGCTCAACTATGTAGATGGGCGAATGCCTCCCACAGCGCCATAGTGTTCTGCCAGCAGGGAACTTTCCCAGCTGGCAGAATACGATTACTGCTAGTGGCTATAGCCGCGGGCAGAAGCTGCATTCTAAAAAAAATGACAGGCTGGTTGGACCCAAGTTGATTGATGGATGGACTTGAGTACAATCAGCCTGCCCATAGATGGATTGAATCTCAGCCAGTCCCTGCTGAACCAGCCGAGATTCAATCCATTTATGGCTACCTTAAAGTGGTTGTAAACCCTTACATATACCCAGTGAAGTGACTGGCCTCAGGTGAAGCACAGAGATGAAACAAATCCTTTTACATGAGTTGTACCTGTTTATCTACAGCTATCTTTCTCCTCCATCCATTCAAAGTTCATTATTTGGACAGGATCTCTCAGCTCTGAATAGCAGGGGGCTGGAGCAGAAGTTACATCAGTGAGGAGAGCTTTGAGAGCTGATTGGAGGCAACAGACACACCCCCTCCACAGAGCACACAGGAACAGATCTAAGGCTGTCAATCTGCTGGAAGTCCCTCCCCGTCACCTTTTTTCTCTTGTGTTAGGAAAACTCATTAGGCATGACTCATGCTGATAGCAGAGGAACAAGGCAGTGGTCAGCTATGACATTTCGTGCTCTGCACTGAGACAAGTACACACTATGGAAGGAAATGCTTTGTTCATATTTCATGTCTGAGATTTACAACCACTTTACGTCATAAAAAAAAAAACCTCCCTTTGGCCATGTTTACAGTGCTTTCAGTAATTTACTGCAATCTATGCATCATTACCCATGCAATGTACAAGCCATGGAAACAAGAAAACACCCAATTAGGGCTGGCTGAAATCAGGATGATGCTAAGGTACTCAAGCACCACGCTGCTCAAATCGCTGCTCATGATTGTTGCCAAGTGACCACCATGCTCTACTGAGTAAATAAAGGACTGAATTTAATTCTGATTTTCTTGAATTTCTTCCCTGCATGACCAAGTGCAAGTGGGACAATGATGGGACACCACCCTTCCCTTTCCCACTCAGGAGCTTCGCTGTGTAGATCTGCCAAGGGGAGATCTTTCAAAAAATAGAAGAATAGCGCTGATTCTTGATAGGTTCCCTTTAGCCGGGAGTAGATCTCTGCTGCTGACCTCTGTCCCTGTTCTGGGTTCCCCAGTTCACAAATAGCACAAGAGTTATGTCCCAAAGGAGCAGCAAAATCAGCTGTTAAAATGCAGATTTTACAAAAACTGGCTTTTTAGCCTTTGACCTACCAACAAGAAAACCAAATGCTGAGGCAGCAAAATGCACAGGAAACACATGTGCAGGGTGATCATGCTTCTAAAAAGCACTTTTCATCAAAAATACATGTATGTCCAGCTATAACATTGGTATAATTGGCATCAAGAACAGAACAGCCTCATCTATCAGAGCAATATTGACATTTGCAGTCATTTCAGTGCAGATTATAGATGAATGGGAAGATTATAATTTCTATGATATAGGCAATACAAAATTAATAATAGGGACTTGCAGCCAAGACTAGAGGACTACAGCACAACTCCCAGGACAGCCCCTTGAAGAATCAAATTCCTCTGTCCCCGTCCTCTGGTGGCTCTATAGATCGGATGTACTGACCTATATAAATAAAAGATCTGTTAACCAGATAAAATATTCACATTGAACTAACATTTTATTTTGCCCTTCAGATTGTAGTATTGGTTATTTTTTAAAGTGAAGCTTCAGCCAAAAACTATATTTTGACATGTTCTGCGACACTTTTCCAACACATGAAAGATACTTTCACAAAATCTGCATTAGTCTTTAGGGACGGACTCTGTGAACGCTCGATTATCAGAATAAACGAGTATTGAACACTATGGCGCAGCCATTCAACATCATTCCCATCACAATCCAAAGTGACGCTGGGAGCCAACCGGAGTGCAGGAGATGCCACCATCGTCCTATCATTCCAATAGACAGAGATCCCAGGATCCCTCCATCTTCTGATCTCAGACATGCTCCTTACGTGACTCTGGCCATTTAAACTGATCACATGACTGCAGAGTCACATGGCTGAGCACCCTGAGCTCTGCTGGAACCCCCCTCCCCCAGTGACCCCCCGAGGATTCCACTCACCTCTCTCTGCCGGCACGACCATGGCTTCCCCGTCCTTCCTGCACAGACACAACACAATGTGAGATCTAATACCGGGCAGCACCGCACTCTACGCCTCATCCCACTATAGAGAGTCTCACCCGGTCACACCCCGACACAGACACCGATCACCGGCCGGATCCCAGCGCAATACCCGGCCCAGAGTATGCCCATACACGACTCTACCTGACTCCACCCTCCTGGGACGATAGACAGGCAAAGCTTCGCCCAGAGTGGAGTCTGCACGGGGCGCCCTACGCTCTTCTTACACACCGACAGTGAGAGCGCCGTACTGAGCAAGGCCGCCAGAGGGCGCAAGAGAACATTCACAGCCAGCTGTACTATACACGTCCACCAGAGGGCGCAGGAGACTATACACAGCCAGCTGTACTATACATGTCCACCAGAGGGCGCAGGAGACCATACACAGCCAGCAGTACTATACATGTCCACCTGAGGGCGCAGACCATTCACAGCCAGCTGTACTATATATGTCCACCAGAGGGCGCAGGAGACTATACACAGCCAGCTGTACTATACATGTCCACAAGAGGTCGCGCCTGCTTCGTGACCATACACAGCCAGCTGTACTACACATGTCCACCAGAGGGCGCAGGAGACCATACACAGCCAGCTGTACTACACATGTCCACCGGAGGGCGTGCCTGCTTCGTGACTATTCATAGCCAGATGAACTTAGCATGTCCACCAGAGGGCACGCGTAAGGAAAAAATGTTCTATAGTTCATGCCTAATATGTCCACCAGAGGGCGCATGTGTTAGAATATATTTTTTATGCTTTTAAAGTGGTAGTATTTATTTATTTCAGGTACTTATATAGCGCCGTCAATTTACACAGTGCTTTACACATATATATTGTACATTCACATCAGTCCCTAAGCCTCAGGGGGCGTACAATCTAAGGTCCCTAACTCACATTCATACATACACATACTAGGGCCACTTTAGACAGGAGCCAATTAACCTACCAGCATGTCTTTGGAGTGTGGGAGGAAACCAGAATACCTGGAGGAAACCCACATAGCCACAGGGAGGACATGCAACTCCAGGCAGGTGGAGCCATGGTGGGGATTTGAACCAGTGACCCTAGTACTGCCAGGTGGAAGTGCTAACCATTCAGCCACTGTGTTAGTAAAGTCTGTTTGTACATTTTCATCTACAGGCAGGGTTTTAGGTGCAGGGACTCCACCCTTTCCGAATCACTTCATGTCTATGTCCCCTACACACCTCCGAGCACAGGCCCTTGGTTCCATACCCTACCCACCTCCGAGCACAGGCCCTTGGTTCCATCCTCTACCCACCACTCTTTATAGAGTATACAGAGCCAAGTATCATTTTGTGGTGCTAAGTAATTTAGATGAAATTTATTAATGATAACAAAAAAGTAGTAAAATAGATGCCCTTCAGCCAGCAGCAATAGACCCCCCCCCCCAAGCATCAAAATTCCACCCCAACAATAGACCCCCAGCAGCAACAACAGATCTCCAAGCAGCAGACAGCAACAATAGACCACTCCCTCAACAGTAGATCAGTTTCAGCAACAATATATCCCCCACCAGCAACAATAGATCCACATGCAAACACAGATCACATCCAGTGACAATAGATCCCCCAGCAGCTAGCAGCAATAGACCCTCCAGCACACCACAGCACCCCTTGCCATTACATACATTCAGTACTGGAGGTGCTGCGTTCCCCAACGTTTCCCCATGTTCCCCCACGTTCCCCTGCATTCCCCCACGTTCCTGCGTGTTTCCCCATGTTCCCCCACGTTCCTGCGTGTTTCCCCATGTTCCCCCGCGTTCCCCCACGTTCCCGCATGTTTCCCCATGTTACTCCACGTTCCCCTGCATTCCCCCACGTTCCCGCGTGTTTCCCCGTGTTCCCCCACGTTCCCGCGTGTTTCCCCCATGTTCCCATGTTCCCCTGCGTTCCCCCACATTCCCACGTGTTTCCCCATGTTCCCCCGCGTTCCCACTGAAAAAAGGCCCTGCCTACAGGTAAGCCTATAATAAAGCTAATCTGTAGGTAGAATGAATATCACCTGAATGTGCACCGTGTAGGAGATCTTCTATAGAGAAGCAGCCGGTGACAATACCGGTGCATGCGTTCTGAAGGAACCGCATACCAGTGCAGTTCCTTCAGAGCTGTGTGCTGTGGCCGAAACTCTCGTGTGCTTGCGCAGAAGTGATGTCATTGCGGCTTGGCCATTTGAGCAGCCACAGCCCGGGATCCCGGAAGGAAGACCAAGTGAAGATGGAACCTCTGCAGCTGTGACATCATGCCGCTGGAGGGCTTAGTTCTAAGCGAAGTCTTTCATATTGTGTTGGTATGTGATGCATGTAGCACATTATATTGCCTTGCAGGGAGAAGATTTCTGTTTTTTTAAGGCAAGTTTACTACCACTTTAATTATGACCTATGAGGCTGAATGCATGGTGAAGTATCAAAGCGGTATTAGGTCTCATGCACACTGGGGATTTTAAAACCGCCGGTAGCGTTAGCTATATAAAGTTGCATTAAAAATGCAAGTTTTTCCATCTTAGCGTTTAGCCACATTTTGTCACATTTTGTAACTTTTTTTAGTGTTTTTTACCAAGAAAAAATTTGGCCTCAAGAAACAATCAAATGCCGTGTTTTACCGCATTTACCAGCGTTAGAGCGGTTTTACAGCTACAAAACTCCTCTAGAAACCCACTAGTTCTGTTCTTTTTCCAGCCAGAAAATGCTCCTGCCAAAAAATGCTGATTAAAGCCTATGAATGCATGGACACATAGGATAACATGCTTAGGTAGGAAAAAATGGCAGAAGCCAAAAACAGCAGCTGTAAAAATGCCACGTGTGCATGAGACCTGAACCTAAAACTAAAAAATGTTATATATTACAGCTTACCAATCAATAGATGTGGTGGCTGCATTAGTTTTCTTATCTTTGGCTTTTCCCACTTTGTTTACACCTGGTGATTTGGCCCATCATACATATGCTATGTTAATGACCACCATATGAATGTAGAAGAAGGAAAATCCTAAAAAAATGCAGCGATCAAATCTAAAAATTGGTAAGCTGAATTATAATAAATGTTTACTTTTGGGTTTAATACTGCTTTAAACCCGAAAATGTAATACAGCATATTGCAAGTTACCAATCATTAGATGTGGTGGCTGCATTAGCTTTCCTTTTTTTTCCTTCTTTTTTCACCTAGTGATCTGGCCAGTGACACACCTCCTGTATTAGAGTGCCCCCATTCTGGATGAAGAAGAAATACAGACACCTTTGGACAGCAGCATTGTTGATGAATGTGAAGAGTGTTAGGTGTACTAGCAGGTTTGCATACACTAACAATATGAAGCCAAACTCCAGCTCACACTTTATAATCAGTTACAGCAACATTTTTTTTCCTTTTGAGATAAAGGTTTAACATAAATAAATAAAAGTTGATCACTGTGAATACTCCTGTGAGAGTTAAATGGTTTGTTTCAACCCTGTAACTGTTACTTCTGCAGGATAGCTTGTGCTGTTGAAAAACAACAGTTTTACTGGCAGGATCACTAGGTGACAAAATAAAAAAAAAGAAAGCCAAAAAAGGAATACTAATGCAGCCACCCCATCTAATGGTAAGCTGCAATATAATAATGTTTGCTTTGGATTTAATACCGCTTTCATATGCAGGATTCTTGGTAACTTTATTAAGACTTCTACCTAGCTGCCACATTGATCCAATGGCTTTGTTACTCTGCCTCGCTGACCCAGAAAGACTAAAGACGCCCAACATTCTGATTTTTCTCCAACATTCTGGCTGTGCAGGACTTCAAGGGTACCCAAAACTCAGCATCTCCTACGGGGGTAGTGCTACAATCTTTTACATTTTCTTTGCATGTTTGAAGTGTATTTAAAGATATGTCTTTATTTATTTTAGTTTGGAAGGGTCAGTTTTTATTGCTGTGTGTCTCCCAGCTGGAGAGATTTCGCCTTGTGCAGGAGCATTACTAGTGTAACAAGGTACTGGGAGCAAATTTAGGACACTGTGCTGCAGTTGCTCTATTTGTACTCGTCTCAGACTGCCATACTGAATGGATTAATGCCATCTCACCTCCACCCACCAGGGGGAGCTGAAAAATCAAAAGCGCTAAGGAGACTTGTATGCTGGTCGCATTGGACTGTTAGAGGTGAAGTTCAGAAGGGGAGCCAACTGTGAAAGAGAATGTGATAAGGAGGATAAAGGAATTGTATTTGCCCGGGCTGCAGATGGAGTGACCCTCACTTGCTGCACGGGGATTGAAGTGTGCACATCTGTGCTGCTGAGTGCATGTAATTTAGCCATGAGCCATCAGTCTAGCCAGAGATTGGGGTCCTGTGTGCTGTGGAGTAGAGAGAGCAGGCCGGTGCACGAATGGGCCACAGACTAAACTACGGTGTTTTGTTGCAGGGAGACCAGAGTGCTGTTGGCCTGAGGGCTGAGGACCAGAGCCACTCCAGGCAGATCCAGAGGATGTCCAGACAGTGGGACTGTTGCGGCTGTATCACTGGGACTGGTGAGAGGGCATTGCTGCCATTGACATGTTGCTGCTAGTAGAGACTGAGCATGTAGTGACTGGGCATTTGATTAGCAACATTTACATTTGAATGCAGACTTTAATGGGACTGTACTTATGTGCACCATTTTAAAGACTGGGCCCCAACACTAGCTGGCTGAAGAACTAGGGCAAAAGACTGTCTCCTCAGATAGCTCCGCTACAAGGACTTCACTTGCTACTATAGAAAGGGGTACCTCTGCAGTAAGGTCTAGATCTTAGCATAGTTATTACCATAGAGTGCACTCTACCGTATAGACTGAACATTTTGAAAAAAAAGTTTTTCTTTGTTTCTATTATAAAATTTTGCAGAGAGGTAATTATTCTCCACTGATGTGCACTGATGAAGTTGCGCTGGTAGGCAGCACTGATGGGCATTGATAGGCTGCACTGATCATGTGGCACTGGTGGGCAATGATGAGGCTGCACTGATATGAGATTACTGATGGGCACTAATAGGCAACACTGAAGGACACTGATTGGCAGCACTGACTGATGGCACTGACTGGCGGCACTGACTGATGGCACTGACTGGTGGCCCTGCTGGGCACAGATTGTCAGCACTGATGGGCACTTTTGGGACTTAGTTGATTTTCCTCTGAAGACGTGCGGTTGCACGAAAGGCATCAGGAGATCAACTAGCTGTGACGTCTAGCCGCCGGAGCCACGAGCTGGTCCGGCGGCCATCTTTTTAATGGTCTTTATGGAGCCTTTTAAGCCTGCAGGGCCTGTGAGAAGTACCAGTCTGAGCAAGTATCCAGAGGAAGGGAATCCCTGTAAACAGGTGGCTGACCCTATAGGAGATCTCTGGAGCCAAGCAGACATCTTCCCCTGACCGCAGAGCTGCCCATTCCTAGACAGCTGCCCCACTGATATCCATCATACATCACTACCATAAGTCCCTGAGGAGGAATTTTTATATGCGCATATTCGATGCGCATCTGGTAAGCGCACAATCCTACCATTTTCTACAGTTATTATTCACATTGGCGGACTTCTGGAATATTCATACGTGCATAGACTGATTCCACCACCATAGTTGTTTACTTCAAGCGCTGCACTTTATTTTTTACTGTAATTATTCTCCACTGATGTGCACTGATGAAGTTGCGCTGGTAGGCAGCACTGATGGGCAAGGATAGGCTGCACTGATGATGTGGCACTGGTGGGCAATGATGAGGCTGCACTGATATGAGATACTGATGGGCACTAATAGGCACTGACTGATGGCACTGACTGGTGGCCCTGATGGGCACAGATTGTCAGCACTGCTGGGCACTTTTGGGACTTAGTTGATTTTCAGGGCACTGACAATCAGTTTCCTAATTATCAGTGTAGCTGTGACAGCATGAGAAAAGTACTGCTGATAACGGCAAGTGTATTTACATGGTGATCAGCTGTGATTGGACACAGCTGATCACGTCGTAAAAGGCAGCTGTGATTGACCCTTTACTGTGTCATGTGATCAGCCGGGTGTGCGCCGCAGGGTCATATGATGCCCTCCCAAAAATGGATAACCACACTGTAGCTGTCATTCAGCTACAGCGCAGTCAAAAAGTGGTTAATGTTAGTTTTCATATTTCCATTGAAAAATATAGAACTTCTAAATTGCTACAGTATGGTAATTCGTTTGTCTAAAATTGCATTTAACTTATTTTCTAACTGTGTTTATATATACATACCGCCATCTACTGCGCTTCATTATTGTATACCACAGTTCTCTATCCTAGTCTGCCGTTTGCTGAATGGCAGTGTGTGTGGAGTAGTTCTTTTTGTGACATAGTAGCGCAATATCCTCTAATATTTAACCTGGTGAGTCAGAGGAAGTCGTTCACCGAATCAAGGCAAAAGAACAGAGAACCCAAACTACCAAGTGGCCCCATTCAGGGGGAGCGCTACACCAGAATTGTAAAAGACCTGGGAGCACTTTTAGGGACCCCAGGGATGGTAATAATGCACAGAGCACTGTGGGAGTGGCTAAAATGTGACAACAGGGGGAGGGGCTTAAAGGGGCATGGTTAAATAAAACGCGGTCCTCCTTTTATCCATAAAATATACTTTGATTGCTGTGCCACAAGCAAGAGTCTGACAGATCTGTATGAACTAAAGCATAATCCATTTTACATATACTGTACTTTTCTGCAGGTAACACTTTCTCTGAGTCTACCTTAAAGAAGAACTTTCTTAAAAAACGTTAGGGACTGCTTAGCAACCAGCAACTGTGGAGACAATGTACACTTTGGTCAGAAGTATGTCATGTACAGCATAGTGTATATAGTGCAGGGGTGTGCATTGTACAGAGTGCTGTGGTCATTGCCAGGTTTAGGAATACATAACACACACATGCAGTGCACGGGTCAGGAATACGTAACTCACAGAATGCAGGGGTCAGGAATACGTAACTCACAGAATGCAGGGGTCAGGAATACGTAGCTCACAGAATACAGGGGTCAGGAATATGTAGCTCACAGAATGCAGGGGTCAGGAATATGTAACTCACAGAATGCAGGGGTCAGGAATATGTAACGCTCAGAGTGCAGGGGTCAGGAATACGTAACTCACAGAATGCAGGGGTCAGGAATACGTAACTCACAGAATGCAGGGGTCAGGAATACGTAGCTCACAGAATGCAGGGGTCAGGAATATGTAGCTCACAGAATGCAGGGGTCAGGAATATGTAACTCACAGAATGCAGGGGTCAGGAATACGTAACTCACAGAATGCAGGGGTCAGGAATACGTAACACTAAGAGTACAGGGGTCAGGAATACGTAACACTCAGAGTGCAGGGGCCAGGAATACGTAACGCTCAGAGTGCAGGGGTGAGGAATACGTAACTCACAGAATGCAGGGGTCAGGAACACGTAATGCTCAGAGTGCAAGGGTTGGAGCATGTAATGCACAAACTACAAAGGTCAAGTGTGTGTAACATGCCAAGTGCAGGGGTCAGGAGTATGCAATGCAGGCATACAAAAAAATGAGAAGTCAGGAATTAGGATTGTGTAATGCACAGAGTGCAGGGGTCAGCAGAGTAAAAATGTATCATCCCATCACAAATCCTCCACCCCATTCCCCCTCTTGGCGCAGCGCCTCCTCCCCCAAATCCCCCCCCCCAGCACAAATTGTCTTCACTCCATGCCCCTTCCTAACAGAAATCCTCCCCCCAATGTCCCCTCATTGTACAAATCATCTCTCCCCTCCTAAAACCACTCATCAAAAATCCTTTGCCCCATCCTAGCACAAATCCTCTTCCCCCAGATCCCCCCTATTAGCAATCCCCCCCAATACCTTCTTCTAGCACAAATTAAAGTGGTTCTAAAGGCTGTCTTTTTTTTTTTTACCTTCCTGCATTCTATGCTTGAAAGTAAAATACATTCAGTGTGCAGCTCTCCCCCCAGCTTCCCTTTATACTTACCTGAGCCTGATTGCAATCCAGCGCTGTGTACAAGAGCCTCGGCTCTCCTAGATCTCTCTCTAATCATTGGCTGAGACACAGCAGCTGGAGCCATTGGCTTAATCACAGCCAGTGAGGAGGTAGCAAGGGGCAGGGCCAAGCCTCGTTCTGAATGTCTTATGGGCGAGCTCAGGAGCAAGCATGCATGAGTGCCCCCAGAGCAAGCAGCTTGCTCCAAAGGCAATTAGGTAGGGGGAAGGGGCCAGGTGCGCCGGCAGGGGACCTGAGAAGAGGAGGATCGGGGCTGATCTGTGCAATAGATTTGCAGCAGGTAAGTATAACATGTTTGTTATTTAATTTAAAAAAAACAAAGCTTTATAACCACTTTAATTTCTACAGTAAATCCTCCATCCTAACATAAATCCTCCCTCCTCAATCCCCTTGCCTAGCACAAATCCCCCTCCAAGCCCCCCTCCTAGCACAAATCCTCTCCCCCCAACCAAATCCTACCTTCTAGCACAAATGCTCTCTCCCCCAACCCCAATCCCTTTTTCCAGCAGAAATCCCCAAACACACAAATCCTCTCCCCCGCAATCCCCAAACCTAACACAAATCCTCTTCCCCACAATCCCCAAACCTAACACAAATCCTCTCCCCCGCAATCCCCAAATTTAACACAAATCCTCTCCCCCGCAATCCCCAAACCTAACACAAATTCTTTCCCCCGCAATCCCCAAACCTAACACAAATTCTCTCCCTCCAAATCCCCAAACATAACACAAATCCTCTCCCTCTCAATCCCCATATCCTAGCACAAATCCTCTTCCCCCAACCTAACACAAATCCTCTCCCTGCAATCCCCAAACCTAACACATATCCTCTCTCCCGTAATCCCCAAACATAACACAAATCCTCTCCCTCCCAATCCCCCATCCAAGCACAAATTCTCTTCCCCCAGTCCCCAAACCTAACATAAATCCTATCCCTCCCAATCCCCAAACCTAACACAAATTCTCTCCCTCCAAATCCCCAAACCTAACACAAATCCTCTCCCTCCCAATCCCCAAACCTAACACAAATCCTCTCCCTCCCAATCCCCCATCCAAGCACAAATCCTCTCCCCTAATCCCCATATCCTAGCATAAATCCTCTTCCTCCCAACCTAACACAGATCCTCTCCTTGCAATCTGGAAACCTAACACAAATCCTCTCCCTCCCAATCCCCAAACCTAACACAAATCCTCTCCCTCCCAATCCCCCATCCAAGCACAAATCCTCTCCCCCCAGTACCTATATCATAGCACATATCCCCTTCCCCAAACCTAACACAAATCCTCTCCCCCAATTTTAGCACAAATCCTCTCCTCCCCAAATCCCTCTGTCTAGCAAATTCCTCCCTTCCCCCCAACACTTCCTACTCAAACAAATATCCCCCCAGCACAAATCTCTTCCTCCATTTCCCCTCCCCTTCCAAATCCGCTCTTATAGCCCCAAATCAATTTTATGGAAAGTTTGCCTTCCCAGCACAAATACTATCACCCCCAGCACATATCTTTATTCTCTCCCTCCAGGTCATTCTGTCTCCCTTGAATTTACCTTAGATACAGCACGATATGAGAGATGTTCTTTCTTCCATCCTCCTCCTTGTGTTCCTTCATGTGACACTTCAGAGGAACAGCCTAGGGGAAGTTTCCCTCGACTCTAAAGTCAATTACTATGACAGACACTTAGCAGAGGAAGATATCAGCTTCTGCAGTGGCTGGGAATCCCAGCATCAGGAACTAGTGATGCCTCTGCCCCTATGTTTGTCCTGGGAACCATCATCACCAAGACAGAAAGTGAAGGGATATCCAAAATTCTAGAGTAGAGTTGTCACCAGACCAGGAGTGACAGTAAATTTTCCAACTGGGATAAATGTTCTGGTGACAACTGTCTATGATGGGAACTAATAAATACACAAATCCAAACCAAACACTTAGGTGAAGGACATAAATTAACAGGTGGAAATGCCATAGTAAAAACTGCTCACAAAACTCATCTGAACCACATGAGATAAAGCACCACATAAACCCAAAGTGGAGCACATACAATGCTTGGTGTTCCACCGCCATATGATGTAAATCCAAGTTTAGCTTGAGCCCAAATTAATACCAGGCAGTAAGTCAAAAAAGGTTAAAATCCATATTTATTTATGCATTTGTCTTTATAGTGCAATTATATTTGTGCAACAATTGTATATGAGGACTTACATGCAGCTTGATAGAGGAGATAAACTTTCCCCACGAGCTGTAGAGATGGAAAGATGCAAAATCGACAAAGAGCAAAAAGCAACACTAACAAAAAAGGAACACACCTTTATTTGAATGATGGAATCCAAATGTGGGTGCTCAGGCTCTGAAGTGTTCTCCAAAGACTGGATATAATATGTAATGTACTAGGAAGAGCCGGCGACTCCAAGATCCATATGAAGACTTCATTTGTTACATAGGAGTGACATAAAAACTGACGCGTTTCAGCAAGTAGCCTTGTTGACAGCATAAGAAAAAAACAGGACATATATACACAATCACTCCACCAAAGACAAGGGCTGGCTCCAACTAATAACACAATATATTTATAATTAGACTATTAAACAATTAAAACCAAGTAGGACAAGGCAGTAGACAATGCATCACAGTAAGGACTTGATAATATAGATTATGAAAAAAAATAGTTTTTTTTGTGTATATACAGCTCAAAAATCCAAACGCAAATGCCTTTAAAAAGACTCGTAAAAGTAACCCATAAAGATAAAGAAAGAAGGAAAATACAATATTATAAAATAGGCATTGCCATTATTCCAAAGGTTTATACTATGAGATGAGTCTTCTAATCGTCTAATCTCCTCTAGTCACATTTCAAAGTCTCATGTAATATTGGGCATTTGGAAGCCATATGTCCCAGTCCTTGGCACTGTCAGCACCTAATATGCCATGTCTCTCTCAAAGAAGAGACTTCATTTGTGCTAAAAGGCCACTCACTCATATATGGCATCCACAGGTGTCTGACCCCTTTCCTAAGAGCCTGTTTACCCATTACAAAAAAAAAATTACCTAAGGTCAACCTTCTCTGGTTTTAAGGGCTTATTAACTTGGAGGAGAGATCCTGGAGATAGTCCTCTGTAGCAATATGTTGTTCCACATGAGTATCTGATCCACCCTCTTGGAATCTGTGTGCCTAATGCACCACTGTATCCTTACAAGCAAGGCTCTCATGTAATCGTTGCAGACCATTCACTCCACAATCTGAGTGGTTGCAATGCAGTTGCAACAAGCTGGTAATAACGTGGAACAAATCATAGATCTAAAACCTTGTGAGGGCTTGCCAGGTTAATTCTCCTATTATGACATATGCTGCACTCAGACAGCCAACATAACCCTGATCCTGGCTAGGATTTATTCTTTGAGTTTAGGATACTCTCTTGCATCCTGAGGCTGCAAGTCATAGTATGTCTTTTGTCGCTTCCTGGTTCATAAAGGCTTCCTGGTTCATCCATCAACTGCTCCTTGGGCAGTTTCTCCCATTCAACAATTCTCTCAAGTTGCTGAGGTAGGCTTCAACATTATTCTCCAGTGACAATTTTCATAATGCATTCTGCACCAGCTGTCAAAGTGTCCACGTGCCACCATCTGCCTTTCTGAGAGAGCCTATATCTGCTTCTGTAGAGAAGGGTTCACTTGCTGCTGTCCGTTTAAGGAGGCCTGGAGAGCAGTTGTATCTCTGGGGCAGTTAAGTGGTTTGCCTCTTGCAGTAGTCTACTGTTGGGCAACTGCATACTGCTGCTTTCAGATCCTTACAAATGACAAATTTAAATACAATTTAAATACAAATTTAACTACAATACGTATGTAGGCAAGTGCAGTCTATGCTTTCCGCTGTAAGTGACTCTGTGTTATAGCGGCAATACAGTAGGAGGAGGAAGTTGTGTGGAACTTAGTTCCTCTATGATTTTCTTTGCTCACCTGGGAGCAGCTGTGTGGTTGGGCACAGTGGCCCACATTACCCCCATGGTCATCTTAATCAGGCCAGAACTTATTTAAGTCCTCGACATTGTGCAAGTGGGTAGTGTGGGGTCAGAGTTCCCATCTGTTAGGGATAGCACTGGCAGCAGATAAAGAGTAGGGAAAGCACAGGGACTACAGTTAGGTCAATATATATTTAAATACAGGCACAATTTTATTTTTTTTCAGGTATTTACCAAAACATATTCAAGCTACAGTCATATAAAGGAAATGGGCTGAAAGTGCACAGTCTCAGGTTTAATTTGAGGGTATGTACATCAAAATTGGAGAAGGGGTTTCGGAATTACAGCTCTTAACAGTAGCCACCCCCCTTTTTCAAGGGACCATATGTAATTGGACAATTAAATATAATCATAAATAAAATGTTCATTTTTAATACTGGCAATGTTCCTTTACTGGCAATGACTGCCTGAAGTCTGGAACCCATGGACATTACCAAAGACTGGGTTTCCGCCTTTCTGATGCTTTGCCAGGCTCTAGCTACAGCCGTCTTCAGTTGTTCTTTGTGGGTCTTTCTGCCTTTAGTTTTGCCTTCAGCAAGTGAAATGCATGCTCAATTGCGTTGAGATCAGGTGATTGACTTGGCCATTGCAGAATATTCCACTTATTTTCCTTCAAAAGACCCTGGGTTGCTTTTGCAGTGTGTTTTGGATCATTGTCCATTAGTACTGTGAAGCGCCATCCAATCAACTTTGCTGCATTTGGCTGAATCTGGGCTGACAGTGTATCTCTAAACACTGCAGAATTCATCCGGCTGCTTCTGTCTTCTGTCACATCATTAATAAACACCAATGCCCCAGTGCCACTGGAAGCCATGTATGCCCATGCCATCACATTGCCTCCACCATGTTTTACAGATGACATTGTGTGCATTGGATCATGAGCTGTTCCAAGCCTTCTCCACACTTTTGTCTTCCCGTCATTCTGGTACAGATTAATCTTAGTTTCATCCGTCAAAGAATGCTTTTCCAGAACTGGTCTGGCTGTTTTAGATTTTTTTTTTCGCAAAGTCTAATCTGGATTTTCTATTCTTCAGGCTTATAAATGGTTTGCACCTTGTAGTGAACCCTCTTTATTTGCTCTCATGAAGTCTTCTCTTGATTGTAGACTTTGACAATGATACGCCCCACCTCCTGGAGAGTGTCCTTCACTTGTCTGGATGTTGTGAATGGGTTTTTCTTTACCATAGAGAGGAACCTGTGATCATCCACCACTGATGTCTTCCGTGGACGTCTATGCCTTTTTATGTTGCTGAGCTCACAGATGCGTTCTTCTTTCCTCAGAATGTACCAAACTGTTGATTTGGCCACGCCTAATGTTGCTACTATCTCTCTGATGGATTTGTTTAATTTTTGAAGCCTTATAATGGCCTGTTTCACTTGCATGGACAGCTCCTTTGAACACATGATGTACTGTAGGTTCACAGCAATAGATTCCAAATGCAAATACCACACTTAGAATCAACTCCAGACCTTTTACCTGCTTAATTGACGAAGAAATAATGAAGGAGTAGTCCACACTTTGCCATTAAACAGCTTTTGATTCAATTGTCCAATTACTTTTGGCCCCTTGAAAATGGGGGATGGCTACTCTTAAGAGCTGTAATTCCTAAACCCTTCCTCCAATTTTGATGTACATACGCTCAAATTAAACCTGAGAGTGAGCACATTCAGCCCATATCCATTATATAACTATAGTTTGAATATGTTTTGGTAAAAAGGTGTTCTATCGGGTTGAGGTCAGGCAGGCCAGTCAAGTTCCTCCACCCCAAACTGGCTCATCCATGTCTTTATTGACCTTGCTTTGTGCACTGGTGTGCAGTCATGTTGGAACAGGAAGGGACCATCGCCAAACTGTTCCCACAAAGTTGAGAGCATGAAATTGTCCAAAATGTCTTGGCATGCTGACGAGTTCCCTTCACTGGAACTAGGGGGCCAAGCCCAACCCTGGAAAAACAACCCCAGACCATAATCACCCCTCCACCAAACTTTACACTTGGCACAATCCAGTCAGTACAAGTACCAATCTCCTGGCAACTGCCACACCCAGACACGTCCATCAGATTGCCAGACAGAGAAGTGTGATTGGTCACTCCAGAGAACGCGTTTCCAATGCTCTAGAGTCCAGTGGCGGCGTGCTTTACACCACTGCATCCCACGCTTTGCATTGCACTTCTTCTTGGGTCCCCCAACAGTGCTCCTAGCTCCTCCTCCCCTGCTGAGTGCCCCCATAGCAAGTCGCTTGCAATGGGGGCACTCATGTGGGCTCATGCCCTTGCCAACTCCATAGACATGCAGAGTGCACCTCAGCCCTGTCCACTGCTACCTGCACACTGACTGTGGTTGACAGCAGTGGGAACCTTTAATGACACCCTGTTTAATGGCAACACATGGTAACCCACCATGACAGAGTGAATCCAGCCTAAACGTATATGTATATAGCACTACCCTTGTAAGGGCCGCTGGATTTGATTGGGTCCCCCTGAGCTCTGCACAGCAGGGCAACATGCATTTTCCACACTTGCGCTCTGAGAGTCAGTATAACAGTCCTTGAGCTGGTTGTTAGTTGTTTTTATAAAGGGGTTAACAACTTGGATGGGGTCTAGGGGTATATGGGATGCCCACGGAACTGTAGGGCTCAAGGACAAACTTCTCAGCAACTATGTACAAAAAGGTTGAATTGGCAAAATAAAGCAAATATAGCTCTGTCCCTTTCTTTGGTGTACCTCCTCAGACCCTAGATGAATTCTCCTCTTCACCGAGCTGTACCGAGGGTATCCCCGAGTAAAGGGGTGCCAAGAGCTTACAATCAAGCAGTCCCAGGTGAAGACTAGTTGGGTATTGCACCTGACCGTCCTCTACCCTTATCCAGCCCAGAAAATGTAGGAATACTCACACTGTCCTGTCAGTGTGGTGGGTTGGTAGCTGCTTTCAGGACGTTCGCTGGGCTGGCTCTTTCCCTGCTAACAGGCTGTCCCCCCAAGGAGATGGTGAGGCAGTGGAGATCCTCCCCTCCAGCGACCTGCCTGTAGGTAGGCGAGCCTACCTAGGGCCTCTCCCAGGCTCCACACTCCAACCGTCCTGTAGTCCATCTTCCACCAGACTCCTCTCTCTCCCTAGGCTGTCATATTTGAGGGTTGGCCTGGTCACCATGCTCAACCTTCTGCCAGGGATTGGCCACGTTCTTACGTTTCTAGAAAGGTGGGAGGGCTCCTTAAGTAGAACCTCCCAGCCTATCCTGAAGTAAACTCCTGCCTCACTACCAGGCTGACTCATCCCAGGCTGCTACTAAGCCTCTATCTAAAAAAGAATACAACAAACTCTATCCAGCTAACCTAGAGGGTGTTACATGTAGATCCTAGCAATTAATTTCTTTTATTTGCTCTTTTGCTCTGCTAAATATACCATTGGAAGCATTTGTTATTTCTGTTACTTTTAGAGAAATGTTAATGATAAAAGCATACCATACATTCTCTTTAGAGTTTATGTTGATATACATTCTGGTCAAATGTTGCATTTTCTATGCAAACATATGCAAGCTGCTTGTGAGCTGCTTTGGGCTCATGTCTACAAGCGTTGTTTTCCTGCACTTGACATGCGTTTGGAATTTACATGAAACCCAGGTTAGCAAAATCCTATTAACTTCAACTGACCAGTACACATGGCAGTTCAGAGGCTGCATTTGACCTGCTTTGCATTGTTGTGCATTTCTTTGGATACAGCATGTCCTAATGAGGTGCGCAGGAACTGCCAAAGCAGGTCGAATGCAGCATTTTTTGGGGCAAATGCTGCTTGTGCCATTCCTACTGCCCTATAGGAAAACTACTGCTACAGGGCAGCAGGGCTGCGCAAAATCACGTTTATATACGTGATTTTGTATTTCCAGATAGGGGGCGCCCTACCCGCACTGCCATTGGCAGCAACAGCTGTCGATCACCAGGTCTCAGCTGGAGATTCTCCGCCAGCACGTGGCGATCACCGAACACTGGCAGGGGAGAGGTCTGTATGTAAACAATACAGATCTCTCCCCTGTCAGCTCCAGCACACTGCTTTGTATTGCTCTGCATAGTAGAGAAAAACAAAGCAATGTGCTTACACATGTGCTTACAGCACAGCGCACAGCACACAATGTAAAACACACACAGCACATAGATAACCCTTTGATCGCCCCAGATGTTAACCCCTTCCTGCCCAGTGCCATTAGTACAGTGTTAGTGCTTTTTTTTAGTACGGAGGGCTGAGGTGAGGAACATTTCTGAGCAATTAAATTATAGAACCCACTCGATCCACCGCAGTGCCCAGGGCAGGGAGTCCCTGTCTCACAGGCTTCTACACCCACCCATCCCTTAAAGGGACCTCTGGTTGACTGGATCCTTTACCACCTGAGAGTTGCTGAGGCACCACCGATATCCAGAGGGAGGATTATCCTTGTCTTGATCTACATGCGATTCCTAAAGGGGACCTCCACTGATTGATTTAATGCGTATTAACATTACGCATCTGGTGAGTGCGTATTCTTACCTCACTATTCTGGAAGCACCAGCACTGAAGCATTGCTGCTATTTCACCTATACCTGCACAGATTGTCACTTATGGACTAATACCGTTTAGTTGACATGTAATATATTTCATTTTATGTGGACTATTTCATATATTATTTTAAGCACTGCACTTTCTTATTTGATTGTTTTTATTAGTACCAGGGGCAGACTGACCATTCAAGCACTCGGGCAATGCCAGAGGGCCCAGGGTCAGTAGGGGGCCCCATGCGATGCCCTGGTACCTTTCATTGGCTTTTTCATAGGCTTTTTTGGGTGTGGGCGAGGACACAGGGGCCCAATGATCCCCTATTGCCCGGGGGCCCCATGAGTTTTCAGTCCGCCCCTGATTAGTACTGATCACTTAGTGTCACTGGGGATGTCAGTGACCGTTAGTCAGTTCCCCCCCCAGTGTCAGAATGCCTGCTTCAGTCCTGCTATACGTCGCTGATTGCTGCCATTACTAGTATGAAAAAAAAATCCAGTATATATACCTCCATTTGTAGAAGCTATGTAGACCAAATTTGATTTTTTAAATATTTTTACTGGATATGTTTTATTGCAAAAAGTTGAAAATATTGGTTTTGTTATCAAAATTGTCAGTCTTTTTTTGTTTATAGTGCAAAAAAACGCAGAAGGGATCAAATACCACCGAAAGAAAGCTCTATTTGTGGGGAAAAGGACATAAATTTCATTTGGGTGCAGCATCGCATGACAGCGCAATTGTCAGTTAAAGTAATGCAGCGCCGTATTGCAAAAAATGGCCTGATCAGGAAGGGGGGTAAATTCTCTGGAGGGCAAGTGGTTAAAATGCAGGCTCTGAATTTCCATATATGCTGCTCAAGTTAAAAAGATTTTGCTGACCTGAATTACCAATCCACATATAACTCAGGAAAGCAACACCTGCCTTATGCCCCGTACACACAATAAGAAAATCGTTTGAAAAATTTTGCGGAACCACTGATCGAACAATTTTCTCTTCGTTGATGAGCAGGATGTTTTAAATGATAACGATATTGTGAAATAAAAAATCCAGTTGAACAACAGTGAAAAATGTTGTCGTTTCGCATACAAACGACCAATTTTCTATGCGGTGGTATGACGGTTGTACGAAAAAAATCTATCAAGTGCTATCACACATGAGCGGAAACAGAAGATGACCCGGATGTTTATGTCCAAGGAATCTTCGTAAACACAAATGAAAAATCCAAATGTTAAAAGTAGATCGGCCTAATGAGATAATGAAAGCAGAATTCTGCAGATTATATTTTATGTATCACTATTTATGTATATAGGCCATGTAATAAACGATATTATACTCATTGCTGGTAATTGTTGTGTATATCACTCATTCTGGCTGGAAGGGCGTGGCTACAAGGTCACACGCACGCCACATCACTTCTACTTGTACGGAAGACGTCAACGCTACGTATTGTCTGACAAACGATATTTTTAGATTGGTAAATGTGGGCCACGATTTCAACCAAAGAACGAATGCCTCTTGGTCATCAGATGAACGATCGGTCGATTTTCTATTCGTGTATTCTCACCTTTAGGCTCAGATCACACCAGCAGGTGCGACTGAGCATGCACTTTTTTTGTGCGTTTCTACGCATTGCGTTTGGGGCAGCACAGTATTTCCAACGGGCTGACTACACATGAGAAGCATGCAAAAAGTTGTCTACAAGATTTTTGATTGCATGTTTACAAGATTCATGGGGCTGCCATTAAGAGTTAATGGCACCGCCGGGTGTCTGCAAAGTGGCAGCATATTTTTGTGCCTTGCAGGAAACCGCGCAATTTTGCATGCGTTCCCACAACGCATTGGTGTCCCAAAGTGTTGTTAGCTACAGCAAAATGTTTTTTTCAATACTGATTCAGGTTACATCAGTTTTCATATCTGTCTTCAGTTCATTTCAGTTTATATCAGTCTACATGTGTTTTTGCATCTGTTGTTTTTACATGCCCATTGTTTATTTTTTTTAGTTTTAGAAGAAACTAGTGATGGATGAAAAATGATAAACAGACATAAACAGATTGGATGTAAATGAATGCCATCTACTTACACCCATCTACGTCCACAAAAATGGACAAGGACGCAAACCTTTTCTAATTTTTTCTGTGGCCATAAACTGACGTAAGTCCATTTACGTCCTCCCACCAATAGACATAAATTGCGGTTCAGTCTGGACCCGTCTGAAAAACTGACAGATGGATCTAGACTGAACCCCCATGTGAAAGGGCCCTGCGGAGAATGGAATTATAGAAACGCATTTCAAAGCCAACGTCCTATGAGCAAACAGTGATCTGGAACCTGCCAGGGAAGTATGGTCATCAAGGAGGGATGGGATATATGTTCAACACTTTGAACAGGAAACATTATTTTACATTTTGGCCACTTAAAAAAAAATTTTTTTTTTAAACTATCAAGATGCAGTTTCCTGCATTCTTCATTAGTGACACCTAATGACTCTTGCATAGCTAACGATGGATGTGATGGTATCTGAGGCAGCGCAGGGAGGATCTGGTTAGGTACCAGCAGCCAGCCTCCCCCTCCCTCCTGCCCTGGCCTCCAATAGTAAACAGGCAATGGCTTTGCAGTGCGGGAGATGCTGGGAGTGAATCAGCTGTATTCTTTACCCATAATGCAGACAAGCCTGACGTCAGATCAGCAGCCTTGTCAGAGGAAGGAGGGGAGAGCCTGCCTCCTATCCCTACACACAGCAGAGCTGGGAGGTGCCTCTGTTTGCTGGGACCACCATCACCTCTATAATGAGATGGAGGGGTCCCTGTGACACCTAGGCAGCAACATCATCATCAGCAGGATCAGCCCCAGGACCGCTGCAGGTGTGTTCTATCCATTTTACAGACATACATTTGCATCCAGGGTGGGGGAGGGAGAGGAATCAGGTGCACGGATCCTATAAGAGAAAAGGAAGATGCCTCTATTTCAGGGCTCTGCCTTGGCGACCATCCATACCATGGACGTAACCTCTGTATAAACAATTACCCTAATTACCGGCAGGGATGGACTGTTAGGATCTGCCGTCAATCAAGTAAATCTACGTAGGCAAGGATGCCCTAACCCCCCTCTGATTCATAAATTTTGCATGTTCTAAGCTTGGTTGGTAAATGATTGCACTGACTGTATTTGCAGGTGTAAATCGGTGTTTTTGCACGTCATTTTGGCTTGTTGTTGCTGCTGCCGGGCCCGTCAACAAGACAGCTATGATTGTAAAGGTTGCCGAAGAAGAGGAAAGATAAGAGATTTGCACAGATTTGGGGGCAGAGAAGTCAGATGGAGAGCGGTGCTTCATTACCTTGGCGCAGATATAAACCCTTATAGCAATAGCAGGCCACGTCAAGGTTGCTTGTATATACTGTACTTGGAGATGTGCATGTAGCATTGATGTAGACATTTGCCTAAAGTATCACCTTAAGTGAAGATAAGTGGACTGTCCTTTCAAGAGTTTAACCTTATTGGCAGCTTTTATTTATTTTTTATCTTATATATTGCACTAATAACAAGAACAGAAGAACGAGGAAATCACAACCCATTGATAGAACATCAACTCTGAACTGATTCCATATTGTCTTAAAAAAAAAAGCAAATCAATGCACCTGATTCCTTCTTTAAGGAAAGAATAGAAACAGCTAAAAAGGGATTTATTTCCCCAGAAATCAAAGGGACAGGTCTAAAGGCAAGTAGCCTTTTATTGGGTGCCATCCCTGGAGCACTGGACAAGCCGCCAAGATGATGGAGATACAGATAGACGATGGGGTGGTGTACCAGGATGACTACTGTTCCGGGTCGGTTATGTCAGAACGGGTGTCGGGGTTGGCCAATAGCATCTACAGGGAGTTTGAGCGTCTGATCCAGTGTTATGATGAAGAGGTGGTCAAGGAACTGATGCCCCTGGTGGTCAACGTGTTGGAGAACCTGGATGCTGTCCTGACCGAGAATCAAGAACACGAGGTGGAATTGGAGCTTCTGAAGGAGGATAACGAGCAGTTATTGACGCAGTATGAACGGGAGAAGGCCCTCAGGAAGCAGGCGGAAGAGGTGGGTGCAGATCTTCTAACTAGCCAATGTTGTATCATGGCTGCTGAGTCACTAGTCCACACAGCTTACACTTCACTGTGCTTGTCATAGCTGTCTTACCTTTGTTGTAATGTCATGATTCACACTATGAATAGTCTTTTGACACTCAGAACGACTTTGCTAATGGATGAGTAAGATATCACTACAGATATGATTTTGAGTGCTTGGTTGTGTCAGATTGCAGGACTTCAGGAAAATCCTGCATAATGATGTTGGTACATACAGTATGTGATTGTACAACTCAATAAATAGCAGCCTTTCTCAGCCAGGGTTCTGTGGAACTGTAAGATTCCTCCAGAGCAGCCTTTCTCAACCTTTCTACCCTAGAAGAACCCTTGAAATTATCTTCAGATCTTGAGAAACCCTTTCTAAAATTAACTCATTTGGGTTCAGGAAAAATACTCGGTGACTCTGTAACTAGTGGTCAGAATGCCACCCTTATAGACTGCAAAAAAGATCATTGGTGTCATGTAGCTGGTTCTGCCAAGCCCTGGAACTATGCAGGCACCATCAAATGGGAGGAAACTCAGCCACAATTCAAGGAATCCCTATCAACCTATGGAAGAACCTTAGGGTTCCATGAAACCATGGGTGAGAATGGGTGCTCCCAAGGTTGCTAGGGGTTCCTTGAGCTATAGCTGATTGACTTCACACCTGATGGTCCTTGCATAGTTCTGGGGCCAACACCACTTGACACAGCCAGTGGCATGACTATAAACTATTAGGGCTTACCCCATGTATTGGTGGGTCAGAATGCCACCCTTGTAGACTGCTAAAAAGATCATTGGTGTCATGTAGCTGGCTCTGCCAAGTAGCGTATGCCCTGGAACTATGCAGGCACCATCAGATGGGAGGTCAATCAGCCACAATAAAGGAAGCCCTAACAACCTCTACAAGAATCTTAGGATTCCATGAAAACCAGGATGAGCATGACTGCTCTTGAGATTGCTAAGGGTTCCTTGAGCTGTGGCTAATTTACCTCACACCTGATGGTCCGTGCATAGTTCTGGGGCCAACACCACTTGGCACAGCCAGCTGCACTTGGCACAGCCAGCGGCATGACACCAATGAACTACTGGGGCTTGTACAGTCACCTTTCTTGACACACAAAGATTGTGATTGTATAATCCTTCTGGCTGCCATAAAGAATATTCTATAAAACGGTAAACACACTCACTCAGCCCCTCTGCTCTGATATACTATAATCTTCATCCAATTACTTTACAGCTTTATCAAATGTTATGATTGGATAGGAATGTTTGTGACCCCCACACACAGAAAGACGTCTGAGTCAATCTAAACTTATTACAGTATGCATTGAACTTGTAGCATGATTGTAGTAATTTGGTTTGACTTATTGGGCTCTGATGCCCGATTTGTATAGTTAGAATCCAACCTACAAAGGGGAAATCATAGTCTGATTGCAGTGTGTACTGCATATAGGTTAAAGTGTGCAAAATCGTTGAGCGCACACAATACAAGTCAATTGGAGACATGCAATCATATTGTGTAAAAAAAAAAAAAATATTGCATGACTTAGAATCGTTGAATGCTGTATGATACGCCTGTAATGCAGTGTGTGTGTAGTTGTAGAACTGTATAAATAGAGCCCTGTAACAGCATACACATTACAATCTGTCTACAATATCTGTAGGATCTCATTTAGATTTACCAAACTTGTAAAATGAGGTCTTATCTGGACTATCCAATCAATGTCTATCCAATCAGGCAGGCTCTTTTGTTGGTAGATTTAGGCTCCATTTACTGTGCATGTGTTTTGATGCAGAAACTCAAAGTGTAACCTTTTTGCAGGCGTGTTGCGGTGCTGTTAATTTTTAATGGCACCCCAACACACCTTGCTAATGTGTGTGAGAAATCACGTGCCAAAACGCAGTACAATACCATGTGTTTAGTGCGGCGCCATTTTACAAACAATTCACTGTTGTGAAATATTTTGCGTAGGGAAGCCCATGGAAATGAACAGACTGCCATAAATACAATGCAAATGCAAAGACTCGCGTACGCTATCACACCTGCATAGGTATGGAGGGAGCCTTAACGCAGGATTAAACACAAAACCAACAATGTATTATATTGCAGCTTATCAATCATTAGATGTGGTGGCTGTATTCATTTTCTTTTTTTAGGCTTTCCCCCCTCTGTTTTCACCTGGTGATCTGGCCAGTAACATACCTCCTGTATTAGTAAGACACAACACTGGATGAATGAGCACAGGAGGCACAGCATACAGCAGCATTGTCAGTTTGATTGGAGGGTTGTGTTAAATGTACTAGCAGATTTAAGTACACTAAACAACCTGAAGCCAAACTCCAGCTCACATTTTACAAGTATTTACAGCAACAGTTTTTCCCTCTTGAGATAAAGGTTTTACATGAAAAGTAAAAGCTGATCATTGTAAGCACCCATGTCAGTGGTAAGTGATTTGTCTCATCCATGTAAACCGATACCTTCTGCTGGAGAGTTTGTACTTTTTAAAAGCAACGAACTGATTGGCCATATCACCAAATGAAAACAGAAGAAAGCCTAAAAAAGAAAACTAATGCAGCCATCTCATCTAAAAATTGGTAAGCTGCAATATAATAAATGTTTGCTTTGGGTTTAATACTGCTTTAAGTGGATTGTACAGCCAGACTGTAATGTGTGTGGTGAGCCTAACAGGAACAAAGTTTGTACAATCACAATCTGTGTGTGTATGGAGAAATGTAATCTTCTCCTTTGTAAATTATTATCACACTATTCTCTCTGGTGAGAAAGGATTAAGGATATGAATGAAATATAGACAATATGCATGTGTAGTTATTGTATGTACATACCTACCTAAGACTGAAGGATGGAATTAGCATTAAAGGAATCTTGTAGGCAGTCATTGCTGACTTACTGAAAATGCTAGATGCCTGGCTGTCTTTACGAGTTAAAAGCTGCAAAACGATTGGTCTCTGACCTGGATCCAGCATGCAGATCAGATGATCTGACTTCACTTGCTGCTGGTCCCAGGTCTGTGACTCAGGAAGTATTGAAGCCAGAGACAGCCAGGTATCTAGCATTTTCAGAATCGAGTCATTAGTGATGTTTTGTTTCTTTTCCTTAGTTCAGGTTCTACTTTAAAGATATAGGTTGTCTCCAGCTTTAGAGTTTAGTCTTAGGACCACAGGTCCCAGCATGACCTGCTGGTGACCCTGTCACTAACAGCATAGTACATTTTGGGCATAGATTTCCGTTAAATGGCAGATATAGGGCTCATTCACGCTAGCAGTTGGGAGGGGGGATAAAACACACCGGTTGAGCTGCGGTTTTACCTCCCCTTTTATCTGCAGAGGCAGCGGTCGAGGGTGTACACATGCCAAGGCTGCGATGCTTTGCTTCGTGGCTGTGGCAGAAATTACACCCCCTGTCACTTTTATTTATTATTATTATTCAGGATTTATATAGCGCCAACAGTTTGCACAGCACTTTACAATATTAGGGAGACAGTACAATTACAATACATTTCAGTACAGAAGGAATAGGAGGGCCCGGCTCATGGAGCTTACAATCTAAAGGAAGGAGGAGGTGATACAAAAGGTGATAGCTGCGGGGGAAGATCTGATGCAGGTGATTCAAGTACAGTTCTTAGGTGGAGGTGGGGTAGGCTTCCCTGAATATATGAGTTTTCAAAGATCGCCTAAAGGCTGACAGGGTGGGGGCTGACCTGACATACTATGGTAGGGAGTTCCAGAGGATGGGAGAGGCTTTAGCCGATAGCCACCCATTCAAGCGAATAGAGCCACTCTGCAAGCACCCTGCAACTGTGTGTAAGGGGTTAAAGCAACACATACTTATTGCCTTTCAAACACCTCTTAAAAGTGATTCAAGTGTGGATTACTTTTCAGAGTATCAGCATATATGAATGAGCATATGGATTTGCAAATTGTCTAAATACAACTTGATTTAAAAATTGATACTGATGGTTTTTTGTGGATGCTGGCAGACCAATGTAAAGGTACATTCCAACTTTAAGGCCATATTCCCTTTTACATCCATATTTAGGGTGTGGCATGAAACATGGTTGCATTCCCCAACCCCCATCCACCCCCCCCGACTTACCTGAAGCGCAGGGTGCTTCTCCCTGCATTCTTCTGTTTTTGTTTGAATTTTGCGCAGCTGAGTGTGGATCCGACTGCACAGCCATGTCATTCGTTCATAGGGGTCTTGAATGGGAAGACTACAGATCCCATCTGCTACCAAGGCACAGGGATGCACAGATCTCAATGGAGCACAAGTGCAGTGATATCACTGAACTTCTAGGGCCCGGTCACACTGCTCTTGCCATATGAAGCAGGTGTCAGCGCAAAGTTAATGCAAGTCGCAAACCCCATGCATTTGCCTGCGTCATATCGCATGGCACAAAAGTACCATGCACTCCAGTGGCAGCGTGTTTCAAAACGTGGTGAATGCATTACTTGCAGTGTGATTTCAGTCTATTCAAAGTGCTGAAATCTCACTGCACATAACTGCATATGAATCGCACAGGAGCCACACAGCGTTCCTGTGTGATTCACATGCGTTTGCTAGTGTTAATGTACCTTAAGCTGGCCATAGATGGATCGAAATTCAGGCCAGTTCAGCAGGGAGGATTCTTCCATTCACTTCACATGTGTGGTTAGTCCATTATTTATTTCCTCCAGCCTTAGGGCTCATTCACATGGACAGAGAAAATGCTTGCTGACAGAGCTACAAAAGATTATGCGTAAAATACATGTCTAAAGTACTCGCGGCTATGTGCGCTTACATGCATTTATAAAAGTTATGTTACCAATAAAGTAGTGCCTATCCAATGCAAAAAAACAGATATACAAGTAAAAACAAAATACACGCAGATTCCAAATTATGCAGCTGCCCCTTTAGGTGTGAAACGCTAGTGATACAATATGCTGAAATAAACAGAGGCGCTTGCTAGATTCCTAATAATACATCATAAATACGTATACACAAATTTGTGCAGAGTAGAAAACAAAAAAAAGAGACAAAAAATAAAAGTTAAAGTCCGCCAGAGTGTATTACCCAACACTACACAATGATGTAAGTCCTTAGATGTTTAGATGTGCTCAACGCATAATTTTGTACCCATCTACATGCAGCAAATACAAATTTGTGTAGAGTAGAAAACAAAAAAATGTGAAATAAAATAAATGTAAAAGTCAGCCAGAGTCTATAACCCAACACCATACAATGATGTAAGTCCTTCAATGGATGTGGGATCAACCCAATCTCCTCAACTCTTTACCACTTATGTCCAAATAAAATGCGCACTCACCAGAGGGTTTTGACTCCTTTTTACAGGTAGGTCAAACAGCATATGATCAGAGGTTTTTCTTTCCCCAGTTTACACTTACCTAGGTGGATGGTGCACCTGTCCCCGACAATCGCTGATCTCTCACTGCCGATGTGAGTAGAGAGCGGTGACTGTCAGTCACCGCTCTCTGCTCTGCTCCCCCTCCTGCTCATTTCAGCACTGGGCTGTAGAGGGGGAGGGAGCAGCTGACTCAGGATCTCAGCAGATCACTGAGAGGCTGCGCCAGGTGCCACTCCAGAGTCTGAGGAGAATCCTGACTTTACAGTCGGGATCTTTTCCCAGCCTGGACCGGCTGAGTGATGTCAGCCGACAGAGGGCTTCAGTCCGCTGTAGGCTGAAAACGGGTCACAGGAGTGCAGAACGAACTGCACTCCTGTGATCTGCAGGAGAAGTACAGCCAAAAGAGCTTTCTCCTTTAAAAAAGAATTTTCATTTTTGTCTTTTGCTGCATTTTTTATCACTTCCTGTCTTTTGCAACCTTTGTAACCACAACAGAAAGGAAATCTCTCTAATGTAACCCCAGATAGCAGTTAAAGCTGAAGAAAAACATCTTGCAGTAGGGCTCCTCCAGCAATACAAGGGTTAAATGCACATTTTTGTCTAGGGGGGGTCAGAGAAAGCAGTTATACTTACCTTTCCCTTGCTTTCCCAGTGGCCGTCCCTTTCTCCTTTCTCTGGTGGGTTGGTTGTTGGCGGGCCTTCAGCATCCTCACTTACAATGTGGGTCTGTGGGCCTTTGGTGGAAGCTGGAAATTGTTGTAGTGGGCATCCCTACTATAGTGATCTCCACTAGCTTCCGGGTCCCGTGCCAAGAGGTTGGCCTGCTGCATTATGAACACAGGAGGTTACTCACCCGACATTGATGCCCCTGCCTTTCCACCCCATCCATTTAGAGACACTTTGCATTAATTGAGAAAATGCAAAGTTTCCGTGAATGCCACCTATGTTGCGCGAGCGACCTCCTGTGTACACAATGCAGCAGGGCAGCTGACTAGCACAGCACCCAAAACCAAGTGGAGATCAGTGAAGTAGCAGTGTCAGTGATTTCCAGCTTCCATGGGGATCCCAAGCTGGCCTAATGTACAGTAACTATGTAAACATTGCCATACCTAATCTTTAGCATTAAAGAATTTTGCATTGCTGTGTTGCTGTGTCCAGACATATTTTTTTCTCCCTAGGTATGCATTCCCATTTTACGTTTTCTAAACGCATGCAAAATTGCACCATGTTTTTGCACCATACGCATAGGGCAGTCCATTGATTTCAATGGGCTGTCCTACATGCAGAAAAGTAGCTCACGTACCTTTTTGAGCGTCAAGCTTTGCACAGTTTTTTACTTTGCGGTTTACGGTGTTTTACGCACATTTTTTCATATGACAAACATGCATCTTTTTTGTTGCATTTGGGGTGCAATTAACAATGAATGGCAATGCTTGTGCAACAGACATTTTTTGTGCGGTTAGTAAACATGCGTGAAATCGTGTAATTTTACGCACATTCCTGAAATGCTAAAGTGTGAATGCAGCACAAGTTTGTTACTTAACAAAAAGAAAATCAATTCTAGAAATCAGACAAATCAGCATACTGCTATTTTTTTTCCTGTGCCTGAACATATGGCAGGAGACTTGTCTGTCTGCTAAAAATTATATATTTCATAGCTCAGGATTGTCTCCATTCCCTGGTTGAAAGATTGTCTATGGATCAGAAGGTTCTTCATGTAGATATCCAGAAGAATAGAGAAACCTGTCATTTGGTTATTTTCCCTGAGTGGATCATCACTATTTATAATAACTTGTCACACTTCATTTATAATGCTGCAACTATTTGCATAATTTTATACTCCTTTTGTATGCTGTATTTCCCAGAACAGTGACAACTCTGGTAAAAATAATAATCCGATTTACAGACTTTGAAGGCATTTTTAAGTATGACTTTTTTTCTCCCAATGTATATTGTGATCTGGTTTGCTGTCCATCCTGTGTCTCCTGTCTCTGGGAACCTTCTACAGAC
The DNA here is from genome assembly GCF_062004578.1 of Staurois parvus. Lineage (NCBI taxonomy): Eukaryota > Metazoa > Chordata > Amphibia > Anura > Ranidae > Staurois > Staurois parvus. The sequence goes on along the minus strand of NW_028317814.1, from coordinate 15,931,935 downwards.
AATTGAAGCTGACACAAGAGACTCAATCCTGCCCCCATTAGACTAGGTTCACACATATGTGAGTCAAGGAACACGTGCTCATTGCATGCATTCCTCGACCCACAGGTAAAACACGCTGCTGTTTAGTAGACACCTGGGGGTGCCATTAATTCCTAATGGCACACCCAACACATTGGAAAACAGGGTGCATTTTCGGGTGCACATGGTATCGCAGCACCTTGTACTGATGACATTTCTCGTATGAAAGTTCGTACAAAAATCTACCAGTGTATGGCCAACTTAAGTAGCTGCTGAATTTTATGGACCTTCCTACCTTTTCCACTGGTGACTTGCCCCAAACACTCACTAACCCACCAACCTACAGAAAGATGTCCACATCATCAATCTTCTTTTAGCAGCTTTATTTGCTCAAAAGTCTAGTGAATAGAGGGTCGGGGTAGAGCATACCCCACAACAACAGTGCAACTTCCCTCCATTCTGTATTATCTATTAAGATGTCTTGTGTCTTCTGTCTTTATGCCTTTATCACAAGCCATTGCACATTAGGTAGGCCAGATGGACAGCTACCTCTAAATATCATCAGCCCTCCTCACAGGCTAGTAATGGACCATTAAGCTGAGACTGGCAATCTGTAGTTGTGGGCCTTTAGGCCAGGACCGGCAATTGACTAATTAGAACTCTTGAGCTTCTTTCCTTGGACAGCAGGCCTAAGAAGCATGAACTGGACTTTTCTGGAGGTTTACTCTCTCCACATAGTAGGCCTGGGAAGAAGGATTTTCCAACACTATATCTTCTCCAAGGAAACCTGGGAGGGATGGACTGAGCCACACATGAATTCTTTCTAGGCAAAGCTTGGGAAAGCAGGAAGCTTCGAGAGGGTCTACACAAATATTTATTCCCTTCCCCAGCCTACATTGCTGGCCTCAGAGATCGGCCAGGGCAGAGTAAATATTGAAAAACGTTAACATTGTAACTTCTTCTCACTCTTTCAGCTGGAGGGCACTCCTCAGAAGCAGACAAAAGCAATCCTAATCTTAATCAACCTACAAACCCAACAAACCCAGATAAAACAAATAACCAGTGCTCAGGCTGGCTACAGCCTAACTGCAAACACTACATTTTAACTAGAGACACTTCAGCTTTTGGCAGGGTTCCTATAGTGGGGAAAAAAATATTTAGTCAGCCACCAATTGTGCAAGTTCTCCCACTTAAAAAGACAAAATGAGAAAAAAAATCCAGACAATCACATTGGCTGATTTGGAAAGAATTTATTTGCAAATTATGGTGGAAAATAAGCGAGATTTCTGGCTCTCACAGACCTGTACCTTCTTCTTTAAGAGGTTCCTCTGTCCTGCACTCATTACCTGTATCAATGGCACCTGTTTGAACTTGTTATCAGTATAAAAGACACCTGTCCACAACCTCAAACAGTCACACTCCAAACTCCACTATGGTGAAGACCAAAGAGCTGTCGAAGGACACCAGAAACAAAATTGTAGACCTGCACCAGGCTGGGAAGACTGAATCTGCAATAGGCAAGCAGCTTGGTGTGAACAAATCAACTGTGGGAGCAATAATTACAAAATGGAAGACATACAAGACCACTGATAATCTCCCTTGATTTGGGGCTCCACTCAAGATCTCACCCCGTGGGGTCAAAATGATCACAAGAACGGTGAGCAAAAATCCCAGGACCACATGGGGGGACCTAGTGAATGACCTGCAGAAAGCTGGGACCAACGTAACAAAGGCTACCATCAGTAACACACTACGCTGCCAGGGGCTCAGATCCTGCAGTGCCAGACGTGTCCCCCTGCTTAAGCCAGTACATGTCCGGGCCCGTCTGAAGTTTGCTAGAGAGCATTTGGATGATCCAGAAGAGGATTGGGAGAATGTCATATGGTCAGATGAAACCAAAATAGAACTGTTTGGTAGAAACACAACTCGTCGTGTTTGGAGGAGAGAGAATGCTGAGTTTCATTCAAAGAACACCATACCTACTGTGAAGCATGGGGGTGGCAACATCATGCTTTGGGGCTATTTCTCCGCAAAGGGACCAGCACGACTGATCCATGTACAGGACAGAATGAATGGGGCCATGTATCGTGAGATTTTGAGTGCAAACCTCCTTCCATCAGCAAGGGCATTAAAGATGAAACGTGGCTGGGTCTTCCAACATGACAATGATCCCAAACATACCGCCCGGGCAACGAAGGAGTGGCTTCGTAAGAAGCATTTCAAGGTCCTGGAGTGGCCTAGCCAGTCTCCAGATCTCAACCCCATAGAAAACCTTTGGAGGGAGTTGAAAGTCCGTGTTTCCCAGCAACAGCCCCAAAACATCACTGCTCTAGAGGAGATCTGCATGGAGGAATGGGCCAACATACCAGCAACAGTGTGTGCAAACCTTGTGAAGACTTACAGGAAACGTTTGACCTCTGTCATTGCCAACAAAGGATATATCGAGATGAACTTTTGATATTGACCAAATACTTATTTTCCACCATAATTTGCAAATAAATTCTTTCCAAATCAGCCAATGTGATTGTCTGGATTTTTTTTCTCATTTTGTCTCTCATAGTTGAGGTCTACCTATGATGCCAATTACATGCCTCTCTCATCTTTTTAAGTCAGAGAACTTGCACAATTGGTGGCTGACTAAATACTTTTTTGCCCCACTGTACATGTAAAAATTTTGTATGACACACTTAATGCTGGCCTTTCTGGGATGAGAAGAACAGAAGGTGGAAATGATGCATGCCATTCATCATCTAATACAGAAGATCGTACAGTGACAGATTGTCTACCAGTGTATGGTCTCCAGATTTACATCATCTGAAATAATAGTTGCATTTCTCCCATCATACTGAGTTTCAACAATTCTATAATCATTTATTCTATCTCCATCTCTGCTGCACTACCCATTATTTAATTGGTCAGGTCAAGGCTCTCACAGTAGCTCACTTCTATGTAGAGCAATTAGTTCTATTGTTAACACCTGATCTTGAGATTGGTGGAATCTGTGAGTGTCAGCGTGACCATTGGCAACATTTGAAGACAGCAGTGTGATATCCCGTGCAAGCTGAATATGGCACCTTGGCTTTTGGCCAAAATGAAGACTAACTCCTCCCACTCAAGGTTCTAAGCTCTACCAGATGTCAATCAATTGTCCAATGGCAGAAACCTAGGCAGCTCATAGATGGTTCGACTTTATTTCCTTCCAATACGGGGCATGGGGAGCCTTCCCGGCCAGCAGCACACAATGATTACTGCTAGTGGCTATAGCTGCTGGTAGTAATCGCATGTAAAAAATCCAACAGGCTGGTTATACCCAAGTTGATGGATGAATATACTTGGGTACAATCAGCCTGCCCATACATGGATCAAGTCTCGGCTGGTCCCTGTTGAACCGGTTTAATTTCGATCCATGTATAGCTTTAGTGGCCAGTAGAATTTCTGCCTTTTGATAATTGAATCACAAGGGAACATGTGCAGCAAAATTAAACAGGGGTTTTACTCCCTTACTTCTCTATCCAAAATGAAAATAAAAAGGTATTGGCTATACATTTAACTGTCAGCTGCACCTACTTACTTTTCCTTCAATCCTCCACCAATCTGCTAAGCCTACCTAGTATTTGTAGCTTTGAAGAGCAAAGACTACAGGGACTAATGATGATGGAATGGCAACAGGACCACTCTCTGCTCCATTAAATTGTGAGCGCAGGGTGCCATGGTGGGGCCCCCTCTGGAAGAGGGCTCATGATGTCTTGCTCTCACAATGTGCTCTCAGAAAAACAGAGGACATGTTGTGGTTGAAATAGATTACTGTGGGGACAACTTCAGATTGAAGGTGAGCATTAGAGCCAGATCTGACTTTTCATCTATGGGGGGACATACAGAGAAAAAAAAAAGAACAGAGTTGAGATTGAAGGTCTTTGGGAGTCACACCCAGCGGCAGCTTTGAATTGCTGAAGAATAGGAACATCAACTCAGAGTATTTTACTGCCTTAGAAAAATGGGACTTAGTAAGCAAAAATAATCAAGTGCTTATCTGTTACAGAGTCCTTTTTTTTCAGTAATGATGGTGAGGTTATGCTATGTGACAGTTTAGATGCAGAAAGTGCTTAGCAGAGGTCTTCTTTAATTACATTTGTTTTCTGTCTCCGGTTTCTGAATTTTTGGTCCAGGGTTGGCTACTCATAGGCTAAAGGCAGTTAAGGTCACCAGCAGCAAGGCATTTCCAGGCTTAAGTTCAGAGTACCGGGGATGATGATAGTGATCATGACGTTTCAACAACTTTATTTTCATACAAGAACGGAATCAAAAATAAGACTCCCCTTTCGAGGAAACTATTAAGTAAAATCAATAAAATGTTCTTCTGTGGGTGTGTTACATAGATGACATAGCAGTATACATAATGTAAGACAACTGCTTTACACCGCTGTAACTTTTTTTTTTAATTCCTTTATTTTCAGGGGTTGAGTAAAATACAAACATTGAGCATGAACATACGGTCACTCAAGTATTACAATCTTGAGAGAGTAAGTCGAGCCAGATCTGCTAGTATGGTACGCAGTAAATAACAAAGAATAGTCAGTGAGGTTAACTAATATCCATACAAAGCAAACGACATGCACCGTGGCTAGTCTTACAAATATTTAGTTGTATTGGCTAATAGATACAGTATTGGTAGCATACTTCGTATAAACTGGTGCGGTCAGTAATAGAGCAATAATGCCAATGTGCGGGGAATCAAAATAAGTATTATATAGAGACATGGCTGAAGTGGTAAAAAGGGCATAAGAAATAGGGGTGGAGGAAAAAGTGAAGGAGAAGAAGGCAGGTGAGGGAGAGAGGGGTGGGGGCGCAGAATCGCTCCTCTCTCGGAAAAGGGTAGGGAAAGCAGGGCTTCACTGGGAGTTGGGCAGCTCGTTGACATATGAATCAATGCAAGAGGATATATACTCTTAGTTGTCATTAAAACAAGTGTCCCATAAGGAAAATTTCTCTTCACTTGTTCACATGAGAATTCATAAAATTTGGATTTTCTATCCACATGGGTTGACTTCCCATGCAGGAGCATAGAAGAAGCAAAAAATTGACAGAGGTTCTAACCCTTCACCACTCTATGCAAAACAAAACAAAAAACATTTTTTCTGCACCAACACAAGCAGACATGGCCTTCCCTTTACCCCATAGCATGCTCACCCCAATTGTTAGTGGTGTTCTATGGACAAGCATTAGGTGAATGTATATAGATCAGGGTAAGCAATTCTGGAGAGGTGGAGATGTACCTGAACAATCTGAAGGAGATCAAAGATTACCAGGGTACAGTGTGCATGATTATTTTAAGGAAATATGCTAGAGAAGCAAAGGAAGGTTGAAGAGTTAAGATGTCAGTAGTAACACAGCGGTCAAGAGTAAATAACGCAGAGCGCAGAGGTCCGTAGTAAGTAATGTTGAGTGCAGGGATTAGGAGTAAGTAACACAGAGTTCAGCAGTCAGTAGTACGTAATGCAGACTTCAGAGGTCAGGAGTAAGTAAAGCAAGGTTCAGAAGACAGTAATATGTAATGCAGAGTGCAGGCGTCAAGAGTAAGTAACACAAAGTGAAGATATCAGTAGTATTTAACACACAGAGCAGGGGTCAGGAGTACGTAATGCAGAGGTCAGGGATATGTAACACACAGTACTGGGTTCAGTAGTTTTAATGTCATGCAGCAGTAGTGCAGAATGCAGGGGCAGCATCCACAGCAAATTTCCTCCCTTCCCCTGTAAAATTTTACTTACTACACATTAGATGCAGCAGCCTACGGAAAAATGAAGAAAGTCCTCCCAGGTCTCCCCTCAGCTGTGTAATATGACATGCCAGACCCAAAATAGAGCCTAGAACTTCCCTCAGATCTGTATTCAAATTGTCACTTTGATCTGAGGTCTGAGAGGCAGAAAGCAGGGCCAGGAGCTGGCAGCATGGCAAGGTTGCAATCTATCCATCACATAGTCTCTAGTGATTGACCGGTTGCTGACCCCCCGATTAGAACAACATCAATTGGATAATGTTGAAGAACCACCAACAATTGAAATGTGAATTTTTAACCTTTGATAAAAAGTGTTTAAAGAACCCTGCACCAATTTAAATATGTATTCTGACCTCCTTGTAAAAATACTATTCGCCAGGTCGTGACCTTTGTACTTTAACACAGTCTTTGTACTTGAGAGGGCACTTTGGTAGGCTACATTATCAGAACAACATCTGATGAAGGGGGTGGCTGACAGGCATTACAGAGGTGCAGGCGTCTTTAGTAACCAGGTAGGAAAGTCCTCATCTCAACTCTCTAGGGTTCCCAGATGGCAGAGTCAAGCATAGTATCCCTGCCCTGTCCCTCCTCGATCAGTACCTCTCCCTAGCATTAAATGCTCTTTCTCTAGACAGCAGGGATTGTTTCCCTACACTATCCATTTCACGAATGCATGCCAACCACAGTGGGACAGTAGTATTTATTAGCATTGCCCTCCTAAAGATGGTCACGGAGGTCAGCCAGGGTGGCAGCATCTATAAAGTCATGGTTTGATGAGTTTGCTGTGGATGAAGTCAAGTGTTTTGCACTGACCTCAACCACACTGAACACCTTTGGGATGAACTGAAATGGTGATTGTGAGCCAGCTCTTTTTGTTCTATATTAGTACTTGATCTCACACATGGTTAAACAGGTACAAATTCCCACAGACACACTTTAAAATCTTGTGGAAAGCCTTTCTGAAAGAGTAGAGGTTACTGTAGCCATAAAGAGGGAGTCAGCTCCATACTCATGGTTTTGGAAAGGCATGTCCAACAACCTCATGTAGGTGTGATGGTCAAATGTGGAAAAACTTTTGGCCCTATAGTGTACACCAAATTTAAAATGACCGTAATTTTAGAGTCTTGAGTGTCAACGAGGTCTGTGCAATAACGCATAACCCATGCTGTATTTCTGTATATGTTATGTACGATGTGCCATATTTGTGTAGTACCCTCTAGGTCATGTTACTGCAGGTCAGCTGAATAACTTCACAGGTTGTGGCTCTTTCGCCTCCTCCTGAACCTGGAGGACCATAGAACCTTCTAGAAGCCGGTAAGCAGGAAGGGGTGGAGACCTAATCTGCATGTTTATGGTAGTCTGGCGAGTCCCAGGTTTGGAGGCCCTGGTAGAGTGGTGGACTGGGCCAAAAATATGGGATAGTCAGGTTGACAGGGGAGTCAGGTGGAAGATGGGGTGCTGAGGAAACTGTCGGTGCCTGGGAGGGGTCCCCTAGGTTTTGGGGGGGGGGCAGCCTCCAGGCTAGGTTTGGATTGGCTTAGTAGGATACATGCAGCAGTGTAGCATCAATGGGATCGAGACCTGGAGCAGTGGGAGCAAAGAGGACAGAGTGAGTACATCAGCACACCCTGGGATCCACAAGGCGAGAGACTGCCACATGTAGCAATCTTTCAAAGGAGAGCGCTGGGCTCGATCCTTTATCCTTGTCCTGGTAGACCTTCAGAGCAGCCAGGAAGGCTGGTAGTGTCTGCAGGTTGTGGATCTGGGAGCAGTTCTACAGGGGACAGGAAGTGTCTCTGCATGCAGTTACAAGAAGCTAAGCTGATTTTCGAGGGGCTGCGAGTTCCTTTCCCATAAAGGGCAGTTGCTACTGATCTGTAATGACTCCAGGAAAAGAACAGTCAAGGATCTGTTTCTGTATATCGGAAGGACGTTCTCCTCCATTAATTAATTCAAGCCAAACTGGGCATCCCATAATCCCTATTACCCTAGCCAAGTTATTTCCCCTAATAATATAACAAAACCAAGCTCACGGACTGACTGTGGATGAAAGTGTAAAAAATGCCTGTTGCCTGGCTGTGCAGAGCTTACAGGGTTCCCACAACATAGCGGCCCTTGCAAGGATAACACTACATTCGCAATTTTTTTTACATTCAAAAACAGTGCTGTAAATTCTAGCTTTTATGATAGAGTGAAGATGGGTCTGAAACCCTGTTATGCTTTTATTGCTCCCTGCGTCCCAGTTAAAGGATAAGTTCACCTTTCATAACATGTTACATGTTACACCCATATTCTAGCAGGGGATCTTCTCTCTAGCTGTCAAATTTTTTAAAATTAGAGAGCACAAGTGGTAGTTCATTCATTCTTTCTGTCAAATTGGACGAGGATGGCAAAATATCTAAGAGGGGTGTTAAACATTTCCTATAGTTTCCAAAATGAAAAAAAAAAAAAAAGTTTTGGCTTTGCGATATACTTCAAATCCACATATAACAAGAACTATAGATAGACACAATGCTAGCTTGCCCATTCAGGGGCATGGCGACAGTGCAAAAAAAAAAAAATAAAGTAAAAATATTTGTTAATTATATATATATGTATATGATTCAATCAGTTTGATGAGAAAAAAATGATTGAGGGATAAAATAATGAGCCTGCTTAAAACAGGCCTTCTGCTCTAGATACCCGGGAGACTATTCCTATTCTTTTCTCTCTGCCTGGGTTTTGTGTGTCTGGAATTAACTTTTCCCACAGGATTCTGCATTTAAATAATCATCGTCTGGTAATAATAAGCAAATACCTGGCAGTGCTTGTATTTGGAATAATCCCCATCCCTGTCATTGTGGATTACTGAACCACAGGCAGATCTAACTATATTGGCCGATGGCCAAATCCTAAACAGGTGATGGGGGGATTTAGCTTTCTGATGACCCCTGTGTGTGGCAGGCTTTGTGATAGTGCTTAAAGTATATCTGGACACTTTTTTAAATTTTGAGCAGAGTGGTAAAGGGGGGGGGGGGGGGGTTTGCTGTCTCTGTCCCCGTTATTTCTCTCACTATTTGTTCTGTTGACCGTTGTCACCGGATCTGCAAAGTGAAAAGAAACAAAAATGAGTTGACACCAGAACTGATTAAATACATATATGAAAGCTGTTTTACCTTTTTTTTTTTTTTTTCCTGTCTATCCAGTCCTGAGATTTGCACAGCTCTGCCACACAGCATAGTCCTGTCTGACATTTTTCTGCTGCAGTTAAGTAAGGTCCCTTTCACATGGGTTATCCTATCAGGTCAACCTGTCAACTTTTCAGGCGGACCTGATCGGAAGGTCCATGCATTCCTATGGACAGGCGGGTGTAAACTGAGTTGTTTCCCTTTACATCCGTCTACTTCCATATCAAATCCAGTCCGTTAAAAAAAAAATTGAAGGGGATTTGTCCTCTTCTGTTTAGGTGGATTGGATCAGAGGGTAGTTGGGTGCAAACAGACAGCGAAGTCTGTTTACTTCCGGCCCACCCATAGAGCAGAGAGGGCTTTGTCCATGTCTGTAGAAATTGATGTGTCATCTGCCCGCTCTGCTCCAATCAGCAGGGGATCCCCTGCTGATTGGAATGGAATCTGCCCCATGTGAAAAGGGCCAAGCACTTACAGATCTTCTCTCTCCCCCACTCTGTGACTGGACAGTAAAAGGAGAAGCAGCAGACTGCTGAGATTATCTCTCTTGTCACTCTGCTCTCTCCTCCTATCAGAATGTCCCTTGTTAGCACATGAGCACTTCATCACAACCTGTTGGCGTTTAGTGCTGCTTCTCTTGCATGTACAAGAATACATTTTGCATGTACATTTAATAAACATCTTGAGAGTTGACAGCAACAGATTTCAAATGCAAATCGCACACTTGAAATGAACTCTGGACCTTTTATCTGCTCATTGTAATTAGGATAACGAGGGCATAACACACACCTGGCCATGGAACAGCTGAGAAGCCAATTGTCCCATTACTTTTGGTCCCTTAACAAGTGGGAGGCACATATGCAAACTGCTGTAATTCCTACACCGTTCACCTGATTTGGATGTAAATACCCTCAAATTAAAGCTGACAGTCTGCAGTTAAAGCACATCTTGTTCGTTTCATTTCAAATCCATTGTGGTGGTGTATAGAGCCAAAAATGTTAGAATTGTGTTGATGTCCCAATATTTATGGACCTGACTGTAGAGCTGCATTTTTTGTGTCTATTTATTTGCCTGAAGTTCAGTATTAATAGTGACATTATTTTGCCATTTACTACCCATTTTTTTCCTGTCAGTAGGCCTGATTCTGGGTGAGAGTGCTGATAGATGTAATCTGGCAGTAATAGGCCAGAAAATGTTAACTGATAGATGTGAAGGGTTCGAATGCTGTTTGAGCGGTTTTCCCCAAAAGTCAGTTTGTCCAAAGAGAATTGTGGTTTCACTAGAAGAAACCTATACAGAGGAAACTCTATAGACTTCTATTCTCCTGAATGAGAGTTGGAGCCATCGTTTTTCCATACTTTCAATCTTCTCCAAACTTGAAATGTATATAAACCCGATAATAAAAAATGTAATAGTGTATTTAATGTAATGTAACCCAATAATAAAAAATGTGTAGCTCACCGGTCCTTAGATGTGTTGGCTGCATTTGTTTTTTTCTTCAGACTTTTTTTCTTTATCTTTACCTGGAGATCCTGCCAGTAACACACTTTCTGTCTTAAGACATGAAGTGCTTTAGGGCTACTGAACGACTCCCCTTTTTCTCTTCTCCATTACATAGGGATCTGTACACTTACCTATTTTCAGGCCACTCCGGCCCAGTCACGTGATCTAGCTTCCCTGTCAGTTAAAAGTGGCTTCAGGGGAGAGTAGGGAGCACTGACAATAAATGGGCCATAGTAAGCCTATGGGTGAGGTCACCATGTCCAGGCTCTATGGCCCATCCTTTGTTGGTGCTCCATCCTCTCCTCTGAAACAGCTACTAGCTATCTCAGCAGAGGTTGGTCCTGGATGATGCAGAGAAAGGCCTGATGCACCACTCTCTGCATCAATGCCCTGACACCCTGCACTTACAGTCTTTCCTTACCCTAGGTTCACACCTAAGCATTTTGCGTTTTGCAGAAACGCACTACAGTCCATTTAACATGATTTCCTATGGGACATGTTCCCATCTCTGCATTTTAACCTGGTGCATTTTTTGGAAAGGGTCAGGGAATTTTTTTAAAGCAAAAAGTTGCGTTTTTGGTTCTATAGACTTCAATGGAAATGCTGCAGAAAAGCTTGCAGTGCAGTGAAGGCCGCCTTCACCTGCTGAGGATGCACAGGTAATCCATGCAGCTGTGCACAAGCAAATCATTGACAGACCACTGGCTGCATAGACCTGTACTTGTCTTCAACTTCATTGTGGAGTGTACATCTATGCAAGACTGATTCCTGGATCCGAACACAGTCTATGTTCATTGTGATCCATGTATTGGACCCGCACAGATGTACACTTCAGGATGCACTTGGAGATCCGTGGAGGTCCGTGCTGCTGGCCAGAACACTTGCCAAGCAGACCATGGGCCTCTTGGCTGCTTCTCTGATTAATGCTCTCCTTGCCCAACCTGTCAGTTTAGGTGGACGGTCATGTCTTGGTAGGTTTGCAGTTGTGCCATACTCTTTCCATTTTCTGATGATGGATTGAACAGTGCTCCATGAGATGTTTAAAGCTTGGGGTATTTATTTATAACCTAACCCTGCTTTAAACTTCTCCACCACTTTATCCATGACCTGTCTGGTGTGTTCCTTGGCCTTCATGATGCTGTTTGTTCATTAATAATCTCTTACAAACCTTTGAGGGCTTCACAAAACAGCTGTATTTATACTGAGATTAAATTACACACAGGTGGACTCTATTTACTAATTAAGTGACTTCTGAATTGGTCTGGCAATTGGCTCCACTAGATTTTAGTTAGGGGTATCAGAGAAAAGGGGGCTGAATACAAATGCACGCCATGCTTTTCTGATATTTATTTGTAAAATATTTTGAAAACCATTTATCATTTTCCTTCCACTTCATAATTATGCGCCACTTTGTGCTGGTCTTTCACATTAAATCCCAATAAATTAAATTTTTGGTTGTAACATGACAAAATGTGGAAAATTTCAAGGGGTAAGAATACTTTTTCAAGGCACTGAATTTTTAAAATTGTGCTACTTCAAATTGCACTGATTAAGACAGTGCCACAGAAATACCTTAGATGCAACTTCACGTGCGATTTGTAACTTGCATGTCGCACCTGAAGTCGCACTGGTGTGAACCAGGGTTTAGAGAAGCATCATGTCATCCCCAGCACCCCTCTCCAAGAAAGGCTCACAACAATAAACAATAAACCTAACAGCAGGGGCGGACTGACAACTCATGGGGTCCCGGGCAATAGGGGATCATGGGGCCCCTGTGTCCTTGCCCAAACTCAAAAAAGCCTATGAAAAAGGTACCAGGGGCATCTCATGGGGCCCTCTACTGACCCCGGGCCCTCGAGCAGTGCCTGAGTTTCCAAATGGTCAGTCTGCCCCTGCCTAACAACATTTCTGAGGATAGCTGTAATTTAGTCCCAAGCTCTGTGGAAACTTTGGGGAGAAGCAGCAAGACAATCACATCTAGGGCATTCTGTCATCAAACAGTACAAGAAATGTGAAAGTCTGATTTTTTTTTTTATGCCAGTAATAGGAAATCTTATGTAGCTACAAAATGAAAATGAATAGGAGACTTTTTTTTTAATATCACTGATTAAAGAAATGGAATATATAGAGTATATATAATGTGTATTTTTTATGACATATATGATAAGATTGGAAAAAAAAGGAAAAAACCTGCGCTAAACCCCAGACAATACAATATGTGAATAAATGTGTACAAAAATATATATTCTGAAACAATAGTGAAACAATTAGTGAACTGCTGCTACTCTTTCCCTGAACACCTGAAAATACAAAACATATAAAAAATGAGTGCGCTGTACACGAACAAATCATAAACAATAATAAATCAAATATATACTGCTGCATACAAAATGTGCTTAAATTAATTGAAATGATATAAGTCCACATTCATATATTACATAATTAAAAGACCCAAAATCCACTAACAGTGCTGTGTGCTAAAGAAATCCTCCAACTGAAAGTCCTCCGTTGGAGGATTTCTTTAGCACACAGCACTGTGTTATTGGATTTTGGGACTTTCAATTATTTAATATATGAATGTGGACTTACATAATTTCAATTAATTTATGCACATTTTTTATGCAGCAGTATATATTTGATTTATTATTGTTTATGTTTTTTTAATGTACAGCACACTCATTTTTTATATATATGATAAGATTGCAAGCTCCATGAGCAGGGCCCTCCTATTTCTTCTGTATTGTAATTGTATTGCCCTTATATATTGTAAAGGGCTGCGCAAACTTTTGGCGCTATATAGTATAATAATCCTATATAATGATGAGCTTTTTGATTCTATAATTATCCTTTTTTGGGTTTCCTTCCTAGCCTGCTGTGTGAATGGTCTCTGTAACAGCAGGTCTGGTTAATGTACATTGTATAGATTTGTTTTGCGGTGGGAGTCAGTGATGCGCCACCTGCTGCAGAGCATTCTGGGAGTGAAAGGGTTGCAGAGTGCAGTAATATGATACAATGGGAATAATGCATGAAGGTCGATGCATCAGTCCCTGGAGACACTCTGGGCTGGGTCTGTCCATTAATCCACTTTAGAGCAGATTTCCAGTGTATCAGGCCTCAAGCCATTGTGTCGGACAAAATAAAATCTGGATACAGTTTTGTTCATATGGATGATTCTCAGTTAGGTTTAATTGCCAAATATTGATGTTTAAGAGTGGAACTAATTATATGTAAACCCAAACACTAAAATCCTCATATAAGCTTGAACATGGTAACATCATTCGAAAATTCCTTTTTAACCACTTGCCTACCAGGCACTTTTACCTCCCCTCCCGCCCAGGCCAATTTTCACCTTTTAGTGCTGTCGCAATTTGAATGACAATTGCGCGGTCATGCACCACTGTACCCATATGAAATTTTTAGCTTTTTTCACAGAAATAGAGATTTCTTTTGGTGGTATTTAATCACCACTGGGTTTTTATTTTTCTGCTCTATAAATTAAAAAAAGCCTGGAAATGTTGGAAAAAAAATCATTTTTCTTTGTTTCTTTTACAAAATTTTGCAAATAAATAATCTTTCTACACAAATGTAGGCCCAAATGTATTTTGCTACATTTCTTTGGTGAAAATAACCCAAATTAGTGTTTATTATTTAGTTAGCAGGAAAGTTATAGAGTCCACAAACTATGGTATATATCTAAAAATCAGTTACGACCTTTCTTATTTCTTGAGGCCCAAAAACGCCAGGACAGTACAAATATCCTCCAAATGACCACTTTTTGGAAAGTAGACAGTCTGAGGTATTTAGTAAAAGGCATGGCAAAGTTTTTGAAGTTGTAATTTTTTTGTCATAATTTTGTGAAAAAAGAAGAAATGAAAAAAAAAAGGTTTTCACAATTTGTTTTTTTACATACTGTCACCAATGCAGTGCAGCATATAACTGGTGTGGCGGTGATAAGGGACATCGACTGGCAACAGTATGTAAAAAAAACAGAGCAAACAGGAGGCGCAAACCCCTAGTGCATTATCCAAGGTTTATTAAAGGTAAAAAGGGATGAAAACATACTCACAAACATGGCATAAATGTAAAGTTTAGTAGAACGCTAGAGATGGCCATAACAGTGGTGGGGTATCCGACTGTCAGTATGGTTGGCTAACTGATGCGTTTCCCTTTCCTCAGAGCTGGATAATGCACTAGGGGTTTGCACCTCCTGTTTGCTGTTTTTTACAGTTGTTGATTTCCCTATCTGAGGAGGGCAGCATCTCTGAAAGACTATCCACAGGCGATTTTGATCCTGGTTCCCATGGCTTTCCTTTGGCATTTGATCCCTGGAGCGCTGCAGAGTTTGTTCTGTTATCCTAAAAAAAAAAAAAAAAACAATTTAAATGTTTTTATTACATTTTTAAAACTTTTTTTTAGGATTTTTTTCTACTCAATACAATGTACTACTCTGGGCAAGTGATCAGGATTTTTTTTTTTTTACACATTATGATTGCTTATACGAATTTCATTTGTATAAGCAAGCATTTTACTGAATGAAACTGATTTATTTAGTAGTTTTAGTTGTGATCAGCTGTGATTGATCACAGCTGATTACATGCTACATATGGGCTATAATTGGCTCAGTAGCAGCAAAGTTGTAAGCAATGAATGGCATGAAAGGAAGTCATTCAGTCATTCATTGTTTACAACTGTCATGTGATCTGCTGTGATTGGTCTCAGCAATCACATGACACTGACAGTGGGCCAGAGTAGAGATCTGCCATTGGCCATGTCTAGTGGACACAGCTGGTGACAGATCGCACCGGAGCATGGCTCATGGGGCACGCACGAGGCGTGATCCCGAGAAGACATCATATGGCGTCTTCCCAGGATGATAAGGATTTTGCTTGGCTGTCATCTTACAATATGCCAGACAGGAAGGTGGTAATATTTTTAAATTAGCAGCTTTCATTAATATAATACTCAGTGATCCTGCCATGAAGGTCCTTGTTCAGATACTTCCTGTGACAACGTTCCGTTGCTGTTGTCCAGTTGTGCTCCTCCGTTGTTGTATTGTCACTTACCGTCCCAACGGACACTACAAGTGGCTTCTCTAACACAAATAACACAGCTATGTTTCAGTATTGTTACCATCAAGAAACCTGCTCCGAGAAATGCCATGCAGCTTTAACACATAACCCTGGAAATGCCCAGGGGGCATGAAGGATCGATGATCATGTGACCCTGTCATACTGGTCACATGATTGGAAGCCAGTCCCGCCAACTACTGATCTTTAGCCTGAACTGAGAGATGTATTTGATAGCTCAGTCTTTGTGGGCTCATATGTCCAATGTGTGCACAGGGAAAGCCCATCCTTTTGCTGACGCACATATGTGTTGGGTAGTTGTACAGTAGTTACCCCCAAGGAGCTGCTGTGTTGATTGGGTTCTTCTGTCCTGCTGCAATAATGAACTGCCTATTATTATTCTTATTATTATTATAATACAGGATTTATATAGTTCCAACAGTTTACGCAGAACTTTACACCATAAGGGCAATCAGTACAATTACAATACAAACTAGAAAAGCTACAATTTCTGGGGAAATTGTTTGAAGTGTTCTTGCCTCCACCAGTAGTCTACAACTGGAGTGGGCGGAGTAACTGGGTGGAGTTGCTTGAGTAACTGTTGTGTGGTTGGAGTGGCTGCAGTAACTGTGAAAAGGTTGGACTGGGCAGAGTAACTTTATGGAGTGGGCAGAGTAACTGTGTGGAGTGTTTGGAGTGAGTAAAGATAGTAAACATTACACTAACCAATTGATTGATCAAATTTAAAAAGTGCGCATGGCAAGCTTGATAGAGTGAGAAATGCATTTCAACTTTTAATTATTTATATAACACATTTAATTGCAATGTTGTTGCCCAAAGTGCTTCACAGCTACATTAAAACATACATTTATAAAAAACATTAGCAGCATTATCACCTCAAATATTCCCTGTTGTAGAAAACTTATTTCCAAACCTTTAACCAGAAGCCAGCCAAGAATTCAAAATTAGATTTCAAATAGGGCAGAGAAGAGCGGTTAAAAACAAACTGCTCTAAATTGCTAACTTCACTGGCATCTTCAAATGGTCGTAGTTTTAAAAACTATAAATCCTACAGTGAAGAGCTTTATATTGTGGATGTCGCTCCATTTCCTCAAACTTAACCTTTCCAAAACCGAGCTCCTGGTCTTCCCCCCACCCCGTGCCCCCCCCCATCCTCTCCATCAATACTAACAACGCCACCATCTCTCCCACCCCACACGCCAAACTCCTGGGTGTCACCCTGGCCTCCCACCTCTCCTTCCTACCCCACATCCAACTGCTATCTAGATCTTGCAGGCTCCACCTCCACATCTCTAAGATACGCACGTTCCTCACCCCAGACACCACCAAACAACTTGTACACTCCCTCATCATCTCCCGCCTGGACAATTGCAATTCCCTTCTCACTGGCCTACCCAAACGAGCGCTATCCCCACTCCAGTCGATCCTAAACTCAGCGGCTAGACTCATCCACCTCACCAACCGCTCCACATCTGCCTCCCCCCTCTGCCAATCCCTTCATTGGCTCTCGATTGCCCAACGCATTAAATTCAAACTGCTAACTCTGACCTACAAAGCCATCCACAATGCCGCCCCAAACTACATAACTGACCTGATACCCAAATACTACCCTACCCGTGCCCTCCGCTCCTCACAGGACCTCCTACTCCCTAGCTCCCTGGTCTCCTCCTCCCACGTCCGATTGCAGGCGTGGTCTCCTGGTCTCCTCCTCCCACGCCCGACTCCAGGACTTCCCCCATCCTCTGGAACTCCCTACCCCAATCCATCAGACTGTCACCTACCCTCCTCACCTTCAGGGGCACCCTGAAAACCCTCCTCTTCAGGGAAGCCTACCCCAACCTCACCTAACACCTGACCACAACTAACCTCCTCCACTCCTCCCACCACTCCATCCCCCACAACCATCTCCTCCTGTACCACTTTCCCCTCCCTCCTAGATTGTAAGCTCGAAAGAGCAGGGCCCTCGAACCCCTCGTGTATTGTATTGTTACTGTCTTGTCTCATGTCCTGTCCCCCTTGCTACTGAGCATACCCTTTGGCGCTATATAAATACTGTATAATAATAATAATAAATAATAATAATAATTGTGAGAATCACAAGACCCAGACCTACATTTTGATGCATAGTATGTCTCTGAAATATTAAAAATGAAGGCACAGTCGCAGTTTAGAAATTGCCCTTCAAATTTGAGGTGGCTAGAGTGGAGTTTCAATGAATGTCAATGGGCGGCATGAGTTGCAAACAAATGGTCATATTGTGAAAACTATCAGGACTATAACTTAGCCGTGGACATTTTTAGTGGCAGCAGGGATAGCTGAACGTTTTGATATAAGATTTGTGTAGGTGGGCTTGAAAATGAGGGAGTGATGGCAGTTTAGAAATCATGTCCTGATTTTTCAGCTCACACTCTAGCTTTGTCAGCTCCCAGTTTTGAACAATCCGCCATTCATTCCTATGGGATGAATTTCACCACAAAAACGTTGATATTTCGTGAACCATTCGGCAAAACATTCCACAAAGTAATAGCACACCAATTGGGAACAATCTGCACGTTTCGGTATATTACTGTCTATGTAGTGTAAAAACTGTGGGAGGAGTTAGGTTGGTAAATTTGGCTATAATAATAAGAATATTTATGTGAGATAACAGTAAGTGGTCTTGCCATGCTCATTAGAGCTTACAATCTAAAAGGGAGGGTCAATTGATACAAAAGGTAATAACTGTGGTGGATGGGCTGATGGAAAATATACAAGTACAGTTGCTAGGTGGAGGCAGGATAGGCCTCTGTGAAGAGATGAGTTTTTAGGGATCGTCCTAAAGTGGACAGAATAGGAGATAGTCAGACACGTTGGAGAAGGGAGTTCCAGAGGATGGGAGTGGCTCTGGAGAAGTCCTGGAAGCGAGCATTAGAGGAGGTGATAAGGGAACTAGAGATCAGGAGGTCTTGTGAGAAACGAAGAGAGCGATTTGTGTTGTTGTGGATGGTTTTATAAGTTGTGTGAGTATATTGAATTTAATTTGTTGGGTAAGTGAAAGCCGGTGGAAGGATTGGCAGAGAGGGGTTGCAGACACTGAAATGGTGGTAAGGTAGATAAGCCTGGCAGCAACATTCATGATGCACTGGAAGGGGGATAGCCTAAGTAAAGGTAAGCCAGTGAGGAGGGAGTTACAATAGTTGCGGTGGGAGATGACCAGGGACTCACTGACACACCTCATGGGTTTCGATAGGTTTTCTCAATACATAAACCCTGCAGGAAGAAGTTTGGATAAAGAAACAACAACAGTATATTAGCACAGCATATAGCAACATAAATTAAAGACAAAAACACTGTACTAACACAGTAAGGCACAGTATACTGTTATATGGTCTGACTAAAGAAGACAAAGTCCCTGATTGACCTACTGGCCAATAGATCTATACCTAGTCTT